>NC_073694.1:64290527-64623027 GCF_029784165.1 Wyeomyia smithii
AAACCTTTAAAATAATAAAATAAATTTTGAATCCCGTAAATCATTGCGACCTGAAATAAATGATTTAATGAAACTCAAAGTCGGTGTAATATGCGTCGTGGCCGCGATTTGAACGTCTATGTTATCTTTGCTGGGTTATTACGTAGCCATTCAAATGCGCTATAACTGACTTATTCTAAGTCGTATTGAACTGGTTGTATCGGTCTTTCACAGAAATAACGTTCCAGTTAATCAAACAAAATTCTTCATTCCTACTCTCTAACCAATAATGATACCAATTCTAAAAGAGGTTGAAATGTTGTTTGGCCTGTGAAAACTTCATTTGCTACGCAGTTTATTTTTGGAAAAACAATCGCATTGTGCAATGGCATAGCAAATATATTTGATAAAAAAAATGAACAAAGAGGCTTTGCTACCGAGCAAGCAAACAGAGTTTTGAGCATTTGCTGCAGTGTAGTAGTATAGCACATATATCAATCCGAAGAAATATTTTACCCATTTTACCCAAGTCCGTATCATATATAGCAAATATTTGCCACGTCTTATGCTGGCTAGCACTCAACTTTATCTTCAATAAACTGAAAGAATTGGACACTCCAGTTTCTAACAAAAAGGTAGCATGAGCTGTAACCGGACTTCCAGTATTCTAGAAATCAAACACAAGCGGTGATTCAGCGGACTTAAGTAAAGTTTTACAGAAGGAGATTACATTATTTGAGTTTAACGAAAATTGTCACCGGATCTGAAGCGATTGTTTTGAAACATGATGACCCTAAAGCCTCCTCTCCTACAAATATTTGTAACAAAAATCGATCGCGAATTTCTGAAGTGAACTTGAATATGTTTTTTTAATGAAACTATAAGCGAATTGTTTTTTTTTTCTCATATCATTTATTGGACACGGCAAAAATACAATTTAATGTTTAACGACGCCAATTGTATCTGAAAACTTAAAATCTTAAAGCAAATTTTTTATCCTCGCTGCCGACTACGAGCTGAAATTAAGTCTATCTTAAAACTAGGATGTATTTTTCAATCACTGTTTTGTATTTTGATGGTCGTCTGATGCTCTTCGAATGGCCATGAATATGCAGCATGTATGGATTTGTTCGGCTGAGCCACGATGTCATGAGCTGGAAGAGGGGCTTGTAGTTCTCGGGTCCTGAAGGTATTGTGCGGGGGCTAGTTGCTAGGTTCGTTGTTGTTGTTCGCTGGTGTTCAAGTGGCCTATGGTATGTGCCGCTGAGCTAAGATATCACTGAAGACTTCGGTTTCTCAGGTCCTGGTGAATTCGTGTGGGGTGCAGTTGTTGATTCCAAAACCTCTGCTTAAGGTTTAAACGTGTTCTTGTCGTTTTGTTGGGTGTAGACGGAGGGGAACTGGACTAGACTGGGGCATGGATGGATTTTAGGAAAATGTATATAAGGGTCATGTAGGGTATGTCACGGCTCGCCAAGACATCACGAACAGGAACAGCTGGCCGTCTACCTCCGGCCTGAAGGGAAGCTACTTATTTAGACCTGGCGTCACGGTGGACAGGGCATGACCAAACAACGTGCTCTATGTCGTGATAACCTTCACCACAGGCACAGATACCGGTTTCCCCGAGCCCAATACGACGGAGATGCGCGTCAAATCTATAGTGATTGGACATAAGCCGAGACATCACGCAAATGAAATCTCGACCTACATCCAACCCCTTGAACCACGGATTCGTTGATACCTTGGGTATAATGGAATGTAACCACCTTCCCAGTTCCCTTCTGGTCCAAGAATGTTGCCAACTGATGATCGTATTCTGACGTACAAATGCGAAAAACTCATTAAAGGCAATTGGTCTTTCATAAATTCCACCGTTTGTTGCGCCCACCTTAGCCAAAGAGTCCGCTTTCTCATTACCCGGTATCGAGCAGTGAGAAAGGACCCACGCTAAGGTAATCTGAAAAGATTTTTCGGATAAAGCACTCAGATGTTCCCGTATTTTCCCCAGGAAAAACGGAGAGTGCTTAACATCTTTCATCGATCGGAGAGCCTCAATGGAACTGAGACTATCCGTAAAGATGAAATAATGGTCTGTGGGCAATTTTTCGATGATCCCTAGGGTGTACTGAATTGCAGCTAATTCTGCGACGTAAACAGAAGCAGGATTATCGAGCTTATGGGAGACGGTTAAATTGTTATTGAAGATACCGAAGCCAGTGGACTCATCGATAAGTGATCCGTCAGTGTAGAACATATTGTCGCAGTTGATGTTTCGATATTTATTGGAAAAAATTTTGGGGATCTGCTGCACGCGTAAATGATCCGGGATTCCACGAGTTTCTTCTATCATGGATGTATCGAAAAACACAGTAGAGTCAGAAGTATTTGATAAGTCGACACGATTTGGAATATTCGAAGAAGGGTTAATATTTTGGGACATGTGATTGAAATACAATGTCATAAAACGGGTTTGAGAATTAAGTTCGATTAACCTTTCAAAATTTTCAATCACAGGACGGTTCAAGACCTCACATTTGATAAGAATACGAGAAGACAGGCTCCAGAAGCGGTTTTTCAATGGTAGATCTCCAGCTAAAGCCTCCAAACTAATCGTATGGGTCGGTTGCATGCAACCTAAGGCGATACGTAAACAACGATATTGTATTCGCTCCAGTTTGATCAAATGTGTGTTTGCTGCGGAGCGGAAGCAGAAACACCCGTACTCAATTACCGACAATAAGGTTGTTTGGTAAAGCCTTATAAGGTCTCCCGGGTGTGCTTCCCACCATGATCCGGTTATTGTACGAAGAAAATTCACTCTTTGTTGGCTTTTTTTCATCAGATACCTAATGTGACAACCTCAGGTGCCTTTAGAGTCGAACCAGACACCAAAATACTTGTGTACCAAAACCTGAGAAATCGTTTTACCCATTGATTGTGGCTGGAGCTGAGCAGGTTCATGCTTCCTAGAAAAAACTACTATCTCAGTCTTCTCCGGAGAGAATTCGATACCTAGCTGTAAAGCCCAAGCAGACAAATTGTCCAAGGTATCTTGCAATGGTCCTTGCAAATCGGCAGCTTTGGCTCCTGTAACAGAGATTACACTGTCGTCTGCAAGTTGTCTTATCGTGCATGAATTTGCCAGACATTCGTCGATGTCATTTACATAAAAATTGTAAAGAAGGGGGCTTAAACATGAGCCCTGGGGAAGACCCATGTAGCTAAGGCGAAAAGTTGCCAAATCGCCGTGCGTAAAATGCATGTGCTTTTCGGACAACAAATTGTGCAAAAAATTGTTCAAAATTGGAGAAAATCCTTGTCGGTGATGTTTACCCGAAAGAATGTCAATAGAAACGGAATCAAAAGCCCCCTAATGTCCAAGAACGCAGACGCCATTTGTTCTTTGCGAGTATACGCCAGCTGGATATCTGTTGAAAGCAACGCAAGACAATCATTCGTCCCTTTGGCACGGCGGAAACCAAATTGAGTATCTGACAGTAGACCATTTGATTCGACCCAGCGGTCTAAACGACGGAGTATCATTTTCTCCATCAATTTCCGGATACAGGATAGCATTGCAATCGGCCTATAGGAGTTGTGATCATAGGCTGGTTTTCCCGGTTTTTAGATGGCGATCACCCTCACTTGCCTCCAATCCTGCGGTACAATATTTTGCACCAGGAACTTATTGAACAAGTTCAACAAGCACCTCTTGGCATTGCCGGGTAGATTCTTCAACAAGTTGAATTTGATTCTATCTAACCCAGGCACGTTATTGTTACAGGACAGGAGGGCAATTGAAAATTCTGTCATCGTAAAAGGTGATTCTATCGCGTCGTGGCCCGGAGACGCATCGCGAACAAAGTTTTGCGCAGGAACAGAGTCCGGACATACTTTCCTGGCAAAATCAAATATCCACCGACTTGAAGACTCCTCGCTTTCGTTGACCGTTACGCGATTCCGCATTCTTCGGGCTGTGTTCCAAAGAGTGCTCATCGATGTCTCCCTCGACGTCTCGTTCACGAACCGACGCCAATATCCGCGTTTCTTTGCTTTAGCCAAGCTTTTAAGCTTAGTATCAAGCTCCGAATACCGTATATAGTCGCCAGGTATACCTTTCTTCTGATAGGCCAAAAACGCGTCGGATCTTTGCGTGTAGACATCGGAGCACTCTTGGTCCCACCACGGAGTGGGAGGCCGTTCTTTGATCGTTACGCCGGGATATTTCTTCGTTTGGGCTTGCAACGCGGCGTCGAGAATCAAGCCCGCGAAGAGGTTGTATTCTTCAAGTGATGGATGATGTTGAATCGACTCGACAGCTTCTGAAACCATTTCCTCGTATAACTTCCAATCAACATTCCGTGTGAGGTCATACGGAATGTCAATTGGCCGCATGCGAGTTGACCCGTTGGTAATTGAAATAAGAATAGGCAAATGGTCGCTACCGTGAGGATCGAGGATTACCTTCCATGTGCAATCCAACCATAGTGACGTCAAACATGAAGAGAGATCCAAAGCGCTTGGGCACGCTGGAGGTTTCGGGACACGTGTCATTTCACCGTTGTTTAAAATTGTCATATCGAAGTCATCGCAAAGGTTATAAATTAAAGAGGAGCGGTTATCATTAGAAGGGGAACCCCAAGCCACGCCATGAGAGTTAAAGTTCTATTCGAGGGAAGAAGTTCTATTAAATCAAAGAGCAGCCGTTGCCCAACCTGTGCTCTGGGAGGAATATATATTGAGGCAATACAAAGCTCGTTACCTTGTATTGTCATTTGACATGCGACAGCTTCGATGCCTGGAATCGAGGGGAGGTTAATACGATAGAAAGAATAGCACTTCTTAATCCCTAGAAGTACTCCTCCATATGAGGTGTCTCGATCAAGGCGAATAATATTAAAATCATGGAAGTTTAGATCAGTATTCGAAGTTAGCCAAGTTTCACAAAGGGAAAATGCATCGCATTTGTTTTTGTTTATCAAAACTTTAAACGAATCAATTTTTGGTAAAATACTTCTACAATTCCACTGTAAGACAGAGATAGAATCCTTCACATAAGCAGATGAATTAGGCATCGAAGGATACGATCGCTGCAAGGAGGGGCCATTGAGCAGTCAACTGCTTCCAAAATGTTCTAACTGTTGGGAGGAATGCTGTAAGAAAATCTTTAATTGGATCGGGTACATTGAAAGTTTCAAAAATCCAGTCCACAATGTCAGAAAATTTCACCAATCCAGCATTTGATTTTTCAACTGGATGTGCAAAAGGAACAACTGGGGTTTTAGATGTTCCAGGAAGTGCTGGGAACTCCTTCTGGGACTTTATATTTGCAAGCCCAGGAGTGGTTTGCCTCGGTTTTTCCGCTGCACTTTTAGGTTTGTTTGTACCATTCATTTCACTTTGGGAAATCTTAGGACCTTTCCGGGGAAGTTTAGGAAAGGAAATATTTTTCCTCTTTCTAGACTCCCCAGGATTGGCATAAGATGTTCCCGCTGGTGAATCGTCAGAATCGGTTTCATCAGAGGACAACAGATCAAAGGGGTTCGAAGTAACGGGAGAAGTGGTAACGGTCTTCTTCAGCATGTCAGCGTAGGAACGCTTTGAACGCTCTTTGAGAGACCGTTTTATTTTATCCCTGCGCTGCATGTACACCGCACATGTCGAGAGCTAATGCAGATTTTCCCCGCAGTGAATACACTTTACAGCGTTAACACTGCAAGAATCTTCCACATGAGTCTCTCCACACTTGCCACAACGTGCCTCATTGCAGCAGTAGGCGGCTGTATGGCCTAACTGCTTGCAATTAGTGCAGTTCATGACGCGGGGAACGTATAGCCTCACAGGGAGACGAACCCGGTGGATCGAGATGTGGCTTGGTAGTGCAGACCCGGCGAACGTAATTCGAAACGAGTCTGACGGAGTGTAAACTTTTTTGTCTCCGACGATCGATACCGACCGCAATTGCTTGCAGTCGAGCACCATCACATCGGGACATGTGTTGTTTTAAAAGCACCCTTTAGCACTTTTCAATATACACTAGACGGACAGACTCGAATCGGTCACGACACCGTCGATCTCCACATCTCTAGCGGGTACATAGACACGGTATTCCCGTGTAAAAAGCTCGGAGCAAGCTATATCGTTGGCCTCTTCAAGGTCATTGACCACGACACGGAGCTTGTTCGGCCTGATTTTTAAAATTTCAGTCACAGCTTTAAAATGTGACGTCAGGTCTTTCGAAATCTGTAGAATGTTTAAAGATTTCGATTTCGGCCCCGCTTTAGGCCTGAGGTAAACTGCCACCGGAAGAGTCGATCCATCTGGATACAATCTGACACGTGGGGGAGCTGAGGAATTAATATTAGGAGGGGGGGCAGGAGGGACAGGGTCGAGGGGATTCGAGGATGGAGGTGCGGGAGGTGGGGGGTCTACATCCATCGCGCTAAACCTAGCGCGCCGATGGGACAGACAAGAAGCACGTACCTTCCTTTCTTTTTCTCCTTTGTGTTGGAGTGCACTGCACTCACCACCAAATCGTTCGACAGCAGGAGCTACAAAGCGACTAGGATTGGGCGATCTTCAGGGAAAGATCGATCTTGAGAATCGATTCATTCAAACGGTCCTTGGATCGATACACCCAAAAGATCGGAGCTGCGGAATCGATCTCAACTGGATCGATCTTTTATAGCACTTTTTTGCGGCGCTGTGAAATTCATACTAACTGATTGGAACTAAAGTTTATAATGTTATAGCACCGTCCGTGGTTATAATGCACAGGAGATAGAATAGATTGTTTTATCAAGTTCGAAAGGTTGTTGAAGAAATATACCTAAAAGTTTACATCATTTGAAAACGTTGGTTATGTGTTTGTTAGCGTGTCGGAACATCATTCAAAATACATTGCAGAATCATACGTCAAAATATCACACTTTTTCTCTATTGTGTGTGGAATGTGATACAGGATAGCAATGATTATGAGATGGTCGGTGTGCGACCAGTCCGAACCAAGCCCCATTTTTTTCGGAAATTAAGTCACTGACGAGGCGGGTAAAATGTTGTATTAGGGATCGCAAGTGAAACTTGGCTGCTGACAACTGAGTCGAACAGTTTCGCAGGCGAGCTATTTGTCCAAAACCCAGCCGACTCGCCATCTGTAATACCAAAATTGGTCAGGCAAGTAACTCGCCGCTCGCCTCGTTTTCTGTGATACGCCAGAAAAAAGTCGAATTTCGCTCGTTGGGTTATGTTTAGTTGAGTTACGTTTTAGTTGGGCTCCCGCTCGTTGGGCTATAGCCCAACTGAATCGAAGCCAAACATCATTTCTGATAACGTTGATTTTCGTTTGGGGTTTGTGGATGCATTTTAACGCAGAAAGTAGAATTTATTCAAATAAAAACAAATGAAGCTGAGTATAAATGTAAACAAACAATATTTTAATCAATTGTTAGAAAAACAATATAAGTTTTCTGGCGTAATAATGCAACGTAGAGCTATGCGTATTTTTGAAAGTATTTGAGAACAAGTTATTATTGAGCACTCATTTTTGGCTTCAAATGTGTGATGTGTGGCTTAAATGAGCCAATTTCGAATTTGGCCCTATGCTGCACTTTTCGTATTTCTTTGCAAATTTGACCTTGTGCATGGCATCAAACGAAGCTCTATTAATATGGAAAACATTGAAGAAAATCCAAAAAAGTAGGAGAGAAATTAGTACAAGCAACATCATTCTCAACGAAGGGTTTTGAACTTTTGCGGTTGGTCAACCAACTCAACGGTTTTATAGAACTTTTCTGCGTTCCCAGTTGTAGTCCTAACAACAAGAAACAATCGGTGTGCTCTTTGATCGATTTGCAACTTTGACAGCTCAGCCCGACGACTGAAAGTTTTTCACTAGATGGCTGCGGGTTCAGTGCAACTAGCGAAATTCGACTGTATAACAAAAATTTCCTAGAACTTTGAGCGCCGATTACTCGAAATAATGTTTTTGGAGCTTGGTTCGATTTGAATGCACGCCGATCATATCATATTTGCTAGTTCGTCACCAGTTGCATTTTTTTGCAGGAATGGAATGGACTATAAGGAGGCATAATAATGTCATAATCGCACGCAACCATTCAAAACCCGATAAAACAACGAAACACGATCACTGACAATGACTCAAAATTGGATCTAAAAAAATTGCTGCATGCTGAAACATAAATTAAATTTTTAAAAGATCGAAAAATTCAAATCGAAAAGTAAACGATCTTTTCGATTTTTGCAGGGCTGAAAAATCGATCAAAAAAATCCAAGATCGGAGCGGAAAAGATCGATTCTCTTTAGATCGATCCAAGATCGACCAATCCTAAAAGCGACACAGTAACACAAAGGCGCTTGACCTTGCGATACAGCAATCTAGACAAAAGACACCGGTCAAAAAATGCCACCACTTGCACACACGTATTGAAATTTATCGGAGCGATTTCAAAGCACAACCGATGCTGATGCGTGTTCGGCACAGAATGAAGCGAATTGTTGATACCTTTAATTTATAAACTTTATTTTAAATCTCATTTTTGCTAAGAATTTTTTTCCATCCCGGTTCCCGGGAATTTCCGGGAAATGAGGTTTTTCATTCCCGTTTCCCGGGAAATAAATTCCCGGGAATATTGCAAACCCTACAGTAAAACAAAAACAACAGCGATTCGGTTATAAAATCAAATCGTTTGTATGCTTTAGCGTCGGCACATTTTTCAATAGTACAATAGTTAGCATCACAAAATCATGATTTTCCGCATTTTAGTGGACGCATAGCTAATTTTCCAATTGATTTCAGTGTGAATGAAGGAAACCCGTTGGAAACTTACTGAGTTTTGAACAATTGCAAGTGGACACTTTTCGCGATGCTTCACATGTTTTCGGTTTTTCAATTTGTACCCCTAGAATAATACCGTAAGACGTAATTCTATGACAAAAAAAATGTTTTCTTTACTTATGGCTGAATATCCGGAATTTTACACTAAAAGTAATGGAAAATCGTTAAAAAATTTGAGGGTCACAAAACTGTTGATTAACGAGCCGGTGCCAACGACTTTACTTCTTCATGCGATGGAAGGTGTGATTACGGAGATTGTTAATTTCAAAAAAATTTCCCGTGTCGACTAGCATTGAATCTAGATCAGTCGGGTTGGTTGTGAGTGGATCAAGCCGCTTCACAATCATCGACACCTATGTCGGCGTTGGGGTTCGTACCAACCCGCCTTCATTTGAAATCTTTTCATGCTCATTCCGATTTTCACAAAAAGTAAATCTGGATAATGTGTGGTTCAAGTAAGAAGAATCTTCGGTCTTTTTCAAAAAATGCCTGGACTTCGTTTTAGAGATTACAATCATGCAGTGTTGCCTAAATGATTGTTGTCTTCAAAGTCACATAATTTCAGTGAAATCTGAGAGCGTAACAAGTACACCCAAGTAACAAAGCAGGTTCTATCAAAGTTTTATATTGCTGTTCTGGCTGTATGAAGTGCTATAAAACTTTGATAAAACCAAATATGTAGGGTGTTTTTGCACCGTAAAACTATTATTGGTACAAAATTTCAAAGAGTTTCATAATAAACTTTGCGTGTTTACCATTAGAAGAAATCTTCTATAACATCGTAAACTATAGCAACACAGGACGAAATAACTTTCACCTTATAAGGTGACGACCTGAGGTCATCGCATCCGGGACACCGTCGTCTAAAGGAGTTTCCCTCTCCACACTTCAGCAGTGGAAAATGATGATGAATGCACCGAGATGTAGTTTGTCATTGCTGTAGCACACAATGAACTCACGTGGTGAAACATGCCGTCTTGCTAACGCACTGAAAGAAAAATCTAGTTTCCATGATTTTTTTTTAAATTTTTCAGTTGGTAATGAAATATTTTGAGTTACGACCAATTTCTTGGAAAAGCTCTTACCGTTATCAAAATGATCAAGGAACAAGTTTTCTCAGTGTCCGTATGGCACCCGAGACGGCAAAAGGTCATCAGCATGTCACCAGTGGTAGATAGTTGGTGCATAGACAATATTTTTCCAAGCGAAAGCAAAAAATAGAATTACTCATCGCGACATCGCACGACGGCACTGGCATAAAGATAGCAGCAGCTCTTTACGCTATGTCACAGCTGTGCTATTCGCCAAACCACGCGGAGGAGGGAACCAGAGGAACTGGATTCGTAATGGGGCTTGATGACATTTTTATGGTTAATCTATGGCGGGAATTTGACGCCAATGGTCTCTAATCAGACAGTTGGAGAAAATGATGATGATGTTCCGCGTTGTGATGTATTTGGAGGGAACGATTGGAAATTTACCGTAAATTAGGTACGCTGCAACAGGCTGTCGACTTCAAATCGTTGGAAGTTAATCGATTTGAAAATTAGAAGCGCCAAGGTGTGATTTCCACTTGAGAAACTACTAACATAAATCTGCCAAATCTACGAAAACTTGTGTCACAAACACCTTTCCATTATGTTGCAATATTTCAACGAATGACAAATTACGGCGCTTCTGATGTAACCCAGAAATCGCTTTGCCCCAATTAATTTTGTCGCATCATATCTCATCCACTTGTTCCCCCTTTGCTTACTGCAAGCCATGCCATTTCGAGCAGAAGCAAGCTATCTTAAACTCCAATCAGACATTATTAATTGCTGCTTGTACAGTTTGGAGACAAAATGTATTGCACCCCATCAGTGTGATCGGCAGCCTAGTTGGAGGAAATTTATGAGCCCATCCTTAGTGAAGGGCCACTTTTCCACTTTATATCTCTTCGGCAAACTTCGGTTGGAAGGTTGGAGGATTTAGCCCACAAATCGGAGGCGTCAGCCAGCCTCCTCAGGTTTTTATCATGCAAGGGAGACAATAATTCCACCTCTACACTTGGTGGACGTAATGGAAAGGTTATTTCTTTTCGACTTTTGCAAAGAACATTAAGCCTAAATGCTTGCGAATAAACCTTCACCGGAAAAGTTCAGCAATAAAGAAGCTTGTGAATCAGTACCTTAATCCAGCTGAAGCATGATGAAGGTGTTAAGCGACTTTCTTCGCTTCGCGCAGCATTGAAAAATGTGCCTAAAGGTAATTAAAATAAAAATAATTCCGATAAAACTCAATGAGAAGAAACATAAAACTGACACAGAAATTGTCATCCTGTTTATGACAACAACGGTAATAGAATTCGAATACTTTTTTGAGCTTCTTCAGAGACAAGAAGATTGAATCCACTTAGAATGTTTAGACTTGCTTGAACCAACAGTATTTTCATTTATAAAAGAAAGTGCAAGAACTTTTGTTATTTACTGCCGGCCACATTTATCATGCATTCATGAAAAACTCCGCAAATATACACACAGTCCCTACATTCTGGCAATTGAAAATTTCACTTGAGTGCGAGAATTTTTGACGTACCATGGAATGGGGTAAAATTGATGACTTTTTACTATGTAATTCAAATAACTTATGTTGATTTTTTCCGAAGCAATATTCATTTAACATGAGTACTCGTATGTAACCTATAAAGTCCCTATGGTTGTGAATGAAATTATTTTCGTCTGCTTAATGAAATAAATCCGAGAACCCAACCCAACCGATTTTGATGTTCAATGGCTCAAATTAATATCTATATAATCAAGGGAGCCTCCAGGAAGAAATACAAAAAATGTTATAAGCATGGCATTAGGTTTTTTAGTTGTTTTTTTTTATTTTCTGTTGGTCAAACATTTCATATACATATTAAGAATTTGGAATCAATCAATGTGACACGAATACATGAAAGCCATTGTCTAACTCTAATTTGTATGGCATCATATCAAAAAATTCGATCCCTGTTTAGTTTTGTATTTTCACCTTTGCATGGAAATTCATCAGTTTTCGCATTAAATAGGTGTCGCTCAGTTGGTCTCGAGGTTTGATACTGACCTAAAAAGCAAGTCTTCCTTTGTCCTAGTCCCGGCCCGGGAGGAACTGTTTATGAAAGTTTGTAAAACTATTGATTTAGCGCTACTATAGTTGTGCCTAATATAATTATTTGCATACAACACTGGAACCTTAAATGACTAGAACAAAGTCCGTGACTAGAACAAAGTGATGTCGATATGTTCCACGAGCAGTCTCCATTCACTCGTCATCGTCAGCACGGTACGAACCGTGATCTGCTTCACCACTGGTGCAGATACCCTCGTAGTCAGTTCCGTAATTTGGAGAACCACCTAGTCTGATTGAGCTGGTCTTGTATCGCCTTCTTTGTTCCTTAGATAAGCCTTCTTTGTGCTTATATACCCAGCCAACAACGTTTCTACTTTGAAGTAACTTGGCAAAGGTCCGTTTCGTTGTCGAGTAGGAATGCCGTTTCTTCGTTCATAGCCGCTAGCGATGGCTTCATTGTTGGTTCTAGGCACTTATTGGCTACCAGACCAATCGTACCGGTATACCTTTCGGTGCAACACCGATGCTTGTTGTCTATGATTGTCGTAAACCACCTTGTGCATCGGGAATTTCTACAGGTTGCTCCTCGTCGAAATTATTCTGTTCTTCTTCGTCGAATCCGACAAATTCAAATTCTTTTCTCTGTCCGTTCCACGATCGAACAATGGTCGCATCTTTCAAGTGCTTGTCCTATTCGTCAGGGTGCAGGAAACGTTGCCCAGTAGACTTATTCAGCAACCGAAAGGCCTTGTTTTCCGGCCCGTATTTGACAAAGGTCATCTTGGTGGACTTGCCTTGAAGCTTTATGCTCTTCTGCGAAACTTCAGCTGTGATGTTTGTGGTCTTCTGTCCATCGGCAGTATCGTATACCAAGACCCGGTTCTGAAAGTAGCTGTCTATAATTTTACACAGGTAGTCTGGTATTCCGTGTAGCGACTCGACGATGGCCTCCCAGCTGGCGCTGTTGAAGGCTTTCTTGACGTCTATTGTAACTACAGCACAATAACGATTACCTCTCCGCTTCTGTATGGCCGCCTTTTCGGCTATCTCAAGCACTGTACGTATAGTTAACCTCAACTGCAGACTTGCCTTTCCGGAATTGCATTTCCGAAAGGCCTCGTTCGTTTTCTGTATACTGCGTCAGCCTATTGAGGGTAATCCTCTCCAGGAGCTTACCAGCTGTATCCAGCAGACAAATCGGCCTGTACGATACTGGATCCCCTAGTGGCATGCCCGGTTTCGGCAACAGCACTAACTTTTGCTTTTTCCATCTGGCCGGAGAGTGACCTTCCTCCAGACATTTCTGCATTACCGTTCTAAACGTGTCCGGAAATGCTTGAATCGCAGCTTTCAAAGCTACACCGGGAATTCCAGCTGGACCAGGCGCTTTTTTGTCTTTAGCTTGTTTGCCACATTTAGGAGCTCTTTATTGAAGACTTGCGGCCCAGTGGTGTCACTTACATCTTCTTCACCGTAAGGTGTAGTCGGCCAAGTCACCGGGTTATGTGTCGGAAAGAGTCCCTCAACGATCGTTTGCAACTTTTCTGGACTTTGGTACATAGCTGTCATTGGCCCTTTGACCTTCGACATCACTATTCGGTACGCTACACCCCAAGCGTTAGCGTCAACGTCCCGAGACAGTTCCTTTCAGCTGTTCATTTTGCTTAGTTTTATTCCTCGTTTAAATGCAGCCCTTGCCGCCCGGAACGCCCTTTGGCGCTCCTCGCAGTCTGCTGCAACCCTTGCTCTCTGGACGCGTCTCCTGGCCCGGGAACAACTAGTTCGGAGGATGCTAAGTTGCTCGTTCCACCAATAAACTGGCCGACGCTCATTCCTCGGCTCCTGTTTTCTGAGCATGGCTGTATTGCACGCCCTAGCCAATGCATTTGTCAACTCACTCGCATTTTGGCTGAACGGCCTTCCATAGATACGCAGGGCCTCGTCAAAAAGGTCTTTATCAGCCTTCGTCTTCCACTTTCGTTCGCAAGATTTCTGCTACAGGGTTCTGTTGACCGATGCAGTACCGAATCGCCTGGTGATCGCTGTGTGAATACCCCTCACACACTCTCCAGTTCATATTTGCCTTCAGCGACGGGCTGCAGAAGGTGACGTCGATAATAGATTCTCGTCCATCCCTACAAAAAGTGCTTACGGCGCCTTCATTACATAGTGAGACTTCTAACTTCGCCAGAGCTTCTTGCAAACTGTATCCTCTAGCGTTGGTACATCTGCCACCCCACTCCAGGGCCCAAGCGTTGAAGTCTCCGTCGATAATAACTGGTTTTCGCCCGATAAATATCTCGGTTAGATCGTCCAACATTTGTTGGAACTGCGCTAAGGTCCATCTCGGTGGTGAATAGCAGCTACACAAAAAGATGCCGTCAATTCTGGCAATCACAAAACCCTAATGTGAGCTTAAGATCACTTCTTCGATAGGGAATTTGCCCATAGCGTAAATTGCGGCCATTGCCGCTCTGTCCGCCAGCCACTTTCCGTACTCAATAAGGCTCTGCAATCATTGCAACATCGCATCCTGTTTCTGTTGCCGACTGCCACAACAGTGCAATAGTCGCAATGATTGATATTAATCTGCATTACGGGGCAAACGGACCACCTAACTTTAATCTTACCTTTCTCCAGCAATATATTCGCAGCTGTCATAGACAGGCGTATCGCTGCCGTCTGCGTCCCACCGTACGCCTTTCTCAACCGGATCGCCATAGAAACATCGGTAAGCAACTCGCATTGTTCTATAACCGTTCTTAACAGCTTGTCTACCGTAGTGATCTCGTTCAAATTCCTGCACTCGATCACAGTATCCTGGGAAAGCGCTCTCGACGAGTTGCTTGAAAGCCGAACTCTTCACTGCTGGGTCATTCTTCAGATCAAAGATCATTTCACCCCTTTGGGTGGGCCTTGTCTTCAGCACCTTTTCACCTAACTCCTTTAATTCCGGATCCGCTCTCACTTTCCGGAGGAGGTCGGCATAGATAATTCCTCGCTTCACTTCCACGATCAGGGCGTTGCCCTTGGACGCAACCTCATTTGTTTTTTCACTTCTGCCTTTTTTTCTCTTTTATGTTCTTCATTTTTGCCATCGTCTTTTCTCTTCTTCTCTGCCTCCTTCTCATTTCTGCTCGTAATGGTCTTGCAATCTTCGCTTTCATATTCTTGATGTCTCTGCTTATAAATGTCTTCTCTTATTTTCTTTGAAATTTCTTCCTCACCTGCTTTTCTACCCGCTAGGGGATTTTCGGAGCTCTTTGACGCCACACTAAGTACTTTTTCCAACTCTTTCTCGGCCTTTTCTGTTCTCGTTTTCCAGGTTTACTGTTCCCGCTCTACAGCTAGCATACCTGTCTTCAACCCAGTCGCTAAAGATCTGATTACGTGATGCACATTATGTTTTCCATTGATGAATTCGTAGAGTTCCTCCGCTTTCCGTTTCATTACCTCTACTCCTAATCTACACATTTGCAGGTCTTGCTGCTCGCCCTGTGGGTTACTGCTACTCGACTTAGGAGCTTAGGAGTAGACATTTCTCTCACCCCTAGATTCGACGGTTTTTCCGAAGCCCCTTCTCCGACATTGTTTGCCCGACTTGCAGCTGGTGATTGCCGCAATTTACCACTTCGCGCAAACACAAAAGCTTCCCCAGTAGCAGTGTCCGACATCCAGCTGTCGGCCGTACTACCATCAGTGTCCCCGAGAGACGAAGGAAAGCTCCCACCACGCGACATAACTTGACCGATGTAGCTATCATGCATCGAAATTTATTTATTAACTTTTTTTCACCCGCGTCGTTAGATTCGACATTAAAAATAACACAGTGCAACATTTTTTTTACCTTGGCTTCTATGTATGATTTTTTGATGAAGTTTGATGCGAAAACAAGTTACCCCGAGTTTGAACATATTTTAACTTAAGGGGCAATAATGGCGCCATTTTGAATTTTTGAGAAATCGGAGATTTTAGATGTGTTTTCGGCGCCATTTTGTTATAAGATCAAATATCAAAATTCTATGAGTTTGTCTACATATTAGAAGCATATTAAAAAAAAAAAACAGATCTTAAATCGGGCAAAAACTGAGCTCAAAACGGTGATTCTACGAAACTGGTTTTGGCATGGTTTTTGTATATTTCACAGAGCAAAAGAATATCGAGTATTTCTGAGCATTAATGGTCATGCACTAATATCTAAAAGAGGTAGGCAAATTATATCTTATATTGAGTAAAAAATCTCAAAAATCGACTGGCAGGTGTCTGATCTACGTATAATGTCAGCAACATGTCGATTTTTCCCCATTTCCCCTACAATACTAAATTAGGTTTATCTCTACGTTAAATTAACCTTTGAAATCTGATTAATGTAATATCAAGAGTGTAAGCGATACTCAAAGACACAATAACAATTTGGCATCACATGATCCTCTTTATACTTTATCGAAGACGCGATGATTCCGTCCCATAGCTGAAGCGAGATTTTTATGTTTTGACCTGTCCTGGCCAAAAATCATATATATATATATATATATATATATATATATATATATATATATATATATATATATATATATATATATATATATATATATATATATATATATATATATATATATATATATATATATATATAAACCAAAGCAGAAGGCAGAGGCAGAAAAAAAAGTAAATTTTTGTTGCACTGTGTAATAAATACCTCTCGAATTTATGCTTGTAATTCTCTTCACACTCCGTTCCAAAGCAGTGTGTGTGTGTGTGCGTGTGCGTGCGTGTGTGCGTGTGTGCGTGTGTGCGTGTGCGTGCGTGTGTGCGTGTGTGTGCGTGTGTGTGCGTGTGTGTGCGTGATGTGTCTCTGTCTGTGTGTGTGCAACTTTCCAATCTCACTCGATTTTCTCAGAGATGGCAGGACCGATTTTCATGAAATCATGATTTCAAAAGAAAGGACTACTTGCCCCATACAACCCTAATAAATTTTGTTGTAATCGGATTTTCAGTCTGTATGTTATTTATCAAAATGTGAAAATCACATCGACTCGCTTTACTCTGCATTTAAACGAAAAAACTGGTAGGGGCAGTATTTCTAGATCTGAGAAAAGCGTGTGATACTTTGGATCATGACTTACTGCTGCCTAAACTAGCCATCTATGGTGTTCGTGGGGCTGCAAATGACTTATTGTGTAGCTAACTATCGGGTCGCTTACAATTCGTGTCGTGTCGTCACGGTGGCGCAAGTCCTACTTTACCGTTAACTGTGGGTGTCCCTCAGGGGAGCAACCTTGGGCCATGACTCTTCTTGATATGTTGTATGTCAACGATCTACCAGCCATCGGTTTGCAAGGTGTTAACAGGCTGTTTGCAGATGACACAGCGGCATTTTATAAAAGTGATACTCAAGCAAATATAAGAAAATAATGTTAAGCATGATTTCAAAAATATGCGGGAGTATTTTTGCACAAGGTTACAGAAGAAGCTAAAAAATCACATTTCATTATATTAAGTGGCTCAATTGTTTTTTCTGAACTGAAGCTGCTGTTTCCTACAACTAGTTTGTCAGATGTTTCGCACGAAACAATGATGGACAAATTGAAATCGCGTTTTGATAAAACCGATACGGAATTAATTCAAAGATATAAATTTGATAATCGTAAGCAACATCCTGGTGAAACTGCGGAAGATTTCGACTGACTGTGAAGCTCCAGGAGGAATTTTGCAATTTCGGTTATTTAAAAGAAGCCGCTACACGGGAACGCATTGTAGCTGGTTTGAGTGATAGCAAGCTGCAATCGGTTTTATTGGAAGAGCCAAATTTAACTTTGACGTCCGCAGAAAATATAATTGCTACGTGAGAAATGGCGGGTAAGGGCGCTAGAACTCTAGGAATCGGTATACAAGAAGACCACATAGCTTCAGTCAGGCAAAATGGAAGATCGGAATCTGGCTTCGTATGTGATGAGTCTAGATCGAGACAATTTCAAGCTTCGGAAAATAGGGTTCCTGTGAGAAATCGTCTAGGTTACAGGCGATATTTTAATAGTAACCAAGCTAGAGGAAACGGTTCATGGAATAAACAGGTCAGCTTTAAACCTGCAGAGTGGCGCAGAGGACAAGGCGAGCAACGCTTTGAAAACAGCTTTTGCGATTTTTGCGGTAAAAGGGGGCATTTGAAAAGGAAGTGCTTCAAGCTGAAGAACTTTAGAAGAGATACTGTAAACACGATCAACATGGAGGAACCAGGACCTAGCGGTTTGAACTCAATCAGTACGGTGAAACCGGATAATGGGAAAGCAACTAATATGGATGCGCCAGGACCAAGCTATATCAGCAAACAATTTATGCGCATGTGGATTCAGGATACCGATAGTGAAGAGGAAGAGGATCATACAGATTTATATTGGAAGCGTGGAGGTTTTCGCGCATAGGAATCAACTGAGGAAGCTCAAAACAGATACGACTAAAGTTCGGCCGAAAGTGGTGATTTCTACGTGTTTACCAAACCAGAACGTAGGGTGATTCGATGAAGGGACGGAAGCGGAATTTCACGGTTTTCCTCCACAGGAAATACAAAGAGGGAATGAGCGGAAGAAAACGGAGGATGGAGATTCTCCACAACGAGAACTGCAAAGGTCCAAATAGACAAGATCGAATTATTTAAATAATGATTTTTGACGTAGGACTACGTCTTTGTTTCCTATACTAGATTACTAGGGCGCCAATCATCGTATGGAAAAAACATAGGGTGGTTCATAATATTGTGTGTAATTTCAAATTTCAAATAATAATATTTGAAAACTGTTTTCGATTCCAAGTGTCTTAAACTTTTAAATGAAACGGTGGAAATTGATGGAATATGTTACATTACTTTGTTTGAAAAATCTACTCTCTAAGACACTTGCTCTCGTCTTTCGAATGTTGTACCAGACAATTTATTCGTTTTATTTACCACAATAATGTCCTTTGCCAACACTTGGATGAACACACATTGCTCTGGCTTATATAAATCAAGTTTGAACCCTTTTGAATAATTAATTTTTAATCTTTTTTCTAACTTCTGAATGAATAATTTTTTGAGTGTAATTTTTTTGAAAAGACAGAATTATTATCTACAACTTTGTCGGAAACGGCACACCAATCAAACGAACCGAAGTGCTTTTTTTATTTTATACTCATTTTTCACAATATAATGAACCACCCTATGCCGAATAAATGAACCACCCTAATGAAACATAATGTATTCGATGCTAGTTATAGTGTATATCATTATACAAGCTATTTCGAGAGACTAGTGATCAATTTCAAAAGATAAATTCTAAACATTTTGAACTCCGCCTTCCACAATTGAAAAAACGACCCCCAGCCCACCCCGTCCCAGAGAGTAAATTTTTGCAAAAAAAAATTATTTCAGATGACACCAATTCTTGACGTTTCATGCGTTTTTAAGTCATTTGGCTTAAAAAAAAATTTCGAAAACCGAAATTTCACGTACCCCCCCCCCTTGGGTGATTTTTCGGTTTTCAAAAAAGCCAAACTTCAATCGCTTTGCGCCACCCCATTTTAAGTCCGATTGAGCTGATATTTTGCACAGGGTGTTTTTTCGAGCAGGTGAACATTTTGTATAGGGTTTTTTTTGAAATCGAGATGACCATTTTGCCTGGCACCCTAAAGGTTACACTTTGTGAAATTGAAAATGAAATTGGCAAATGTTGCGTCAGATTTCAAACGATTATAGCAAGCGAACGATTTAATGCATCTTAGTCATTTATATGTCGGTGTATAGATAAAATGTGTAACAATTGTTTGATATAATGTTCAACATTGTTGCTTTACTGCTTAATGGTGGAAAAAGGTGAAAAGTTCCAAGGTCATGCTTTCCTATACATTTCCTTCGTTATTGGCTTGCTTCCCGAGCACAGATAACAATAACATGGACGAAATTAATTCCACTGCCTACATATTTTGACTCAACAAAGTGTTTTGGTTGGTTTGCCTTTCTCTAAGCTGCGTGGCCACGCCCTAATGGCAAAAATCTACTCTGAACTCGATACAAAAGACTGCGTGTAGAAAATTCAGCTTCAGTTTAGTTTGTTACACAATAGCGAGTGTAGTGCAGCTGTTAAAGGTACGCGTCATTGAGAAACGAGAGCTGAATACGAGTCAACTTCCAGGTTCTGAGGAGCATGTTACCTATATTTTGCATACGGCAGCAACAGTTACCATAGTTCAATGTAGTTTGCTGGCACAGCTACTGGAGGGCACAACGGAGAGCAAACTTTATTATGCGCGGCCAAGCAAAATATTCAATGCTACTGATGGTGCGATTATCAGCGTTCTGTAGCATGAATTTCTAACTGAAGATTATGGAATCGGTTCTTTTTTCAGAACTATAGATGCTTGAAGATAAGAGTTATGAGAATTTTCGCAACTACTACTAGTGTTAAATTTTCATGTATTCATGCATCGTTAGTTTTACAATAACGACCATCAAAAATAAACGGTAGTGTTGTCTTTGAACAGTTTAGCGCAGCATATAATATATACATTTAGTCCTACGTCACCATTTCATACAACCTCTAGGGCTGTATACATGTAGTATTTATTATAAGTAGTTGATTTGCCTATCTTCCCAAAATTTTATATCAGGAAATAATGATTCCTTCTGAATACTAGCCTTTTAAGAAAAATTCTAATTATAACGTTTTTATAAGTAAAATTGTTTAAATCAAATTATCTAAATTTAAATTAAAATGTGTAAATCAAAATTGATCACTGTCAATGAGCTAAATTTGATTGATCATTGTCAATTATAAGAATTATTTGTAAACATAGATTGAAGAGGGAAGAGTTGTCATATTCAACCCTATCAGATATATATTTCTTTCAGTGCATTTGCACGATCGAAAGGGGTATTGTCGGTAACATACAAACCCTCTATAAAAGTGTCAAATAGACAAGAGCTGGTCTCTTATTTTATTATTATCAAGTATTCAGCGTGTTTGGACGTATTCCGCATCATACTGAAAAGTCCCGTTAAATGTGTTAAAAAAATATCCATCGGTAAAAGTGTGAACAGTCAGTACAAACTGGTAAATATATTTAATAATTTCAAAGGCTTAAGCCCTGGTAATAACGTACCCAACCTCCAGAGGTATAACTGGTAGCTCTACACCATTGTATGGAACAAATAAAATCAAAATCAAAAGCCATCAAAATTGGTAACTATTACGAAACAACAACTAAACATAATTGAATCAGTTGAAATCAAAATGTCGCCAGCCTTGTCTCTTACGTTTTCGGATATATCGTGAGTGCCACAGGTTATAAGCAAGACCGCTTGTCCGGAATTAAATATACTATGGTGCTAATAATTAGTAGTGAGTCAACTAATGAAATGCTTCATCTTTATTTTTGCCCGTTTCATGTCACATTAAGAAAAACCACCGATTCACAGACAAATTCAACCGGAAGCCTAACAAACCCTGCACGGCCCTGATTACGCTGCAGCTGGAGAGCATTTCTACAGCTGCAACTTTTCGGCGGTCAGCCGGTCCTAACGAGCGAGTTATTCAAGCGCGCCTTGAATCTTGCAGCTACCCAAAATTTCTTCAAACCGAAGCCTCTTCCTCCGCAACTGTTAGCCAAATTGCAACTGTATTTATCTATTCCGAGGTCAGCAACGGTCACAAGTTTGCGACGGTTACACGGCAAACATTATCCAACAGCGGAAGCATTTTGCCAATGCAACGAGCAAACTCATTTCGCTCAAATCCCAACTTGCATCCATGTGGGGAACGTCGTCCCATCTGTGGTTCCGTCGCGCCGAGTTTCTACCGCTTAGGAACTGTTGTTGGCGGCGGTAGCGGCTTTTGATAACTTCTGACATGCGATTTACTCACGGGTGACTGGCGAAGGTTAGCCTGGTGGAAACATTCACTACCCACAGCACCTCCTTCCCTGACGAAAGGACAGAATTTTCGGTAGTCTGACAAATTGGATCAATTTGGTTCTAATCTTTAGGCGAAAAAGGAAGACGGGGATGTTGGGCGAAACCGATCCGCACTCATATTCTGTGTGTTTGCTGCTGTACTCAGCACGAGAGAACTAATATCGCTTCATTTCTTTGCTGACGGGACATAATATTTCTGCGACTTTTATAAGCTGGGGCTGGGTGATTAATATTTCGAAGGAAGCAATTAATAATAGTGCTTATAAGCTATTGTGTGTTGGCTTCCAGATTTGGTGATATATGTTTTTGTGCTTCAGACCAGATTATTAATTGTCGGGCTTGCTGATATGAGCAGGTTGTTTGTAGTAAGGGTCCGAAGTTTTTGCTGGGATGATTTACGTGGGTCTGTTGTTGTTGTCCTTTTTAAACATGATTTAGAAAAAAATGATTTTTGGTACTTTGGAACGAATCTCTAATAATAAAAATATCATTTTTCTTCATCTGATAATTTTGAATGTAATTAACCGGCATCGGAGTGAATAATTCTAAAATTCAATACAGCTTCGATCGATACAGACATCAATCAGCTGACAGCTCATGCTGCCGTGATCCGAAAAATCGTTCCCTCTAATGTGTAAGTAAATGCATAACAACTTCTTCTATGGTTGCTTGTACCGTACTGCATAGAAACACACCACCCACTGAGTACTGACACTCCCCTCGATGTGAACTCATTTTCTCCTGCCCAGTTAGGGGTTTTGACTCTCATTTATTTTATCTCTCGCTCAACGAGTTGACGAGGGGTCCAATTTGACCGTGCGACTGCCAGCCTAACGGTGTTCCGTATCCGCCCGGGGAACGTCAAAGTGCAGTTTGTGCTGGCAGCTTTCGGATTTTGTTCGATGCTACGGCTGCGAAAGCCGAACTCAGTTCCTCTCCCGCTCTCTGCCGGTACGGTCGCGTGCGGTCTGTGGCCAAATGCTTAACGAAATCGATTCGATGTTTGTTATGAATTGCGTCCAAAAGGAAGGCTTCGAAGGTAGGGCTTTATTCCGGTTGTTCGAGCGATGAGCAAATGTTTGCTGCCTAAACATGTTATCCACATGATGCGTACGAAACATAAATTTTATTGACAGGACGGAGTGTAGTATCTTTACGCTTCGAAAGTTTGGTAGTACTCCAATGAACTCTCATCATGTGATGCTCTACTAATATAGTGAATGATAACAGAAAAAATTGATTTAAAAGTTCGCCGCTAAAGAAAAATGTTTTGCTCTCGTTTAGCATCCGCTCTGAATCATATCGCATGCTGCGAGAAGCCAATCGATGCGGTTGAAACGATGAAGTGAGAAGCTTCATCTGGGCTCATAGCTTTGTTAGAAAAACAGCCGAAATGCGGAGGCTATAACGGAAGGCAGCCATAGGGGAACAACGGGCAAGACGGTCACCCTAAGGAAATCATTCATTATTCTGCTTAAAACACAACATTGTAACCAACGATGTTCATAATATTCGACATTGACTAGTGCTTCTCATAAAATAATGCAAACCATTCCTTTTAGAGCGATGTTATATTAGTTTTCACGAAAATAAAAACAGTCTCGAAAAACCACTATTTCACAACGTGCATATGAAACGGACCGACTGTGCTGGTAAGACGGCCCTATGAAAGACTATAGCAAATTTCTTTTCTATACGGGACGACACGCTGCGCAAAAAAGCACGTGTTTAAAGCTTACCGTCCGCTTCGCAGATGGAATCATTCACATCATTTACATGTAGCATATTTACAGATTTTAACAACGTTGGTTTAAAATTAGTTTATTTGACACGGCACGATACATTTTCTGTTTTACTGAGCCAAGTACAATTCGTATTAATTCAACGTTAGCAGGGAAAAGACTTAAGACTAAACTACAGTTCTTTTAATACTCTTTTATATAGCCTCGCAGCGAGTGTTTGTTTATGCTTCCTGTTTATGCTTTGTATAATCAAAAGATAGTGCTGGCGCAGACTAAACACTACTGGTGAGAAATAGATTATTTTTATTCTGGGAATTCTGCTTTATGCTGATTTGGCGACGATGATGGTGGTCCTGATGAGATAAGGTGGCTTGACGTATATTGGTGACGTGTTCTGCTTAACTCTTCCCCTCTTAAGTAACTTTGTCCTCAAAGTTGAACGGTTCGAAAAGGTGATGACATATTGATGAATGATTCGATTTCCTTCTTTCGTTCTTCTGATAAATCTGTGGTTGCTATCTCTTGGTCCGTGATGATGAGATCATCCTTTTTGGTGGTAGAAGTGTCTATTGTTGTAAGTGCAATGTCTTTGTTCTCGGTGCTTGGTATATTAATTTTTGTGTTGATTATTGTCTTTCTGGAAAGATAGAAATATATCCCTATCACAGAGAAGATTGAAATTATCGTTAATCCTCCGAATGATCCGAATATGTTGAGTTTCCATGTTAGTGAATTATTTTCTAGTTTTAATATTTCAAGTTTCTCTCGGTGCTCCAGTGTTAGATTTCGTAGATAAGCTGCGGGAGGTGAATCTAGTGTGTCTGTTTCGGTTACCAATAAGCCAGTTGTGGGGTGATACGCTC
The DNA here is from genome assembly GCF_029784165.1 of Wyeomyia smithii. Taxonomy (NCBI): domain Eukaryota; kingdom Metazoa; phylum Arthropoda; class Insecta; order Diptera; family Culicidae; genus Wyeomyia; species Wyeomyia smithii. The sequence goes on from NC_073694.1 coordinate 64,315,005, forward strand.
GTCCAGGTATAATAGCTTCGAAATTAGAGAATAGTTCTCCGTTGATTTGTATGTCGCAGTCTTCGAATTGGATTAGAAATGAGCCATTCAGCTGCTTATTTGAGTTGCTGCAATTAGATGAAATTTCTACGTGTGCGTCATTGATTAGAATAGAGGCGTCGTTAATTCGATTGACTAAGCCTCTTGAGTAGACTTTTTCGAAGGTGCAATTGGAATGTTGTCCTCGTATGAGCCGGTCTATGCAGTTATTGGGTAATGTTAGAGAGGTGGTTTCGCACAGGTAGTAGTTGCTTTGGTCCTCGTATGGTTGTTTTGATTCGTAAACATGCGTAAGGTTGCGCATGAGGTAATTTCGTGACAACAAAATTCGTCTGTTGTTCTTAATAATCTACATAATCGTAATCATAGACGTCTTTTGAAAACTGTGGTACTTTTAGAATGTATACTATATGAGTATTGTTTAATGTTACTTGTGCTGTAGATTGTGAGAGTAATTCTTCAAACGATGACACGAAAATATCGTGCCTGCTTAAGAATGTGGCGATTGTGTTGAAGTCTCGCATGGATAGTGACTTGCTGCTTAGGATGCCATGTTTTGCCATCAAGATCGCTTCTTCTAGTGTTTCTATCTGGTCTTGAAGTGAGTCTAGATTGGATAGGATCATAAGATGATTGATTTCGAGAGAATGGTTTTTTGCTCTTTCTTTCTCTAGTGTAAGCACTTGATTGGTGATATCTGTGACCTCTTGTATTCTTTTGGTGATAGCTTGATTTATCATGACTTGTTTGTTGTTTTGTGTGATGAAGGAGTTGAGCGTCATGTTGATGATGCGTAAGTCGTCAGCGTCTGTTCCTATTGTATCCCATCTCTTGTACCTTGTTACAAAGGGTTTCAATTTAAGAAAGGTTTCGTACAATTTATAATTTTTGATTTGCATTAATTCGTATAAAGGATCGGTTGAAGGGTTTGCCTGAATTTCTTCATTGACATTAGCTATCGTATTACCTATCTGCACCAGATCTATTGGAGGTAATATTCTTACATATCCTGTTTTGAATTTAGCTTTGTCTAAAGGTATGATTGCTAGTGGATTATTCGTGAGGTCGTGTATGTGGATGTTGGCGTATGCGATTGACACGCAGAAGGCGAGTCTGTGAAAAGAAAGGAGTGGTATTATGATTTTTTTTTTCTTCACATAACATTTATTTGACACGGCACAAATACAATTTAATGTTTAACGGCGCCAATTATATCTGATGACTTAAAAACTAAAGTAAATTTTTTATCCTCGCTGCCGACTACGAGCTGAAATTAAGTCTAACTTAAAACTAGCATGGAATTTCCAATCTGTGTTTTGTTGTTCATTGGTCGTTTGATAATCGTCGAATGACATGTATGGATTCGTACTGCTAAGCCACGATGTCGTGAGTTGGGACAGAGGCTCGTAGTCCTTGGGTCCTGGTTCTATTGTGCGGGGTCTGGTTGCTGGTTTTGTGCTTAAGGTTCAAACGTGTTCTTGTCGTTTTGTTGGGTGTAGACGGAGGGGAACGGGACTAGACTGGGGCATGGATGGATTTAAGGAAAACGTATATAAGGGTCATGTAGGGTAGGTCACGGCTCGCCAAGACATCACGAACAGGAACAGCTGGCCGTCTACCTCCGGCCTGAAGGGAAGCTACAAGTTTAGACCTGGCGTCACGGTGAACAGGGCATGACCAAACAACGTGCTCTATGTCGTGATAACCTTCACCACAGGCACAGATACCGCTTTCTTCGAGCCCAATACGACGGAGATGCGCGTCAAATCTATAGTGGTTGGACATAAGCCGGGACATCACGCAAATGAAATCTCGACCAACATCCAACCCCTTGAACCACGGGTTCGTCGATACCTTGGGAATTATGGCATGTAACCACCTTCCCAGTTCCCCTTTAGTCCATGAATTTTGCCAACTGATGATCGTATTCTGACGTACAAATGCGAAAAACTCATTAAAGGCAATTGGTCTTTCATAAATATCGCCGTTTATTGCACCCACCTTAGCCAAAGAGTCCGCTTTCTCATTGCCCGGTATCGAGCAGTGAGAAGGGACCCACGCTAAGGTAATCTGAAACGATTTTTCGGATAAAGCACTCAAATGTTGAGAGTGCTTAACATCTTTCATCGATCGGAGAGCCTCGATAGAACTGAGACTGTCCGTAAAGATGAAATAATGGTCCGTGGGCATTTTTTCGATAATCTCTAGGGTGTACTGAATTGCAGCTAATTCTGCGACGTAAACAGAAGCAGGATTATCGAGCTTATAGGAGACGGCTAAATGATTATTGAAGATACCGAAGCCAGTGGACCCATCCAGAAGTGATCCGTCAGTGTAGAACATATTGTCGCAGTTGATGTTTCGATATTTATTGGAAAAAATTTTAGGGATCTGCTGCACGCGTAAATGATCCGGGATTCCACGAATTTCTTCTATCATGGATGTATAGAAGAACACAGTAGAATCAGAAGTATTTTATAAGTTGACACGATTTGGAATGTTCGGAGAAGGGTTAATATTCTGAGACATGTGATTGAAATACAATGTCATAAAACGGGTTTGAGAATTGAGTTCGATTAACCTTTCAAAATTATCAATCACAGGACGGTTCAAGACCTCACATTTAATAAGAATACGAGAAGAGAGGCTCCAAAAGCGGTTTTTCAATGGTAGAACTCCAGCTAAGACCTCCAGACTCATCGTATGGGTCGACTGCATGCATCCGAAAGCGATACGCAAACAACGATATTGTATTCGCTCCAGTTTGATCAAATGTGTGTTTGCTGCGAAGCGGAAGCAGAAACACCCGTATTCAATTACAGACAATATCGTTGTTTGGTAAAGCCTTATAAGGTCTCCTGGGTGGGCTCCCCACCATTGTCCGGTTATTGTACGAAGAAAATTCACTCTTTGTTGACATTTTTTCATCAGATACCTCACGTGACAACCCCAGGTGCCTTTAGAGTCGAACCAGACACCAAGATATTTGTGTACTAAAACCTGAGAAATCGTTTTACCCATTAACTGTGTTTGAAGCTGAGCAGGTTCATGCTTCCTAGAAAAAACTACTATCTCAGTCTTCTCCGGAGAGAATTCGATACCTAGCTGTAAAGCCCAAGCAGACAAATTGTCCAAGGTATCTTGCAATGGTCCTTGCAAATCGGCAGCTTTGGCTCCTGTAACAGAGATTACACTGTCGTCTGCAAGTTGTCTTATCGTGCATGAATTTGCCAGACATTCGTCGATGTCATTTACATAAAAGTTGTAAAGAAGGGGGCTTAAACATGAGCCCTGGGGAAGACCCATGTAGCTAATGCGAAAAGTTGCCAAATCGCCATGCGTAAAATGCATGTGCTTTTCGGACAACAAATTGTGCAAAAAAATGTTCAAAATTGGAGAAAATCCTTGTCGGTGAAGTTTACCCGAAAGAATGTCAATAGAAACGGAATCAAAAGCCCCCTTAATGTCCAAGAACGCAGACGCCATTTGTTCTTTGCGAGCATACGCCAGCTGAATATCTGTTGAAAGCAACGCGACAATCATTCGTCCCTTTGGCGCGGCGGAAGCCAAATTGAGTATCTGATAGTAGACCATTTGATTCGACCCAATGGTCTAAACGACGGAGTAACATTTTTTCCATCAATTTCCGGATACAGGATAGCATTGCAATCGGCCTATAAGAGTTATGATCAGAAGCTGGTTTCCCTGGTTTTTGGATGGCGATCACCTTCACTTGCCTCCAATCCTGCGGTACAAGGTTTTGCTCCAGGAACTTATTGAACAAGTTCAACAAGCGCCTCTTGGCATTGCCGGGTAGATTCTTCAACAAGTTGAATTTGATTCTATCTAACCCAGGCGCGTTATTGTTACAGGACAGGAGGGCAACTGAAAATTCTGCCATCGTAAAACGTGATTCTATCGCGTCGTGGCCCGGAGACGCATCGCGAACAATATTTTGCTCAGGAACAGAGTCCGGACATACTTTCCTGGCAAAATCAAATATCCACCAACTTGAAGACTCCTCGCTTTCGTTGACCGTTACGCGATTCCGCATTCTTCGGGCTGTGTTCCAAAGAGTGCTCATCGATGTCTCCCTCGACGTCTCGTTCACGAACCGACGCCAATATCCGCGTTTCTTTGCTTTAGCCAGGCTTTTAAGCTTGGTATTAAGCTCCGAATACCGTATATAGTCGTCGGGTATACCTCCCTTCTGGTAGGCCAAAAACGCGTCGGATCTTTGCGTGTAGACATCGGAGCACTCTTGGTCCCACCACGGAGTGGGAGGCCGTTCTTTGATCGTTACGCCGGGATATTTCTTCGTTTGGGCTTGCAACGCGGCGTCGAGAATCAAGCCCGCGAGGAGGTTGTATTCTTCAAGTGGTGGATGATGTTGAATCGACTCGACCGCTTTTGAAATCATTTCCTCGTATAACTTCCAATCGACATTCCGTGTGAGGTCATACGGAATGTCAATTGGTCGCATGCGAGTTGAACCGTTAGTAATTGAAATAAGAATAGGCAGATGGTCGCTACCGTGAGGATCGAGGATTACCTTCCATGTGCAATCCAACCGTAGCGACGTCGAACATAAGGATAGATCCAAAGCGCTTGGGCGCGCTGGAGGTTTCGGGATACGTGTCATTTCATCGTTGTTTAGAATAGTCATGTCGAAGTCATCGCAAAGGTTATAGATTAAAGAGGAGCGGGTTCCCAAGCCACGCCATGAGAGTTGAAGTCTCCCAAAATCAAACGTGGTGAGGGAAGAAGTTCTATTAAATCAAAGAGCAGCCGTTGCCCAACCTGTGCTCTGGGAGGAATATATATTGAGGCAATACAAAGCTCTTTACCTTGTATTGTCATTTGACATGCGACAACTTCGATGCCTGGAATCGAGGGGAGGTTAATACGATAGAAAAAATAGCACTTTTTAATCCCTAAAAGTACTCCTCCATATGGGGTGTCTCGATCAAGGCGAATAATATTAAAATCATGGAAGTTGAGATCAATATTTGAAGTAAGCCAAGTTTCACAAAGGGAAAATGCATCGCATTTGTTTTTATTTATCAAAACTTTAAACGAATCAATTTTTGGTAGAATACTTCTACAATTCCACTGTAAGACAGAGATAGAATCCTTCATATACGCAGTTGAATTAGGCATCGAAGGATACAATCGCTGCAAGGAGGGGCCATTGGGCAGTCAACTGCTTCAAAATCTAACTGTTGGGAGGAGCGCTGTAAGAAAGTTTTTAATTGGATCAGGTATATTGAAATTTTCGAAAATCCAGTCCACAATATTAGAAAAATTCACCAATCCAGCATTTGTTTTGTCACCTGGATGTGCAAAAGGAGCAACTGGGGTTTTAGATGTTCCTGGAAGTGCTGGGAACTCCTTCTGAGACTTTAAATTGCCAAGCCCAGGAGGGGTTTGCTTCGGTTTTTCCGTAGCACCTTTAGTTTTGGTTGTACTGTTCTTTCCACTTTGGGAAATCTTAGGACCTTTTCTGGGAAGCTTAGGGGAGGAAAGATTTTTCCTCTTTCTAGACTCCCCAAGATTGGCAAAAGAAGTTCCCTCTAGTGGTTCGTCAGAGTCGGTTTCATCTGAATACAACAGATCAAAGGGGTTCGCTGTTATGGTAGAAGTGGTCGTGGTCTTCTTGAGCATATCAGCGTAAGAACGCTTTGAACGCTCTTTGAGAGACCGTTTCAATTTATCCTTGCGCTGCATGTACACCGCGCATGTGGAGAGCTCATGCTGATTCTCCCCGCAGTGGATACATTTTTCAGCATTCGCACTACAGGAATCGTCGGCATGGTTTTCTCCACACTTACCGCACCGTGCCTTATTGCACAGTAGGCGGCTGTGTGACCCAACTGCTTGCAATTGGTGCAGTTCATTAAACGGGGCACAAATAAGCGCACAGGAAGATGAACCCGGTGGATCAAGACGTGGCTCGGCAATGCAGACCCGGCGAACGTGACACGAAACGAGTCTGACGGAGTGCATACTTTTTTGTCGCCGACGAGCGACACAGATCGCAGTTGTTTAACCTCTAATACCTTAACCTCAGGAAGGCTGCTGTTTTTAAAACAGCCTACAGCATCCTTTAAGAGGCACTCGACGGACAAACTCGGATCGGTCACGACGCCGTCGATCTCCACGTCTCGGGCCGGTATGTATACGCGATGCTCCCGAGTAAAGAGCTCGAAACAAGCTATATCGTTGGCCTGTTTCAGGTCATTGACCACAACACGGAGCTTGTTTGGTCTGACCTTGATTATTTCAGTCACGGCCTTGAAGCGTGACGTCAACTCTTTCGAAATTTGTAATATGTTCAGGGATTTCGACTTAGGTCCTGCTTTTGGCCGGAAATATACAACGAAACGTGAACCTGCTGTTTCGTCAAGGTAGAGCCTGGCACGAGGGGGAACTGAAGAGTGAACAGCGGGGGAAGGAGCAGGAGGGACAGGGTCAGGAGGGTTCGGTGTCGGAGGATCGACTTCCATTGTGCTAAGGCTAGCGCCCTAACACCGACAAGAAACACGTACCTTTTCTTGATTCCGAGCGATGCTCAAGTTGTCTTCGACAATGTGGTCACGTAATCGTTGGGTGCAGCAGCCGGCAGCCGGCAGCTGTGCGGATTTACACTCTCTTCTTTGTTTGTAGCTCTGGTTGTCTTCAACACAGCTAAACACCGAAACGATCGGTTCAGCAGCGGCGGTTCAGCTACGCAGCAACAAAGCAAACAATAGCGGATGACCTTCAAAGCGGAATTATTTGGCACTGCACAGCACTCGTTAGACCGGGACCGGGCAAGCGATGCCTTTTGTTCGATTACTTTCTGCGAATATATCGAGACGACCGATAAACACAACCGATGCGCTTGGTTGTTCGACTCGGAATGTATTATGATTTTTGTTCTATAGTGTCTCGCCTAAGGTTTACTTTATGAATTTTCCTATTATTAGAATCGATGACGTACGTGTCATGATTATCCTTAATCTTTATTATATTATATCTACTTTTTCTTTTGTTATTAGAGCTTGTTTTTTCATATGCGTATGTATCTGGTAGAAATGTTTTATAATTCTTTGGTGTTATTTTATTTTCCTTATTTTCAAACAATTGTAGTATTTTTTGGTTGTTTTCCTCTTTTTGTTTAGCGAATTCCTCAAATGTTAAGTTATCTGTGTTTTCTCCTATGTAAATAGCCTTAGGTGTTTGTTTGTTATACTTGTGTGTAGCCTCCTGAATGAGGTTATTAACTGTAATATCTGGATTGAGGGCTTTTATACACCTTGCTATTTCTCTAATTGTTGAATGGCATCTTTCGACTTGTCCGTTTCTTTCTGATCTGTGGACTGGTGTTTTAAAAATTCCTAGAATTCCTAGATTTTTGATGCGTTGTTCTATTACATTTAAGACAAATGAACTTTCATTATCAATAACAATCTGCGACGGTACGTCCCAGTCATAAAGAAGCTGTACCAGAACGTCCCCTACGTCTTGTGTCGACTTTGATTTTACCGTTCTTATTTTGAGAAATTTGGAAAATTTATCTAAGGAATAAATGAACAAAAAGTTTGCATTGTAAACAAATATGTCGATATGAATAATATCACCAGGGTATTTTGGCATTGGTGTTTTTACTGGTATGAATGGTTGCGGTTTACGTTCGTATTTCTCAGTTTTGAAAATCTCACAAGTATTGACGTAATTTTGAATCGATTTGTTCATTCTAGGGAAGTAATATGTTTTCAAGAGCTGAAGTGAATTTTCTTTGGCGTTACGGTTAGCGAAATTGTGCGTGTTTTTAATTTCTTCAAGTTGTCGTTCTGCCTCTTCTATGTCTTCCACCCTTTTTTGGGAAAATCGAGCTTTGACAATTTTGGGGTTGAAGTTTTCTTTGTAAATTTTCTTGAATTCGACCCATAGTAGGTTCGTCGGTTAAAATGCCGTTAAGAATTCCAGGGATTAGGTATTCTTTCAATTTTTGTTGTAGGTAGTCATTTGTGAAATGGGGTTCTGTAAAAATATGCCTCTGATAGTTTTCAAATGGTCGGTTCTGTTCAAAGCTAGAGTTTCTTCCTATGACGAAAATAATTTGATTGCGAAAGACATTTATCGGGGCTTCTGTTGAGGGTATATAGGAACTGTCATCATCTTCGGCCGAGTGATGTGTTGGGGTTAGTGAATTTATTTGGATGCGGGATAGGGCGTCTGCTACTACGTTGGATTTCCCAGGTTTATAGTGCATTTCATAGTCATGCTCTTCTAGGAATGCTTTCCATCGCTTCAGCTTGGCGTTGTTATTTTTGGGTGATAGGGTAAATGTTAGTGGGAGATGGTCAGTGTAAATTTTTAATTTAGCTCCGTATATGAAATTTCTGAGTGTGTGTAGTGCCTAAACGACAGCAAGCATTTCCTTTTCGTTTGTAGCATAATTTTCTTCCGTTCTGGAAAGCGTCCTAGATATAAAGGTGATCGGTCGCTCTCCATCATGGAATTTCTGAGATAGCACAGCTCCCAGTGCTTTATCTGACGCATCGGCGGTCAAAATAAAAGGTTCCTTAAAATTTGGATATGCCAATACATCGTTCGAGGATAATTTTTCCTTCAATATTTGGAAAGATTGTTTAGCCTCTGTGTCAAAAGTAATTGGGAAATTTTTTGATTGATTTTCAGGAATTTGGCGATGGCCATCTTCCCCTCTTAAAAGTTTTGTCAAGGGCTTCGCAATTTTTGCGTAGTCTCTCACAAAACGCCTGTAATAGCCAGAGAGTCCTAAAAAGGCTCTCAAATCTTTAAGTTTTTCTGGCTCGGGGTATTTTTGTATACATTCCACCTTTCAGGGTTTCAGGCCGTTTACAGAAATAACAAATCCTAGGAACTCCACTTCGGTTTTCAAGAATTCTGATTTGTCTGGCTGGATTTTGAAGTTGACCTTTTGTAGGGTTTCGAAAACACTTTTAAATTGTCTAAGTGTTCTTCAAAAGTATTCCCGAAAACGATGATGTCATCTATATAGACATGGCAGATTTTGCCAATATGTTCTCGTAGGACGTCGTCCATAACCCTTTGGAAAATTGAGGGTGCGTTTTTCAATCCGAACGGCAATCGTACAAACTCATGTTTGCCGTTATTTACAGAGAAAGCGGTTTTTTCGACGTCTTTCTTTGTCATTGGGATCTGATGAAAGCCAGATGCTAGATCCAGTGTTGTAAAATATTTATTGTTTCCCAAACTTGCCAAGACCGTTGAGGTATCAGGAATGGGATACCTGTCACCGTTCGTTTTTGAATTTAGTTTCCGGTGGTCTATTACCATCCTATACTTCTTTTCGTTGGAGGCGTCCATCTTCTTTGGAACGATCCATACAGGGGAATTATAAGGGGATTTTGAAGGTTCAATGATGCCATCATTTAGCAATTTTTCTATTTGTTTATTAACTTCTGCTTTCAAGACTTGTGGGTATGGGTATGTCTTTTTCGACGTATTAGTCATTGAAAGATACGATAGCTAAAATGAGGGGCCAAGTTGCTGTGAGTTGCTTCAAAAAGGTTTTCACTGTAGGGAGAAGGGCAAGAAGAATGTTTTGAAAGGTCTGGTATGTTGAATGTTTTAAATATCCAGTCCACAATATCAGAGAATTTTATGAACCCTGTTTCTTTTATGTCTTCTGATCGAGAAATGGGTGCACGAGAGGTTTTTGGTGCCCCAGGAAGCGGTGGGTACTCCTGGTTTGATTTGAAATTAAAACCGGGGGGGTACTTGCTTCGGTTTTTCTTCACCGCTTCCTTTTTGTGTTGTCTTATTGGTCATTCTTATCTTACGACCTTTGCGAGAAAGATTAGGAGAGTTGAGCATTCTCCTCTTCCTAGATCCTTCTGGCAAGGCATAAGAACCCCCTTCGACGGGATCGTCAGATGTACCCTCATCGGTTGGCAAAAAGGAAAAGATGTTTCCTGTCGAGGGTGGCTCAGCCCTCTTAAGCATTTCTACAAAAGAGCGCTTTGATCGTTCCTTAAGGGAACGCTTAATTTTTTCCTCGCGCTGTTTGTACGCGGGACACGCTGAAAGGTCATGCCGAGTTCCCTCGCAGTAAAGACACTTTTCAGTATCCTCACTGCAAGCGGTGTCAGCATGATTGCCTCCGCACTTGCTGCAGCGTGCTTTGTTGCAGCAGTAGGTGGCTGTATGACCTAACTGCTTGCAATTTTGGCAATGCATGACCCGCGGTACAAACAGGCGTACAGGCAGACGAACCCTGTCCAAAGCTATGTAGCTCGGCAGTGCGGATCCGGCGAATGACACCCGGAAGGAATCCGAAGGGAGGAATTTCTTCTTCCCTTCTTCGATGGATACTGAATGCAATTGCTTGACATCCAGTATCTTTACATTTTGAATCAGGGGGTTCTTGAAACAGCCAACCCCGTGACGCAAAATGTCATCGACCGTGAGGCTTCCTTCGGTAACCACACCGTCGATCTCCACGTCCTTGGCAGGGATGTACACGCGGTACTCTCTCGTGAAGAGCTCGTAGCTAGCAATTGCGTTTGCTTGCTTCAAGCTATTCACGACAACTCGCAGTTTGTTCGGTCTAACCTTTGTAATTTTGGTTACGGCCGAAAACTGTTTTGCCAGGTCTTTGCCTATTTGAATTATATTCAAAGGTTTTTGTATGGGCCGGAAGTAATCAACGTAGGGACCGCTAGCGGCATCTGGGTAAGCTTTTACCCGTATTTCCGGTACCCTTGGTACAGGGCTAGGTAGCGGGGATGGTACAGGGGAAGGTAAGGGAGAACTGCTGGGGGAAATTTCAATTTCTTCCCCATTTGTTTCCACATCCAGGAAAAGTTGCACCTGCATGTCGTCCATTTTGCGGGAGCGTTACGTTCTACCGCACACAAACGATAAATATTCGAATGTGTGGGGGGGGGGGGTTTCTCTGTATGCCTGAAGGGCACTGGGTACTGAAATGCCACTGCGACATTCTTGCTGATTGTCTTTTGTGGCGGGCCCCGATTGCTGTGCACAGGTTACGGATTGTTCGTACTCATTGATGGAGTAGAACTGTTTTGTTGTAAACCTGTACCCCAATTAGGTACAACATAGTTGATGAAACTAATGACCTGCTTGGGATTGGAGCTCCATGCTTGGTATGAAGTTAAAAGGTAACTTCCTAAGAAGTTGAACCTAGAGGAAGCAAGAGCTTCGCAAGAGCAAAGCAAATGCTCTGAACTCTCTGGTTCAGATTTGCAGAATCGGCAGGTGTCGTTCAACACTACGCCGATTTTCTTTAAATGATAAAAAGCGGGACAGTGTCCAGTGAGGAGTCCCGTGATTATCTGTAGGTCACTACGATTTAGACTAAGTAGCTTTCTGGCGGTTCCAGGGTTCGGAACCCTGTGCCTGTTGCCATTGGGATACTATTTCTAGCCTTTCCCAAGTTAATAGTTCGCTTTTGATAGTGGAAATGGACGTACCCAGAAACGGCTCGGGACCAATAAACCGCTGAGCTGATACCTGTCTTGCTAGGTAGTCAGCGTGTTCATTACCCTCGACTCCGCAGTGTCCGGGCACCCAAAACAGAAAAACTGAATTCTGTCGGGAAAGTTCCCGTAGAGTTTCAATGCATTCCCAAACAAGTTTGGAAGCGCATTTGACGGACTTAAGTGCTAGTAGTGCTGCTTGACTGTCCGAGAATATACCGATTTTCGCATGTCTGTAGTTGCGTTGCAGACATATTTTTGCGCAGATATATATGACATATACCTCTGCTTGAAAAACGGTGGGCCATTTTCCCAGGGAAAACGTTTCCCTGATACCGGGTCCGTATATACCAGATTCCGTTAGGGATCCCATTTTCGAGCCGTCCGTATAAAAATTGACGATGCCAGGTGGAAGATTAGGCCCTCCATTGTTCAACATAGAGCGGTTTGTTTCAATCACTCTATATGGAATATCCATGTTGGACCTAACGTCCATCCAGTCGGAGACTGTGGTTAATAGCGGAGTTAGTTTGAACTCCCTAAGTATGCGAAGGTGGCCGATTTGGTCCCCTTCAAGTATGGTTTTCCTCCTTTGCAACCTTAGAGCGCCCAGCTCTGCTTCCTTTTTCACATGAAGATGCAGAGGTAGTAGGCAAAGCATAGCTTCCATGGCTGCAGTTGGAGTTGTTCGCATAGCGCTGGTAACCGAAAGACATGCAAGTCTTTGAACTTTTTTGAGTTTGGCTTGCGCAGTCACGTCGTTCTCCTTAGGCCACCACACTAGGGCAGCATAGGTGATTCTTGGTCGGGCAATGGTCTTGTAAGACCAGAGTGCCAAGTCTGGTTTCAGTCCCCAGGTCTTACCGAAGAGAGTTCTGCAGGCCCAGATCGCTGAGATCGCTTTCTTAGCGGCATGATCCAGTTGTGCAGACCAGTTCAGTTTCTTGTCCAGAATAATTCCGAGATATTTGACTTCATTGCTGAAGCCCAGTCTAACTCCACTCAGTATTGGAGGAGTGATGGAGATCGTCCTTCGTCTGCCGAATGGAATTAGGACTGTTTTTAAGGGGTTTATGTTTAGACCCTCCTGTAAACACCATGACATGGTGGTATTCAGAGCCGTTTGCATTCGGCTCGACAGAGTTGCGTCATCTTTACCTCTGACGATGAGGACGATGTCATCGGCGTATCCAATGACCTCGTAACCAAGCTGTGAAAGCTTGTTGAGAAGTGCGTCGACAACTAGTGACCATAACAAGGGCGAGAGAACTCCTCCTTGCGGACACCCCTTGATCACTGACATTGTTACAGACGAATCTCCCAAGGTTGCTGTGATCACTCTGCTAGAGAGCATTGCGTGTATCCAGTTCCTTGAAGTTTGGTCGATTCCCTTATGAGAAAGAGCCGTATCGATTGATGCAAAGGACGTGTTATCGAAGGCCCCTTCAATATCAAGAAAGGCACATAGCGCCGTCTCCTGATAACTCAGGGACTTTTCAATCAACGTCACTAAGCTGTGAAGAGCAGTTTCTGTTGACTTGCCGCTTTGATAGGCATGTTGGTTCCTGTTCAGCGGGGAGTCTTTAAGAAACTCATCACGGATATATTTATCCATTATTTTCTCCATCAACTTGAGAAGCGATGAAGTCAGACTTATGGGTCTGAAAGTTTTAGGTAGGGTTTTGTCCTTTCTTCCAACTCTGGGGATAAACACTACCTTCACCTTCAGCCAGTTATCCGGAATATGGCCCAGGATAAAGCTGGCTCTGAAGAGGTTGATGAGTTCGGACATGATAACTGCGGCCGATTTTTGTAGAAAGATGGGTAGTATGCCGTCTGGACCAGGAGACTTCATAGGGTCGAATGAGCTCAGAGCCCAACCTATTGAAGCTTCCGTGAACAGTCGACGGGCCAGCAGGATGGACTCCCGAGACGCCATATGTCTCGAATTGTCCTGCCGCGACCCATCACTATTCAGTTCTTCGGTCTCTGTCGATCCAGGAAAGTGGGTGTTTATAAGAACCTCCAGCGTTTCCTTGGTAGTGACAGTGAGGCATCCATCCTCTTTCCTCACCTGTCCTAAACCGTTAGTATGGTCTTTGGACATCGCCTTTTGGAGCCGCGTAGCTTCCGGCAGAGTTTGGATTCTTTCACAGAAACTAACTCTGGATTTCCGTTTAGCCTTGCGTAGCTCGGCGTTGTATTTAGTGAGGGACGCCCTGTAGTCGTCCCAGTTAGACGTGACTTTTGCCCTGTTGAACAACCGCCTAGTTTCCCGACGAAGGTCACTAAGTTGATCATTCCACCAGGGTACGTCACGGCATACTGACCGCTGTGTTAGTGGACAGTTAGCGTCGAAAGCATCCATGATTCTGTTTTGTAGATCATTTGCTGCCGAATTCAGGTCAACAGAATTTCGAATGTTGCTGTAACTGAAAGTTCGTGAATCGATCAGGCGTTCCTTAAAGGATTCCCAATCTGTATTCTTAGGATTTCTGAACAGCTCTCTTTTCAGAGGGTTAGCCTCTATATTAAAAACGATGTGTCTGTGGTCCGACAAACTAGTTTCATCGGAGACATGCCAATTTTCAATCCTTTCAGAAATAGAGGCGCTACACAGAGTGAGATCAAGGACCTCCTGTCTAATAGCGTTGATAAACGTGGGGTTATTCCCTACATTACATACATTGACATCGTTAGAAGTAAGGTATTCAAGTAGGTACTCACCCCTGGTGTTGGTGTCCGAGCTGCCACAGATCGTGTGGTGAGCGTTGGCATCGCAGCCGATCAGAAACGGCTTGTTGATGGCCTTGCAGTACCGCACGAGCGCAGCAACTTCGGGTGGCGGTATATCATCTTGGTCGCCCGGGAAGTAGGCCGACGCGACAACCATTTCCTGCTTTCCTCTGGTTGTCGGTACTTCAACCGTGACGGCAACGACGTCGCGTTGGATAAATTCTGTAATAGGTAAAAATTTTAGTTCTCTATTTAGCAGAATTGCAGTCCTTGGTTTGGACCGCGTGTCACAGTAGATTAACCTACCGTTAGGAGCGTTAAGTCCGAGAACTTTGGATTCGTTGATCCACGGCTCCTGGATGAAAGCAGCCGCTAGCTGCTCTTTGGCGAATCTCCTGCAAAGAACACCCGAGGCGCCTTTTGCGTGATGGAGATTCGCCTGCACGCAGCGAAGGCTGCTCACTTTGCAGTGAAGTTGCCGTCTTTGTCCGGATCGGAAGATGATCCTGGTATTGGCTGACGGCTGCCAACAGCGGTTTGGCTGGTTGATGGAAGTTACTCTTCCTCACTGTTCGGCTTCGGTTGCAGCAGTCGATTGGCAACAGAAGGTCGTCGCGCACACTGGCAATGGGGGGGGGGGGGGTTAAATAGTTGGTATTAAATTTTAAAAACAATATTTCAAACTACAATGGAACAAATAAAAAAAGACAGTAATACTAATAATAATAACAATTGTAATAATACTTATACTAATACTAATAATAATAATAATAATAATAATAATAATAATAATAACAATAATAATAATAATAATAATATTGATAGTAATAATAATAATAATGATAATAATTCTAAAGTGAATACTTCACCGAACGTCTAAGTCATGACCTCTCGGCTGCTAGTAGAAACAATCTGGAAGTGTGTCTCCGCAGAACAAACAATGACGATCCAGCTTCGTGTTGTAACACAGTGGCCGTGGTCTTGTAGATGCCACTTGTTGTTGATTTCCACTCGCTCGATCGTATGGTGGTCCATGCTGCTAGCGGGGTAACAGCGGTGCGGTGGAATTATTCTTGCTGATATATCAGCTGCGTATCGGATCACTGGCGGGGTAGCCTGCCCCTACCAGTGTGCAAAAGATGTTTCTGCCGATATACTGCAGCCTATTGTTATCGCTCTGCACAGGAACTAACCGACAAAAAAAACACCCGTACTATAACTCGTGTATTGTTATTTTGTGAATTAAGCAGAGATGAACAATTTGCGTCTAATCGAGACGCAAGCAAAACAACGAATCCTTTTTTTTGTTTCAAATGAGAGTTAATGACTTTAAGTCTCTTCTCACGTACTAAGAATGCTGAAAGAAACAATATTAAAATTTGCTATCGTCGTTTTCTCAGGCTGCCCATTTTGCGAACACAACGACTGACCGTCTTACCCAAGAGGCAAACAATTTTTTGGATCGATGTGATTTCCAAAAATATCATATTTTCACTAAACTATCTTCACCCACATGTTTCAAATATGCCTAATTATTCCAATGTCATTGAAAACTATATTTTTCTGAAGTTTTACCGCAGCAGAAGCTTCAATTCGGCACGGCAAAAACTACATCACGTTGCTTTGCTGTTGAAGGTGAGCTTATTTTCATTACTTCTTAAATAACTAACTAATGTTTCAATCTACATAATATCTCGAAGCTCCCAGAATGCTGTTAGTATGTAACTGGCATAAATGATTTGTGTTAATTTCAATGGTTTATATAGAAATGAGCAACGGACCATCTTACCCGCCCTGTCCGTCTTGCCCGTTGTTCCCCTACAAACCGGTCGCTGAACGTTTCAATCAACTCAAGTTTTGCGTTAAGGATTGACTTGGGGACAATCCATTAATGATGTCACGCAAAATTTGGAAAAAAAAAACAACTCCCCCCTCCCCCTTGTCACAAGCTATCACAATTTCCCTAATCCCTCCCCTTAATTACGTCACGTTTTTATACCCCCCCTTCTTTGGCAGTAATAGATTAAAAATCGAGAAATTTGTTAGGAATGCATTTTTTCTTAATAAGAACGATTTTACTGAAAGGGAAATAGAAACTAAAAAAAAAAAGAAGATTAAAGAAGATAACTAGAAAAGGCGTTTAGTTCTTAGTCCAAGGATGCTGTTGATGGAATCGCATATCGACGACATAGAAAGCCGAGACAGTAACTGCAGCATCATTGCTGATTTTTGAAAGACCACCAATATTTAGTTCCTCTTCTCCAATCATTTTGCAATCCAAATCTTCTCCACATATTACAATAGTCAAGCATTCTTATTTACGTTTTGTCACAATTTTTGTATTGATTGGATTGAGAGACACCTAAAATAATGAACTTGCGCTGTCATTCATAAACGAACATGCATGGTAAAACAGAATTAACAAACATTATGCTTTTCTAACGAGAAAAAAAATTGTCATTTTTTTTTATCTTAAGCAAATCTTAAGCAAAAAAGGAATCGTAGAACTTAACCATTTCGCATACTAAACACCCAAGGCACGCCGATCGACCGCCGATCGACGACCGTGCCCCATAGAAAGGCTCTCTACGGAGGTAATTGACTAACTCCATCAAACTTCACTTGCAATCGGGACTAATTCCTGTTACAAACTTTAGGGCCTTTTTATTACGTCATCTGGATCTATCAAGCCTTTAAGCTGATCATGCGGGTGGGCGAAAAGGCCATCATCGACAAGGTCAAACGAGAAATGATTGTGGCGCAGTCGAAGGCAGGGGAGAAAGAGGCATAAGAATTAAATCCCAAGTGATCGGAACAACGATCAACACAACGGTGAATGTGAGTCAGGCTCGCGATGAACATTAGCATCTACAGGCATAGAATGCCCTCAAGTAAGCGCTCTCGATCGTAGCGTATTCTGAAAACCGCACGGACATCATAATTAGGATCATCGCACCGGGGCCCCGCTAGCGAGTCATCATCAGTAAAGCGACGGCGAGGCTAAGATACCATAGTGAATTAAGATAATTATACGGTAGTCTCGAGAAGAATTGTTAAATACAAAATGTCAACTGTATGACTGTTATGTTATTCGTACAATTATGCTTCCGTATCGCAATTCCTCAACGGCAAGCACATAGTTGAAGCAAGTGAAGACGCTAGATCAATTTTGAATTTTTCCCTTATGCGAGTATAGCACCCCATTGAGCGAGAAGTACTAATGCAGTTCTATTGAGTTTGAGTTAAAGGCAACATTGGCGCCCAACGATAAAAACCCATTTTTACAATATTTTAAAAGCCGGAGGTCTAGAAATCAGATACGTGAAGTAATTTAATAAGTGTTATTTGGTTTAAGATGGAAATTCAATATTTGACAGAAGACGAACTAGATTTCGAGCTTCAAGTTCGAGGAGTTAAGGAGCCTGGAAAGCAAATCAGAGAAGGGAAAATAGCCAGCCTGGAAGAGTTCATTTCGAAGAAGGTCAAAGAAGGAGCAGCGCCAACAACATCATCACATGTCATGAGCGATGTGGATAGTATCTACCATTGTCAGTCCAAGTTGTCATCTTTGTCCAAATCCATGGATCAGGCACTTCGCCAAAGAACTTTGGAAGACGTTAAGTTCTGTAGAGCCAGATTACCACATTATTACATTACATTACATTACATTACCAGTGGAGGCTCAGCATGATAAACGAACCACTCATCACTGCAAATGCAAACAAGTCGATGCAGCGAGTTAAGGGTTTGATAAACAGGGCGGAAGAGACCTTACGAAGATATGGCGAAAAGGAACCTGAATCGGATGGAGATGAGGACATTTTACCTGCGGATAAACAGAATTTAGGCAAAAACAAGAATAATTCCTGCTTACATGATCAAATTACAGGACCCCCAACAGAGAACCTACTATTGCAACAACAACAACAGATGCAAAAAACTCAAGCGAAAATCCGCGAGCAACAACGTCAACTGGATTATGTGCTAGAGGTATTGACACAGGTCAACATAAGCGGTGCAGCGGCATATCGATTCAATCAACAATCACTAGGAGCAAAAGATCAATCTGATCCAACACCAAGAGCAGCAGATGTTCTATTAGACTCACCATCGAGCGGAGCAGTTCCTTGACGTTTATCAAGCAACGGACATCCAACTCTGGACGAGAATCGGGATCGCAGAAATGCACCAGTTCCAGGAGGTGTTCCCGCATACAACGTTCCGGCAGGTGTGTTGGATGAAATGCTCCGTTATCTAATGAACCAGAACAACCGTCTAGCAGCTGGTTCTACCCAGCATCAAAATCATCAGCAACGGTTTTCTCAACCGGTTCACAAATGGCCGTTCTCATATTCCGGTTCATCGGACATAATACAACTGGGAGAATTCCTGAGCCAGGTGTACACGTATGCGGACACCGAAGGTGTGGACGATAGAACGCTAGTGAAATCTATTAAGCATCTGCTAAAAGGACGAGCATTGCAGTGGTATAGCAGATCCTACTCATCGATCAATTCATGGATCAGTGCGTCTTGAACTGTCCTACAGATCAGACGTTTTTTCGGTTGCTTGTGGACTGGTCTTTGACTGCCTATAGCTTCAAAGTTTGTGTTTTGTCAGTGTGTCTTTTAAAGATTACCTGAAAGTTATTTCCCATCAGTCTTTCTCAAGACTACCTACTTTTGAATTTAACATTTGTTTTAACTTTTTTCGTATCACCTGAAATGGCTGGACGGAAAAAGAAACCTCGCATCGCTGCGGGGAGGAAAAGAGAGGCATCTCTTTCTGACACATCGAGTGTCTGTAGTGACAATCCTTTTGATATTTTGCCTGAGCAAGAAGCTGGTGAAATGGAAGTTATTAATAATGAAACTATACAAAATATAAAATCTTTAAAAAAGGAGAAAGTTCCACCTATTGTGGTAACTATTTCTTCTGAATTTAATATATTCAAAAAGGAACTTTCAACGTTTGTTTCTGACGTTAAAGTTACCTATCAAATTGGCCGTAGAGGTGAATGCCGCTTATTAGCCGACTCAGTAAAGGGTCGTGATCGTCTTGTTCAGTATTTAACTGACAAGATGTACAAATTTTTTACATATGACACCAAGAACGCCAAGCCGTTCAAGGTTGTCTTGAAAGGTCTCACCAACGATCAAACCGTTGATGAGATCAAACTTACTTTAACAGAATTACTTGGCATAGCCCCAACCCAAGTAATTTTAATGAAACAAAAATCACGAGGCGAAAACAGTCAGAGAACTGGAATTTCCCTTGTTAATTATTTAATTCATTTTAACCGCAATGAGGTTAACAACTTAAAATTTTTTGAAAAAGCACATGCTTTGTATAATGTGCGTGTAAAGTGGGAAATTTATAGGAAGTATGGCGGAGGTGAAAAGCATATCACCCAATGCCGTACTTGCCAACGTTATGGCCATGGTTCCAAATTCTGTAACATGGACCAAAAATGTCTTAATTGTGGAGACTCTTCTCACAAAAAGGACACATGTCCTGTGAAAGAGAGTAAAAATTTTCGCTGTGCGAATTGTAACGGCAACCATATGTCAAATTTTTATCAATGCCCAGTCCGTTTAGAAATTGTTAAGGCAAGGCAAGGTAAACAAAATTCAATTTCTCAATTAAAACCAACTTCAAAACAAAATTCTCCAAGCGTACCAGTGACGCATAGTTTACCTACTCCTTTGCATACCCGTTTAACTTATGCACAGGTTACAGGTAGTTCGAACATTATACCGCCTAGTGTTGGTAGTTCGAAAATGACCGTTAATATGGGTAAGCAAAACACGCTAGAAAATAATTGTACACCTGTTACTCCAGCTAATATTGCTGCCGAAAATATTTTTTCTAATGTCAACTGCCTGGGGCCAATTACGGCAGGTAAACTTTCTTTTTTGCAACAGACAATGTTCGATCTTATGAACGCCATGTTGCAGGCAAAATCAATGTTTGAAGCCATTCAAATAGGCACAAATTTTACTATTAAAATTGTTTCTAATTTAAAATTTAGCAATGATTTTAA
Source organism: Wyeomyia smithii (assembly GCF_029784165.1). Lineage (NCBI taxonomy): Eukaryota > Metazoa > Arthropoda > Insecta > Diptera > Culicidae > Wyeomyia > Wyeomyia smithii. The sequence goes on from NC_073694.1 coordinate 64,335,315, forward strand.
ATAAAACAATTAAAATATTAAATTGGAACGCTCGCTCATTGAAGGCCAATGAGAATGAGCTTTTTAACTTTTTAACAGTAAATAATGTGCATATTGCAATTATTACTGAAACATTTTTGAAACCTAACATAAAATTAAAATATGATCCCAATTTAGTGGTTCATAGATATGAAAGGATTCAGGGTTCCGGCGGTGGAGTTGCAATTGTTATTCATCGCCGAATCAAACATCGTGCTCTTCCCCATCTTGAGACGAAAGTTATTGAAACTTTGGGAATTGAAGTTCAAACTGAACTTGGGATTTTATTTGTTGCCGCAGCATATTTACCATTTCAATGCACACGCGAGCTCAAAAATTATTTTAAAGGTGATTTACAAGAACTCACCAGAAATCGTTCGAAATTTTTCATAATCGGCGATTTTAACGCTAAACATCGTTCATGGAATAATTCTCAAAGTAATTCCAATGGCAAAATTTTATTCAATGATTGTTCTTCAGGATACTATTCTATTTTGTCTCCGAATAGTCCTACATGCTTTTCTTCTGTAAGAAACCCTTCAACAATTGATTTGGTGCTAACAGATCAAAGTCATGTATGTAGTGATTTGATCACACATGCTGACTTTGATTCTGACCATCTTCCAATAACTTTTTCTTTATCCCATGAATCAGTTTTAAACCCTATGAGCTTTGTTTTTAATTATAACAAGGCTAATTGGGAAAGTTACAAAACTCATATTGAAAGAAATTTCAATAATGAGCTTGATTTGCAAAACGAAGTGTATATTGATTCCGCTTTGGAAGCATTAAAATGTGCAATTGTTGATGCCAGGAATTATTCTGTTCCAAAGGCTCAAGTGAAATTTGATTCATCAATAATTGACGAAAATCTTCAACTTCTAATTCGTTTGAAAAATGTCCGCAGACGTCAATAACAACGTTCTCGTGACCCTGTTTTTAAAACTATTTATAAAGATTTACAGAAAGAGATTAAACATAGATTTACTCTTCTGAGAAATCAAAATTTTGAGACTAAAGTTGAAAAATTGAAACCATATTCAAAACCATTTTGGAAGCTGTCGAAGATTCTTAAGAAACTCTCAGTGCCTATTCCAGTTTTAAAAGATGGTGAACGTTTTCTTGTATCCAATGAACAAAAGGCTCAAAGACTTGCTCAGCAGTTTGAGAGTGTTCATAACTCAAATTTGAATTTTGTGAGTCCAATTGAAAATGAAGTCACACGTCAATTTGATTTAATTTCTTCCCAGAATTTTTTACCTGCAGAAATAATTGAAACTAACTTGAATGAGATTAAATCAATTATTAAAAATTTCAAAAATATGAAAGCACCTGGTGACGATGGAATCTTTAATATACTAATCAAACATCTCCCTGAGAGCACAATGGAATTTTTAGTGAAAATTTTCAATTGCTGCTTCAAAATTGCATATTTTCCCAAAATATGGAAAAATGCAAAAATTACTCCCATTTTAAAACCGGATAAGAACCCAGCTGAAGTTTCAAGCTATCGACCAATCAGTTTGCTTTCTTCAATAAGTAAACTGTTTGAGAGAATTATTCTTATCAGAATGATGTCACACATCAACGAAAATTCAATTTTTGCAAATGAACAGTTTGGATTTCGCCATGGGCATTCCACAACTCATCAATTGCTCAGAGTTACCAATATGATACGAGCTAACAAATCTGAAGGTTATTCCACTGGAGCTGCTCTTTTAGACATAGAAAAAGCATTCGACAGTGTTTGGCATAAAGGTTTGATTGCGAAATTGCAAACTTTTAATTTTCCAATTTTCCTAATCAAAATTTTAAAAAATTATCTTACTGATCGAACTCTGCAAGTTGTCTATCAGAATTCAAAATCTGATAGATTTCATGTCAGAGCAGGTGTACCTCAAGGTTCAGTCTTGGGTCCAGTCCTGTACAACATATTCACTTCAGATCTTCCTGATTTGCCTCCAGGATGCACAAAGTCATTGTTCTGCGATGACACAAGCATTTCCGTAAAAGGAAAAAGTCTTCGTGTCATATGCAGTCGATTGCAGAAAAGTTTAGATATTTTTTCTTCCTACTTGCAAAAGTGGAAAATCTCTCCCAATGCTTCTAAAACTCAAATGATAATTTTTCCGCATAAGCCTAGGGCTTCTTTCCTCAAGCCAAACAATAATCACGTTGTCAAGATGAATGGGGTTATTTTAAGTTGGTCCGACAAGGTTAAGTACTTGGGACTAATTTACGATAAAAAACTTATTTTCAAAGAGCACATTGAGAGTATACAAGCCAAGTGCATCAAATATACGAGATGTTTATATCCTCTCATTAACAGGAATTCTAAACTTTGTTTAAAAAACAAACTTTTGATTTACAAACAAATTTTTAGACCAGCAATGCTTTATGCTGTACCGATCTGGTCAAGTTCCTGTTCAACAATGAAGAAAACGCTCCAAAGGATTCAGAATAAAATTCTGAAAATGATTTTGAAGCGTCCCTCTTGGTTTGGTACACTCGAATTACATAGACTTACTGGTGTTGAACCATTAGAAGCTATGTCAAATAAAATTATTAACAATTTTCGACAAAAATCGTTGCAATCCTCAATTGCTACGATAAGCTCTCTTTATAGCCAATAAGTTAGCAATTAAGTTAGTTGTAAGTTTACTTCCCCTTTTCTGACAAGAAGGTTTAAATCCCTACGAATGATAAGTCCTAATTGCGAAAGCAAACAAATCCTAACAATTAAAATTACAAATTTCTAACAGTGTTGAGAAGTCACCATTTGTGATTGGACACACATACTCATTATTTACTAATATTTATCATAAATACTTAAGCTACTAACAAATCCCCCCTTAAAAAAAAAAAAAAAAAAAGATCAATTCATGGATTGATTTTAATAGAAAAATTAAGCGAGAGTTCCTACCACCAAATTATTCGGAAATCATTAAACAAGACCTGTATCTGCGATTTCAGGAACCAAACGAAACCTTCACCAACTTTTATCGGGACTTATTAGCGATGTTTGAGATTGTGGAACCACCAATGCAAGAATCAGAAACATTATTTATTTTGAAATCGCACCTGAATACAGTTTTTATCACAATAGCCACCGCTTCTCGCGTTGTGACGGTACAAGACCTAGTGAACGTTTGCAAAGAGTTTGAAGTTTCCCTTGCATATTCTCTAAAAAATCGAAACGCAACACCCGTACGGCAGACCTGGACAAAATCCGATAACGTGCAGTAATTTTGCTCATCCCGACTTGCATTTGGCCAACAACAAGCTGCTCAATCCTTCAACCGTTCCGGGCTAGGACGTCAACAAGTTAATATGGTAACGGAAGATGTTCCTACGCAAGAACAATATATTCCCACTAGCGTTCAACGGGAGTTAGAACATTTGGAATTGGCGTTCAACGAAGAAGAAGTGCAAATAAATCGGGAGGAAGTGAACGCAGTCCAACCGCAGGCACGGTTTCAGAGGAACGCAGCTGGAGAAACATCAACGAATGCGACGACTACAAACCAAGGAAGCCGGCAACAGATTGTCTGCTGGTAATGTGAGAATCCAGGTCACACGTATCCTAGCTGTACAAATCCAAAGACTTTCCTTTTCTGTTTCACCTGTGGTAAGAAAGGATTCACGACGCGAAGCTGTGAAAGCTGCGTTTTAAGATGGAGGCAGCTCACATCGTCAGAAACTAGAGCACGTATGGGAAACGCAAACCGGGAGAGTCCACGTAAGAAGGAGAGGATTATTCCACACTAAAGCAAATTCAAAGTATTCCCGAATTCTGTAAAATCGAAACAATTATTATTAACCCAACTAATTCCGACAACCGACCATACGCACAAATATCCATATTGGATCTGAATCTTCGTGGACTGCTGGACAGTGGAGCGACTTGTAGCCTGGTAGGAGGAAACCTTATAAAAATGGCAGTCCAACTAGGATTAGTTAAGTTTCCTGTAAAAGGTGAGGTCCGAACAGCAGACAATTCTCCTCATAAAATATCATTTTTCGCACATGTTCCCATAGCTTATAACGGCAAGAACGACACACTACCTATGCTTTTCATTGAGTCCATGCCAACAGCATTGATATTGGGTATGAATTTCTGAAACCGGTTCGGGGTTCAAGCAGCGGTTTGTGGGTTGACTATGTCGGCACATATGGACCCAAGACTGGTTACTTCTTTGACAGAACCACAAAAGCAGCAATTGGCCGATGTAATTAAAAAGTTTCCCACTTCGGCAACCAAAGGACGTTTAGGCCGCACTGGCATATACTGTCATAAGATCAACACGGGAAACGCAGTCCCGTTCAAGCAAAAATATTATTCCATGTCGAAATTCGTGTTAGATGATTTAAACAAGGAAGTGGATCGGATGCTGCAGTTAGACGTCATTGAAGAAGCTGTTTGTTGTTCTTGGAATAGCGCCACTGTAGCAGTTAAAAAGAAGGACGGTTTAATGAGGCTCTGCTTGGATGCACGGAAGTTAAATTCATTGATCGTCCAGGAGGCCTACCCGATTCCGCACATCGCATCCATCATGAACAATCTTAGTGGTTCCAGCTTCTTAACATCCATAGATCTCGAGGCAGCGTGGAAGGTGGAAGCAATCAGCAAGTTCCCGACACTAACTACGAAAAAGGAGGTTCAAAGGTTCATAGGAATGTGCGGCTGGTACCGCGGATTCGTACAAGATTTCTCCAGAACGGCGACTCCACTGACCGAGCTAACAGAAGTCAAAACAAAGTTTAAATGGACAGAAGACTGTGAGAAGGCGTTCCTGAAGTTGAAAGGACAACTGGTTTCGGCTCCTGTACTGAGGACACCGAACTACTTCATTCCATTTGCAGTGGCGTGTGATGCCAGCGACGTGGCTTTCGGAGCAGTACTAACACAAGAAACGGAAGGAGGAGAATACGTAATTTGTTATTTCTGTCAAAAACTTTCATCGGCTGAGCGAAAATATTCAGTGACTCAAAGGGAGTGTTTGGCGGTCATCAGTAGCAACTCCGACGAATGATCCGTGGTTTGACCAACTATACGACCAAGTATTGGCTGACTCCGACAAATATTCAGACTTCCGGATCGTTGAAAAAACGCTCTACAAGAACTGCGTGGTATATTCTTTGTCCACAATGTTTAAACAAACATCTTTCCTTTCACAACGACAAATAGTTGGGACATCTCAAAGTTATGCTGGGATCAGGTGTATCGTCTGCGTTCACGAACAAGTCTGGTGTACCACAGGGTAGTAACCTAAGACCGCTTCTTTTTAATATTTCCTTCAACGATGTTGGGGATTCTCCTGGGATTGGATGACAATTAGTTTACGCGAATGATTTGAGAATATACTAGACGATTCGCAACATCAAGAACTGTTATCGTCTACAATCACTTTTGAATAATATAACATTTAACTGCTTATAGCTTTTAACTATGCTGTCAACGGGGAAGTGTTGAGTAGAGTCGATTACGTCAAAGAACTTGGTTTCATCCTTGACCAAAAGCTGACTCTCGATAAACACCATTCTGCAATTGTTTCGAAAGCAAGTAAGCAATTGGGATTCATCGCAAGAATTGGACGTGACTTTAAGGAAACCCATTGTTTTAAAGCACTGTACTGCTCGCTTGTACAGCTTATGCATATTTTAAAATATAGTATAGCTAAGAGTGGACTTTATAACAAATGACCAAGGTTGCATTTGCATATTAAATTTTAGGGTGCTTTTTTCGCCGCGAGCCGATAGCTCGCTCCACCAGTACAATTTTGAAAAACGATGTATGACAAACGTGTAGTCCCTAAGTAGTACCACAAGTTTGTTGAATAGTGCAATGCTCTAACTTTTATACCTGAAGTCAGGCCCAGTTTCGAGGGGGGGGGGGGCAAAGAAGGCAAATGCCCCGGGCCTCCCGATTGAAGAGGCCCCCTAGTCCTAAGGCGACCTTTTTTTTTGCTCGTCACCTTCCAGAACGTTGCCTCTAAATGTTTATGTAATGTTTTAAGGAAAGAGGGCCTCACAAACAAATTAGCGCGGGCCCCCCAGCGCCTAAATCTGGCCCTGCCTGAAGTGCAAGAGCCCATGAGGTTTCCACACACGTGGATCGATCGATCTTCAGCTCCGATTTCCCATAATTGATGTTGATGGTTACTCACTTTCTAAGTGTCAAACTGGCTTCTTGTAACATCTTCTTTAACTTTAACTGACGTCGTGGCCGTTGAGTACGACTTCAACATCAACTGTACTTCGGGAGCCCCTAGCGGAAAGCGTTCACTTTCGTCGTTGGCTAGCTATTGAAGCACACGAGTGGTTTAGAAAGGAGCAATTCTCGCTGAAACTAGGCCACTAGGTGCACAAGGTCTTTCAAATTTGATATAAATGCACATAGTTATTAGAAATTAGGAAAAAATGATAATGCCATTTTTGTTTGATCGAATTTGTTGACCCCTTGGTCACCAAGGGGCGGAACAGTTTTCAGAAAAGTTGAAATTTTAGCAATTCTTGATGTATTATTTGAGCTAAATTTCTAAAATTCGTTATGTAAAGTACTACAAGTAGCACTTTTCTGTAAAGAGGAATGATAGGGCTTTCATTTGAAGCGATCAGAATTTAGGCCGCCATCTTGAATTTGGCCGCCATCTTGAATTTGGCCGCCATCTTGGATTATATCAGAAAAAAAATTGACCGTGTTCGCAACTACCGATTTTCGATCTGAGACCAGCACTGGAAAGCTGAGAAAAAATGCTATAAGATGCAAGAAAAAAATTTGGTGAGCATCAGTTGCAACCCATCAATTGAACCTATTTTCCAAGCTGAGTTTCAAACATTTCAACGTACACCGCGCGATCAAAGTAGTAACCTGTCTACTGAGACCAAGTGGATGCACATGTTATACCCTACTAGCTCCATAAATCATAATCGATTGATGCTACAATTAGTACGCCACAACACTAGCATGTTTGATACTAACAAAGCCATGACAGGTTTTTTATTACTGAGCAGTTCCACAAAAAATGTACAAGTTTTCATATTTGTGCTACTTGTAGTACTTTACATAACGAATTTCAAAGATATAGCTCAAATAATACATCAAGAATTGCTAAAACTTCAACTTTTCTGAAAACTGTTCCGCCCCTTGGTGACCAAGGGGTCAACAAATTCCATCAAACAAAAATGGCATTATCATTTTTTCTTAATTTCTAATAACTATGTGCATTTATATCAAAATTGAAAGACCTTGTGCACCTAGTGGCCTAGTTTCAGCGAGAATTGCTCAAAGGTGAACTTACGAGTTTTTGGAGCAACCCTTGATCCGCTGGAGCAATTTTTGGTCTTGTGCGTTCCCTGTAAGCAAATTTTTACAGAGCCAGAAGACGCAATAATGTAGGTTGAATACGTGTGCAAAGCTTCATTCAATTCAAAAATGGTTGATCAGATTGCCGCATATCATCAGATCCTTTAGTATGTATACCTATGTTCAATGAAAAAATATTTAAGAAGTAAATCGCGTGCCTTTCAGTACTTAATCAGGGTAGATAACACCCACAAATGGCAACATGCGGCACCTAGTCTATCCTCAAGCAGGTATCTTTCACACACCGTAGCTGGGAAAGTTGAACGTAGAACTTCGAAAAGCAAACGGCACTACCAGAATGAGACAGAATTGCTTGGCAATAGTTTCCCTTTGCTCATAAATGGTTCTCGGTTTGGGAGTTGATCGAAAGCAACATCATTAGTTTTTATTGAAGTTGGATTCCGAAGCGAACTCTAAAAGCCCCCTGTGCTAGCACCGTTTGATGTTTCGGTGGTGAAGGGCTCCCGGGTGGTTACTTCACATTGTCTACGAAGAGAAAAAAAATGTGTCGGTTGTGTGATGGTGGCGAACACGGCATCCTCCTCCCCTCCAATGAAGAAGGTTGAATGAGTGGTTCCAGTGAAGTGTATAAATTTCAAATTCAATCCCCGTTACTCCTTCTCCTTGCGCTGGGTGAAAGTTATCGAAACTGCCAATCAGTGTGTTTTGGTGTGTGGGATGGTAACTGAAGGCGGTAGCCGGTGGGAGGGAGAGAAGGTTTTGCCAAACTGACTTGTTGATCGTCGAATCGAAACGGGCGTGATTTGTGGGCTGTTTGAAAACTGGAAGAAGAACTTTTATTGACGTGTGTTTGTGCGGTACAATAAGGCTGAAGGCTACGCATTCACTTACATGCCCGCTCTGTGGCCCCCTTGGTGTAGGAAGTAGCAGGATAAACATGCGTTATTTACTGTTTGTTTAGGACTTACGGGGTATTAATGGTTGGAAGCTGTAAGCAGCTAACAGCTATGGACTGGGTGCAAAGTGGTTACTTCCAGATTTGCAAACATTCGAACAGATTAACTTCACTTTAAAGCCCAATTTCAACTTCAACAGATTACAGACACAAATGAGCAAGAAGCTGTAATGGAATTGATACTCGACCGCGCGTGGCGGCACAAAAGTTCAAAGCTCACAAAAAGAAGCCATCAAACGTTGAAACTTTGGCTGTTAGCCTACGATGAATATAAATGACTGCGACCTAATTTTTCTGCGGTTCGGCCTCGAAAGCGGCGGACTTTGTCAATGACACTGAGAATGTGAATCGATTTTTTTTTCGTGGTTCGTTGCGGTGGGGTGGCGTATCGCATTTTTATTTTTCACGCCTTCAAAAGTCTAATGGCTTCCGACTGCGAAATGGTGTCATTTGGTTATTTATTTTCACCGAGTTATGCTTCCAGCAGGGGCGCGACGTTCGTGGTTCCGTCTGTCATTGATATGCCAATTGAGTCGTTACTGAGAAAAATGACTTTGCGCGCTTGCTTGTAGTGTGCGAGCAAATGAGAAAGCATGAAGATACTTTGAAGTGGAGGGTGCGTTTAAAGTATTTACAACGAATTCAGTGAAAGTAATTACCGATAGCAGACGCTTGAGTGGAGGGAATGATTTCTGTGTTGACTGTTTGCTTTCTGACTCATGAATATACTAACTTATTAACGAACAAATTTACAAATAAATATCACGAGAAAGTTTTATCTATGGTGACTTTAGACCAATTTTGACAGTATTCACACAGCTATCAGAGAGACCGTAACGGCGACACTAGGTGTGGAAACACCGATCGACAGACACGACGGGGAATGCCAGGTAGTTGTGAATGAGAAGAACCGAACCTGAGCAATTCGACAAGGGAGAACAAGGCCAAGAGAAGGTGAACCAGTCTCGCAAAGGTTATGCGCCCCAAGCCGAAATGAATGGGAGCCTCTTCTCGGTTCTGGTAGGCTTCAGGTAGACACCGCATTTCGCTGGATACTTGAATGGCGATACAGCAAGCAGAAGAAGAACAGGAACTGACCAACGAGCACTAGGAGTAAAGACCGAATACCAACTCCCGATGTGAAATAAGGAACGCATCCGGGGCTAGTAAAGACTGGAACGCGCAAAAATTGGTCGACTTCAAATTGGTGTATTTCTGTTAAAAATGCATTGAAAAAACCATGGAATGTTGCATTTGGAAGTTGATTGCATATAAAATGGTTGCCAAAATGAGTTTTCACCGGTTGCTTTCCAGTTTTCAAAATGGCGTCCAAGCAAGAGGAACAGCGTGTCCAAATTTTGCTCGCGCAGCAATAGAATCCGACGTTCTCGAACGCCAAATTGGCAAAATTACTGAATGTGGCCAAATCGACTATAATATATATTTCAAAAGTGTTCAGGGCGCTTCTGTCGACCGTCAGGAAGTTTAGCAGCGGCGGCAATCGTAATTCGAACGTGGCAGCGACGGTGAAGAAGGTGGAAGCGAAATATAGGCGTGATCCTAACCTCTCCATCAGGTACGTCACTGGCAAGGTCATTGTCTCCCATATTAATGAGCAGCGGGCCAAGGAACGAGCCGGGTTGTCGACGTTTAAGGTGGTGAATGTGGCGAACCCAGATTACGATCAAAACACCTCGGCAAAGCGGTGGTCTGGAAAACTGTAATCAGCTAACAAAGCTCGACCGTGGGTGACGTAACTTTTGTTAAGGTTGATTTCGAGCAGCTTCCGGGACAGGAATTTTATAACGTATCAGGAAAAGGAAAGGTGACCTCAATTTTCAAAACCATCAAATTATCGAAATTTCCGAATAAATACCTCGTCTGGCAGGCCATATGCACATGTGTTCTCAAAACCTTCAATTAAAATATCTACGTCCAGGAAAGCCTGAAAAATCGGCTGCTACCATTCCTAGAGCAAAATATCACGCCTGTGCAGTCCTGGTCGGACTTGGCAAGCTGCCACTGTGGGAAAAAGGCGATCGAGCAGTACGGTTCCCTACGACCACAACCCTACTAACAGCCCAGATTTCCGCCCTCTCGAACAGTATTGAGACTTGGTCACACGGAATATCAAAATAATTGATAAATCCATCGAAAACGAGCATATCTAGCTGGCGTTTGGCGACGAATAAGGTCGATAAGACCACTGTACAAAATTTATTGAAAGGGGTTAAGCGGAAGGCACGGCAGTTCGGATTTGGCAAACCAAATTAATAATTGTAAATTTGTTCCTTTAAATATGTGAGTTGAACTACCAAAATAAACATAGGAAGTTTTTTGTATTATGAATTTTGACTGAAAGAAACGATTTTTTTGGCGACCAATTTTTGCGCGTTCCAGTCTTTACGTACTTCTCGAAAAGAGGGGTATTTATAAAACTGGACGTCAGTTTTGAAAGACCCCTGTGTGACGTCACACCCTGCGAAGAACCCAATGCTCCGTCACGAGCCTTATAATTAAAGTTTAATTTTGTTCCTAGGAGGGCATAGCCTTCTGCTATGCTTTAGTCAGGCGAAACATTTGGTTCCCTTGACAGAGGACCGCGAACGTCTCTGTCAACACTCTATGTATCAACAGATTATGCCACAGGTGGCAAAGAACTTCGCGCAGCCTTCTGCTGTGCTACAGGCAAACAAACTCGAATAAAATAAACAAGTTTTGTGTTATAAACAAAACAGAAGTCGCCGGTTCAACGGTGTTGATGCTCTCGCATGCGTTCTATCGTACATGCGGTACTAGATTATAGGTTAAGAGATTAGTAAGGTAAACAGAGAGTGGAGAAAGTCTCTCTCTCTGAGTTACCGGTAGGGTATATTTAAGTAGTGATGTACGAAAATAAAGTCAGTTAGTCCACCGTTATCTTGTGTATTAATTCCGCGCCAAAGGCGCGTACAGGGATATCTAGTAGAAGAATTCCCTGGTAGGTTATAACCTACACATCTGGTGACAGCGGTGGGATCTTTTCCGCGCCATTGAATCTTTTCTTTAATCGGACGTATCTCGGAAGTCAGACGCGGTCGTAAACTCGGTCGTAGTAATCACGCTAAGGGAGCAAAAAGAAAAAGTAGTGGTTTAAATATCTGTGGTTCAGTGAAAAATGAAATAGTTTTTCGGAGTTTTAATCCAAGTAGTGCTCGCGGAGGAAAAAGAGTGTGTTATTTAAAGAAAAAAAAAAAGGAAAAAAAAGAGAACTGAAGAAAAAGTACTTAACGATTTATCGAGGTCAGCAGCTTGGAAAGTAGTGCTGCTAGTGAAAGAGAAAAAAAAAAAGAAAAACGAAAATCGAGAAAGGACGTTGACAAAAAGTGTTCTCTTTTCTCGCTTTTTGCATGGAAGTGAACTGAGTTGGTAGCAAACCCAAGCGAGTGACATTCGTATGCGGGGAAAAGGTGCTGTGTTTTGCTGCTGAAGACGACTTGTAAAGTGCGATCGTTTTTTTTTCATAAGGTGCCGAAGTTACGTAGTGGAAATTGAAGTCAACAACGATGACCGGCCCTGTGTCAAGGATACTCGGGTGAGTGAGTCATTTCCTTTTTTATTATGCGGCATATTGCAAAAGCAGAATAGGTGTTAGACGGTTATGACCATAAATGTCAAGATTAAAAGAGCTTAAGGATTATGTCTACCAGGAGTACCATAATCTGAGCAATAACATAAACAGGCCGAGAACGCGGGCGGCAGTCGCTAATAGAAGAAAATTATTAAGCGACGCTTTAAACGACTTTTCGGAAATTTTAAAAGAGTATGAAAATTCGAATTTAACGCCAGAACATTGGAATAGATTAACAGATCAGTACACACTTGTTCAATCGAAAGTGTGTCTGGCATTGAAAATCTTAAATAACTCGGCGATTGTTCCTGAGCCAAACAGAAATAGAAGATTATCAGAAAATTGTCTTGAGTTTGAGACATCAGATCTTGCAGAAGATCAGTTGGCGAACTTAGAGCGATCGGTGATTTTTGAAGATCCCCGCTTTCATCGACCCTTGTAGAAACTCAGGAATCAAGGGGTGAGAAGCACACAGTGAATTAACATCTATTGAATCTTTTTTTTAAAACTGATAGAACAAAAAATTACCAAATATAAAACCATTTAGGAGCTATTGACGATAGAAGAGAACGACGGAGAGATACACATTAGGAGACATAAATGACCTTGGAGACTACATTAGGCGAACTACAATCGTAACAATTCTTCAGTGGTTCGTAATAATAACGATTTACAGGTTATCACATCTACTTGGGTCGAGAGGCCAATTTGTATAAACAATCAATTCGCGCCGCTGCTGCGCGGTTGATTTTATTTCTCAAACGGCAAGCAATAAAACTCTCGGCACGACAAGTGCACGCAAGCGATTTTCGTTCATTTGCCCAACAAAATAATTAAACTGGCAGAGCGGGAAGCAAACGGGCGGTAACACCGCTAGCAAATCGAATTTAAGAACGCAAACAGATACTCGCAGAGCTGCGCACATGGAAATCACCTTAATTATTCTAAGAGAGAATTTTAGCACACGGGTGGCTACGTTATCGTTAGCAAATATAAAAAGGGTAAAGTCGCATTTCATTAATGTCCAATAAAGAGCGTGAGAGCGGTAACTACGAATTGCGCGCTCACACGTTGCATACAAAAGTTAGTCAGTTGTACTAATTGTCGGGTACGCTGTCTCTGTTTATGAATTTTGCAGTGTTATTGCGATCAGCTGTGCCAGCCACGGCCAAGGTCGTATTTTGTAAGCATCAATTTTAATGGCCAATGGTAAGAACGTTTTGCTACCATACATGGCTTACCAGTAGCGGTGAATTGCTAAGAGGGTAAAAAAAATGGATACATCTATAAGCGCAACGCGCGCAGCGATGGTGACATATCCACCGGAAGAGTAAATAGTAACTGACGGCAGAGATATATAATGTTGGAAGTTTACTTCATGAATAAGGAATGGCACCTTACGCCATCTAATGTAACCATTAACAATCTTGGATTAATTTAATTACACTAAATAGAAATGATTTTTTTTAAATAATCATTTAATTACTATGAAAACCTAAAGTTATTTATTTAATTAATAAAGATAAACGTTGAACCGTTGACACTAAATGGTTCGAAACTTGGTGTTCAGATTTTTTGATGGCGCGACGAAGAAATTAGAGTCGGTCACGCTACGTTATCACATCTGGTCAACAGAATCGTTAGTGATACCTAGAAAAAAAAAAGAGAAGAAGGCTACACAAGCCTTATATAGTCTTATAGTATTTAGTCCGCAGTACCTTTTATTGTTTTTATGAAATATAGATAAAATTTTATATTTATAATGGAGTACACGTTCCCAAAAGCAGATGCCATGCAGTGCATCCCAGAATTTGATGGATCGCTAGACGAACTAGAAGCGTTCGTTTATCATATCGAGCATTTTTCTCGGGAGATACCAGAAGGAGTATCACACGCTCCACTGGTTTACATTGTTCTATTAAAACTAAAAGGCAGAGCTGCTGCCGCAATACATCGAATTAACGCAAATGCTTGGCCACAGGTTAAGCAGAATTTAGTAAAGGAATTTGGGGATATTATACGCATCGAGGCAGTTATAAATCAAGTAGAAACATTGAAACAGGAAGCGAATGAGACCTTTCCTGATTATAAAAAGAGGATATTGAAAATTAAGAAGCAAATCGACTCCTACGAAACTAATTGTACGAAGTCATGCATGATAGTTAGTCTTCGATTACACTTTATGGCGGGTTTGTGTGACACCGCATTGAAAGAAGCTGCTCAAGGTAAACGAACATTGAAGTTAGAAGAGCTGCTGGATGACTTAGAGGATTACTACCATGAGCGTAATCACATTCTGGAAATAGAACATAGAATACAGGGCCTAGAATTGGTCGAAAGACAGCGCGATGCGCTTAGACAATTTAATAGTAGCAGAAATATTTTTACAATAAATCACAAAGACGCTGATTATAGCAACAGCCGTCTTGGAAGAAATGAATATTATAATTACAAAAATAGAGATAGAATAATTTACAAGCAAAACAATTATAACAATATATGTGGATCTAGCGACGGTAATCGATCCAAATACAATTATCGTACAGCGCGATCATACCGACGGAGCCAAGGGAACTACGCCCATGGTTGGAAATATAATTATTATGGTCAAAATGGACCAACTGATAGGAGGTACAGGAATTCGTATACCCGGATGCCTCAGAAAATGCTTATGGTAGCCAACATTAATGAAAGAAGTAATAATTCGCAAAAAGAAGGTATTTTGGATCCTGTTGCACAGGAATATTTTAACGAGGATTTAGCAGAAATTTGCGAAGATGTTGACTGGCGGAGATGTACCGATGAGCCCAGCAATATAGAAATAGCCGATTGGAGGACCGCATGCAATCACATAAGAGACAACAGTGCTTGTGTGGCTAAGCGAGTATATTACGATGTCAGAGGGCACTTAATGTTAACCCTACTGGCTAAGCAGAATGTCAAATTTACGTTGAACCTGATCTTAGATACAGGTGCATGTGCGAATATAATTAATGCACGCATTGTGAATCTTTTGAATGTACCGGTAAATACACAGGATGTAACCACTTTTGGAGGTATCGGCCAAGACATTGTGCGAACCTCAGGTACAATTATGTTGGATTTAATAGTCGGAGACTTTTTGATCCCGACGCAATTTCATATATTAGAAAATTTGCCAAGCGACGGATTAATCGGAGCAGAATTCTTAAAGAAGCATACGCTTCAAATAGGAAATAATTTTGATTACATAGTGTTCAAAAAACACGGAAACAGAAGTCCGGACGACTTGAGTCCGTGGAGTATGCCCGAAGACGAAGTCCTTAGTCGACATGTTTATGTGGCAGCCAGAAATAGAGTTATGGTGCAGAACGAGTTGCGAGATACTAGCAACACAGCCCGCAATGAGGCTGACGTAGACAAAAACGAAATAAATAGAGAGCACCAAACATATCGAAATGAAGAACCGAAGAACAATTTTCTTGACTCGAAGAATACTATAATGACCGAGTTAGATCTTAACTCTAGGCTAGATTATGACCTATTAGAACATAAACTAACACCAGAGTCAAAAGGAAATGCAAGAATTGAAAAACTACGGCAAGTGCTGAATTTGGCGCACTTGCCTGATAGAGAATTCAGGACAGTGAAGAATATAGTTGAAAGCTATGCAGATATTTTCTTTTTCGAAGGCGACAGGTTAACCACTACTGACGCCGCCGTACACACGATAGAAACTTCATCGGAGGTGCCTATCAATAAGCGGCAATATAGATTTCCGGAGGCCACGAAACGGCACATTAATAAGAAAATCGATGAAATGAGGGCGCAGGGTATTATTAGACCCAGCACTAGTCCCTGGAATGCACCGGTGTTATGTGTACCAAAGAAACCGGATGCTGACGGAAATAAAAGATACAGAATTGTGGTAGACTTTAGATCATTGAACGAAGTTACCAAGCCGTTTGTATACCCAATACCTCTTATAAATGAGATATTGGATAATGTTGGAGGAGCAAAATATTTCTCCTCAATTGATTTAAAATCGGGGTTCTATCAAGTCCCGATAGACCGCCGAGATGCGGCTAAGACGGCGTTTTCCACTCCCAAAGGCCACTTCGAATTTACACGGATGCCGATGGGGTTAAAGAACAGCCCCTCAACATTCCAAAAACTTATGAATACTGTTCTCTTTGAGATAGGGGACGTGAAAGCTTTTGTCTACCTCGATGACATTATAGTTTTCGGTGACACTATCACCGACCATAATGATAACTTGCGAAAAGTATTACAAGCTTTGCGCAAACATAACTTAAAAATAGAACCATCAAAGTGTCAGTTTTTGAAAAAGGAACTGGAGTATTTGGGTCATGTCGTTAATGAAGAAGGCATAAAACCCACCAATGCAAATATTAAGGCCATTCAAAGCCTTAAGCCACCCACAAACGTAAAAGGTATAAGGTCATTTCTGGGAACAGTAAATTTTTACGGGAAGTTTATCCCCAACATCGCGGAGAAGCGCAAGCCGCTGAATGATTTGTTTAAGAAAGACGCTAAATTTGTGTGGGGTAAAGAATGTCAGGAAGCGTTCGAATTCCTTAGAAACGCGCTGATTACAGAGCCAGTTTTAGTCCGGCCAGATTATCAAGACACTTTTGTTATTACGACAGACGCTAGCAATTATGCTATTGGAGCCGTCCTGTCGAATGAAAAATCCATGCACCGGCCGATCGCGTTCGCGAGTCGTGCACTTGTAGGTGCAGAGACCAGATATCATATCATAGAAAAGGAACTATTGGCGATTGTATGGGCCATAGAATACTTCAAACATTACATTTTTGGTCAAAGGTTTATCGTTTACACAGACCACAGACCACTTATAGCGATTTGGAGGCTCAAAGAGACATCTCCAACGCTGACAAGATTGAGACTAAAGTTGCAGGGTTTGGAATGCAGCATCAGGTATAAACAGGGTAGCGAAAATATAGTCGCCGATTTTTTGTCACGTTTATCAGATGGGACGTGTCAGGGGCAAGAAAGTTCACCCCACAGGCAGATAGCCATGATTACGCGCCAGCAGAAACGCCTGCTAGAGCAGCAGAAGAACGCTTCGGATGATTTGAACGGCACAATACAAGATTTGAGTGCCATAGACATTGCGGACATCGCTGAGGACGAGGATGAGCAACAACTCGTCAACATTTCATATGATGACTTTTCACAGGCATTATCAAATGACCTGATACCAAGTGAGACGGTGGAAGTCTCGAAGAGAATATTGGACGAGAGAAATATCGAAGCTCGTCTTGTCATTTTGAACAGTCGGACGGCGTACAGAGAACTTCAGACACTGTATCAGCTGTCACAAGGACTGAAGGACTACGTAGAGGATGGTGTACTCAAATTTAAAGACAAGAAGGTAGGCGGTTTCATAGTAGACGGCAGCGAAAGTTCATTAATCGATTGCCGGAAATTTTTTTCACAATTTTTAGATAGCTTCAATAAGAGCCCCACGGCAGTAAAGGCAGCCGGGGTCATTCACCTAATATCATTCAGAAAAATCAAGCAACAGGAAGTTCTGCAGATGATTCAGTTCCTAGCGGGTAAGCTAGAAAAACAAATAGTATTATATAATGCTAATAGCGAGCGTACAGTAATTGCGCCAGATCAAGTGGAAACAATTTTAAAGGAATTTCACGATGCACCCTTAAGAGGGCACGTAGGAGCGCGACGAATGCGCCAAAGAATTGGCACACTTTTTACGTGGGCTACGATGAAACGGGATATCGAGAACTACGTTCGGCAGTGTGATTCCTGCCAAAAGAACAAAATTGGAAGATCAAACAAGATACCGATGCAGATCACCACAACCGCATCGGAGCCATTCGAGAAATTATACATGGATATAGTAGTGTTACCCGAATCCGACTTAGGAAATCGTTATGGTCTGGTCATGCAGGACGACCTAACTAGATATTTAACTGTCGCACCTATGGAAAACCAAGAAAGCCAGACGGTAGCGAGGACTTTTGTAGAGAATTATATTTGCAAATTCGGCGTACCGTTGGAGTTAGTTACAGATAACGGTGCGAATTTTGTAAGCACGCTCATGAAAGATGTGTGCAAAATTTTGAAAATTAAGAAAATAACGACGAGTCCGTACCACCCACAAGCAAATTTGGTGGAAAGATCTAATCGGGAGTTAAAAACTTACCTAAGGCAATTTATTGGCGGAAAACCGCACACGTGGGATAACTTACTCCCATTTTTTACGTTTCAGTATAATACTTCAGTAAACTCATCAACGGGGTACACCCCTTTCGAATTGTTGTATGGACGTACAGCACGCATCCCCACCTCCATTTACAAGCGGAATGGAGTGGACAATTTGACATATGAAACATATACACAAGAGATGAAAAAAATATTTTTTGACCTCCACGCGAACGCGAAGGCCAACCTAAAGGATTCAAAAGAAAAGCGCAAGCAAGTTTATGACAGAAAGGCAAATGAATGGCAGCCCATGTATGGCGATTTAGTTTTAGTGAAATCAGTCCCGACAGGATCAGGTCAAAAGCTCCAGAATATGTGGAGAGGACCTTATGAAGTAGTGGAATTCCCAAGTGAAATGACCACGGTAATCAAAAACGGAAACCGTTTAGAAAAAGTTCATAATAACCGGCTTAAGCGTTATTATGACTGAATATATGAACTTAAACTATGCTTTCAAGGTTAACGGACAGAATATATTTAATGAAATACGATATTGAATGGCATGAGTTATAATAGCAAGCACCTAAAACTGTATGAAAAAGTAAGGTGGAAGTAAAATATAGGCGTGAAGAAATACGAAAAGTCGCCGAAAAATATGAATGATTTTATTGACGGGAATAAATAGGCAGAACCAAAGGGAAGAAAGCATACTGAAGTAAAGGCGTGAAGAAATGGAAGAAGTCGCCGAAAAAGATATACAGCTTTTGATGATGTTAGTCAAACGGCATGACACAGTTGAAAAAATTCAAATACGAATGAAGGCGTGAGGTACGAGGAACCCCGCCGATAAAGGTTAAATAAACAAAAAACTTGGGGAATTCAAATTACTAGAATGATCTGGATGGTTGTAATGGATAAAAAGAGTTGAAAGAATTTAGAACAGCATTTATTTTCTTTTGTGAAATGCAAATGTTAACATGGGAAAGAAATTATATAGTGAACAAATACCTCATGAAAACGAGATTTGAATAATTTAAAAACGGCTAATGGCCCAATGAGAAGAAGAAAATCGATTGATGATGTATTGGGAAATTTTGTGTGATGGAGATAACTTAAATGACGGAAAACAATAGAACTAGGAGAGACTTTGGACAAGAAGGCAAAACCTACCGAACAAGGAGACTGCTGACTTTGGGAGATTCAGACTATTCTAATTTTAGTTAAAGACGAGCGAATGTAGACAACGGGGTGGTTACCCAGAATGATTGGCGGGAGTGCAAATTGGGTGAAAGAAAAACAAGGGAATAACCGGCCCAGGATGATTGAGTGTGCGAGTTTTCGTTTATTTCCTAACCTTCTTATCTTTCAGGAATCTCTAAAGCGGGTGGTCGCACCTTCGGACGGAAGGGGGAGAGGTATTATGCAGGCAACTGCATACTAAGGTGAAGTGTAAGTAGTGTAAGTATGACAGTATGACAGTAGCAGGAGACAAATCGAAATTTAAATAATAGCAGATTCAAAAAGAGATGCAAAAGATTAAAGAATAAAGCAGATGAGAAAGTGACGGGACATTTTAAGTGCACATAGAAGATGATATGAGGTGTTAAGAACACGCCAGTTATTAGACGAACATTGTAAATCAAGACAGAAGAAAACGATAAATATTTAATCAACGCGGTTTGTACAATGAAAAGATTTATTTATGAATCAGGCAGGAAATACTTGACAAAGGACAAGAAAAGATTGAACCAATGCGGTTTGTTCGATGAAAACATGATGAAACAAAAACAGAGAGATGAAAAAATAATACATTGTGCGGAAATAGATTCATTTTATTGAAAACTGTTATTAGAAGAAGGAGGAAAATATTTGGAAAGAACGCAAAATGAAGAAAATATGTAACCAAAGCAAAGCTACTTGATAAAATTGAAGAAAGTTATTTGAAGAACATAAGCGCATTTGATGAGAAAAAAACTAATAATGAGCCACAAGACAAGTTAAACTGATATTTTAACGCGGAATAAAGAATAAGAAAGCCTAATACAGATAAATGGAATTGATACGTGACGCAATGATTTGTAATGTCAAACAAAAAAAAAAAAAAACATCGAATACCAAAGTTAGAGAATGTATGATAAAAAAAAAAAGTAAACAATGCACATTTGAAATGTTATGAACAACTTAGTAGGGGAAGAGAAACCAGATTATGTCATCCGAAAAGAAGAATAATACGGGCCTAGATTGTAAGCAGAAGCGTAGGGTAGAAAATAGAATGTAAGAAGCCCGTACGCGAGTGAACAGTAGTTTTAAACAGCAAGTGGAAAAAGTAACGAAACCAAAAAAGAATTGATAAAATAATGGCAAAAAAATAATGCACCACTTGCTAAGTAGGGCAACTAGCATCTAAGAATTAACAACGAGACGAGTTCCTGATCATCGAAGACGACCGAGGTGATTACAACGGATGTCGAGATGGGGCATACCATGATGCCCAGTACAGCGCGAAAAGGAAAGCAGACGGTTGCGAGGGGAGTTGAACGGCGGGTGTCTATGGTCGAGATGGAGGTAAAGCCAAACGATATTACCAAGAGGAGACGAGCAGTACCCAGTTTTTGACCCCTGAAGAGGCCAGATGTGCAACAGAACTCAATCAAAGCGGCTCATGGTCGAGCCTGAATCGAGACTTCAGCGCAAAGACGAATACATCAAACTATACAAAGAAGGGAGTAATAATTTGCTCCAAATATATATTACTCATAGAGAGTTATTGACTTCTACAAATAAGGATTCGAGGTCAAAGCCAAACAAGCAAAATGACGCTATAAAATTTTGCTCGTGTTTAATCAACTATGTTCTTCCGCACTACGATTTGAAAGTGTGCGCACATATGTTGGCGGAAAATTGGACACCCCGCGCAGACGGTTAAAAGATGATAAACCAAATGACTGCATTATGCAACAGAGCCGGTGGCAATCGCTAATCATTTCGCCACACGGCGCGTAACAATACTATAAGCCAAATAAAAATACAGCCGATCTATGTCAAAGGGACACGGCTAACCCAACATTGAGGTTCAACAACAAACTCTGAACAGTCGTAAAACAGCCAGATGTACTGCAGCCTTAATTAAAGTGCAATGGTAACCTTGGAACTATTGTAAATAACTCGATGAAGCCTTAAGGATGAGTTCGCGAGGATGACATCACAAACAACCGATGAGAACCTCTACTGCCAGACGCACCTTTCCGTTTCAAACCCCCTGTAACCCGTCACTTGAATCCGACAGCCAAGCAGCGGATATCTACAAGGCGCAGCGCACCAGGCGAGCGAACACTTGTCAATTTGTTATGAAGAAAAATCCATGTCTGAAAACGTTAATTTATGTAGAAATGATATGTATCACTTTTGAATTTTACGTGCAAAGGGAAGAAGGAATATCATGAAAACGAATATGTATATAGTAGCATAAAAACGCGAAAAATAATTGTTATGAAAAACACACCTATCGGCCGTCAGAACGGACCATGTGACCATCATCTCTTCTAGATAATGGCCAACTAGGCGGGGTGGCAGATGTGACGTCACACCCTGCGAAGAACCCAATGCTCCGTCACGAGCCTTATAATTAAAGTTTAATTTTGTTCCTAGGAGGGCATAGCCTTCTGCTATGCTTTAGTCAGGCGAAACATTTGGTTCCCTTGACAGAGGACCGCGAACGTCTCTGTCAACACTCTATGTATCAACAGATTATGCCACAGGTGGCAAAGAACTTCGCGCAGCCTTCTGCTGTGCTACAGGCAAACAAACTCGAATAAAATAAACAAGTTTTGTGTTATAAACAAAACAGAAGTCGCCGGTTCAACGGTGTTGATGCTCTCGCATGCGTTCTATCGTACATGCGGTACTAGATTATAGGTTAAGAGATTAGTAAGGTAAACAGAGAGTGGAGAAAGTCTCTCTCTCTGAGTTACCGGTAGGGTATATTTAAGTAGTGATGTACGAAAATAAAGTCAGTTAGTCCACCGTTATCTTGTGTATTAATTCCGCGCCAAAGGCGCGTACAGGGATATCTAGTAGAAGAATTCCCTGGTAGGTTATAACCTACACACCTGAACACAATTATGGTCATATTGCACAACCGACATTTAGCGAAGCTTATTGTAAGAATACCACCGATACGGACACCGCTGTTGATAACCGTTTTCAACACTCAATTTTATGAGGATCGTATGCGTAAGCTAAGTTGTTTTAAAGTATGTGTATGCCTTACCGGAAAAAAATATGAAATTATTTTTTTATCCGTTTGCAAATTTTTTAAAATATTCAAACACAGGTTTTAAATCATTTTTAGGCCAATTTTTCGTATCTCCAGTCGATATCATGCCTACTACAAGTACAACATAAAATAAGGCAAGAAAACGGAAAAAATGTTATATTTTTACTTCTGTGGGTGCCGACACTGGTGTTTATCGAGAAAAATGTGAAAATCAACACTCCGTACTATAAGACCAAGGTTTTGGAGATTGTTGCGGCCCCGGCACTTCGGAACTTCAACGGGAAGAATTATTAAGTCTTTTGACAGGACGGGACAGGACGGTCGGGAAAATTTGACTGTTTTTCTCGATAAGACTTTGTAGCCTCCTAGCTCCCCATACCTTAATCCCCTAGACTTTTATGTGTGGTCGAACCTACTGGCCAAGCGGAGCGACCATGAAGTGAGCTCTAGGGACCAAATTATTAAGCTCATTTGCAAGATCTTGACAAGATCTGTGAGATTGTTCGAGCCGCAATTGACAGCTCGAAGAAATCATCGATGTAATTCTTCTAGTTGAGCGCCGAAAGATCTAGAACATTACGGATTTCCGCCTCGTAGAACACTCGGGATTCCACCCTGTAGAACATTTTAGAATGTTCCTGCTTGTTCAAGCACGGAGAAAATAAATATATAAGGAGTGCTGCCATGATAGATCATTCATTCAAGTGTTAAGTGAAGGTGAAAATATAGATACAACCCTGTGATTATTTTGTGTAAAGAATTCCGACAGGGCAATACAGTCCAATATCGAACACCGCTTGTGATTCGTTTTAGAAATTTCTCAAGTACGTCATACAGAACAAAAGCTCTAAAAGCTCCAAAAGCTAATATGTTGTTAAGATTCTCAATAAATATTGCCTCAATAGAAAATGCCTCAGAAAAGAACACCTGGTATTATTATTGTTTTAACACATTTTCAAAGTGTATTCGAACTTATTGAGCACCCTGTATGTTAATATAAGCCGTGTGCCGAAGCACCTGCAGTGCCTAGTTTTACTAACCGGGACTTCATTCGCAACGAATTAGCCCTCGCTTGCTTAAATCATCTAACAGACATAACACTTCGAACAAATTTTCGATAAAATCATTGCATCGTTCGGATGATATCAGTAGCAGTACTTTACGCTAGTAACAACTAGCGCCATCCACTACCGTGCTCGCTCTGCGTCTTATATTTTGACATTAGCACTATCGTACGTGCATGTGTCAAATTGGGAACCATAAAATATGTATGAGATTGCATGATAGCGCCCCACGCGGTGTTGTCGCACGGTAATTGTTATTCGATTGGAAATTAGAAATGATCGTCTTTTGTTGTGATACAGCTAGGTTTCAGCGTTCATCATCATTCAAGCCACGTGGTAATGGCTTTTTGAATTTTCGTCGCAGTAACTATGATTTGCTCAGATGACGTCACTAAACATGACAGTTCCGAAATAGTTAGCCTCGTTTCAGTAAGCTGCCCATAGTCCAATCCGCTCAATTCCCAAAGAAATGCTAGTTTTGTGCATCGTTTGGGCATTGCATTGGAAAACAGTATTCGATTACGGATTGAGAGGATTTAAGTTTATTTCTTACGTGTACAGTTTACGAGCTGAAACCCCTTGTTTGTTAGTCATCTCAACGCGATCACAAGACCAAACTTATGGTTTCAGAATTTTTTTTTTGACTCTACCCATCCCAAATGGGAAACTATTTCTTGAAGAAAAACTGGTACAAGCAACATAAATTATGATAATGCACACACAGCACAAAATAAAAGCGGTAAATACCTAACCCAGCCGAGCCGAAGGCTAGCTTCAAACATTCGGTGTTTGATGCTCGCCTTCGGCCTCGGCACGCAACGAATGAAGAACACCACCATATACAGGAATGCCCCACTTTAATCTGCATTTCGAATTTTAATTTTTTTTCAGAGATTTTAAGTATGAAAACATGTAGATTTTGGAAATAATTTGCAGAAATCTGTATGTTTTTGCAAATATCTGTAATCTGTATATACAGATATCGGCTGAAAAAAAAACATTGAGAAATGTATATATTACCGACAAATCTACTTAAGTGGCATCTTTGAACACAGAGCGAATATCTCTTTAATGGTTCCTTTTCTACGGTTACGATGTGCCTTCTTTTATTCGTGCCTCTATTCTGTTGTACGTATTCCGGCGACCTAATATTTTGCGCTGTTTTTGAACTTTGATGGTATTACAGCATTTGGATTTTATGAATTAAAGCTGCACAAACATGCTTCGTTTAACAATAGGTCCTAGCACATATGAAGGTGAGTTCGTGTTTGCAATGTAACTACATCAGAACCACCCTTTCACATTGTCGTTGTTCGATTTTGGTTTTCCGGCAGTAAGCGAATAATATTCTAGGGAAAAAATGTACTGACCGATGACAGTTTTTTATGACATCCGAGAGCGTCCCTCTATGACAGTGTTGGTATTGGGAGAATAAAGACAGATAAAATATATTTCGACTATAACGTTGCCGGCTAGTTTCCCATACACGAATGTTTTTTTTTCCTTTACTGTTAACCTTATTCCAATGTTTTTTTTTCTTCATCTATAGTTTATTTGACACGGCACAAATACAAATCAATGTTTAACGGCGCCAATTATATCTGGTAGCTTACTTTCTAAAGTATCTTAATAACTAAAAGCAAATTTTTTATCCTCGCTGCCGACTACGAGCTGAAACTAAATCTAACTTAATGCTAGAATATTTTGCATTAAAAGCACAGGTTTGCTGTTTGATGGTTTTCATTGCCATAGGTAAGCAGCATATTAAATTTGTTCCGCTGCTGGGCCAAGATATTACGGACTGGCATATTGGGTTGTTTCCATCGGGCCTTGAGAGTATCGTGCGGGTCTGATTGCTGTTTCCGGATCCGGGGTCTTAACGTGTTCTTGTCGTTTGGTTGGATGTAGGTGGAAGGGGATAGGACTAAACTGGGGCGTGGATGGATTTCAGGAAAACGTATAGGGACATGTAGGATAGGTCACGGCTCGCCAAGACATCACGAACAGGAATCACGCAAATGAAATCCCGACCTACATCCAACCCCTTGAACCACGGGTTCGTCGATACCTTGGGGATTATGGAATGTAACCACCTCCCCAGTTCCCCCTTGGTCCAAGAATTTTGCCAACTGATGATCGTATTCTGACGTACAAATGCGAAAAATTCATTAAAGGCAATTGGTCTTACATAAATATCACCGTTTGTTGCGCCCACCTTAGCCAAAGAGTCCGCTTTCTCATTACCCGGTATCGAGCAGTGAGAAGGGACCCACGCTAAGGTAATCTGAGTAGATTTTTCGGATAAAGCACTCAGATGTTCCCGTATTTTCCCCAGGAAATACGGAGAGTGCTTAACATCTTTCATCGATCGGAGAGCCTCAATGGAACTGAGACTGTCCGTAAAGATGAAATAATGGTCCGTGGGCATTTTTTCGATAATCCCTAGGGTGTACTGAATTGCAGCTAATTCTGCGACGTAAACAGAAGCAGGATTATCGAGCCTCTGGGAGACGGTTAAATTGTTATTAAAGATACCGAAGCCAGTGGACCCATCAAGAAGTGATCCGTCAGTGTAGTACATATTGTCGCAGTTGATGTTTCGATATTTATTGGAAAAATTTTTAGGGATCTGCTGCACGCGTAAATGATCCGGGATTCCACGAGTTTCTTCTATCATGGATGTATCGAAAAACACAGTAGAATCAGAAGTATTTGATAAGTCGACACGATTTGGAATATTCGGAGAAGGGTTAATATTTTGGGACATGTGATTGAAATACAATGTCATAAAACGGGTTTGAGAATTAAGTTCGATTAACCTTTCAAAATTCTCAATCACGGAACGGTTCAAGACCTCACATTTGATTAGAATACGAGAAGACAGGCTCCAGAAGCGGTTTTTCAATGGTAGTACTCCAACTAGGATCTCCAAACTCATCGTATGGGTCGATTGCATGCAACCCAAGGCGATACGCAAACAACGATATTGTATTCGCTCCAGTTTGATCAAATGTGTGTTTGCTGCGGAGCGGAAGCAGAAACACCCGTACTCAATGACAGACAATATCGTTGTTTGGTAAAGCCTTATAAGGTCTCCTGGGTGGGCTCCCCACCATTGTCCGGTTATAGTACGAAGAAAATTCACTCTTTGTTGGCTTTTTTTCATCAGATACCTAACGTGACAACCCCAGGTGCCTTTAGAGTCGAACCAGACACCAAGATATTTGTGTACCAAAACCTGAGAGATCGTTTTACCCATTAATTGTATTTGAAGCTGAGCAGGTTCATGTTCCTAGAAAAAACTACTATCTCAGTCTTCTCCGGAGAGAATTCGATACCTAGCTGTTACTCCAATGTTGATGATAGCATGTTTGGTTGTATATAACATTTGGTGTGCGATGCACACATTCTCAGTGCACAACAGCTCTATTGCCGAGTTTGCTTTTCTTCGCGCGAAGGCTGTCGGTAAGGTGCCGTGCAGTCCTCACGCTTCTTCTTTCCTTTTTTCAACAGCCGTCACACGACATCCATCATAGGCAAATAAGAGAAGAGAGGAAAATTGTCTCCGGTGGATTCGGGCTTTTACCGAAACGCGCTATTTGTATAGTGCGGACACAAACGTCTGTATAAAAAACAGTTTCTTCTTTTCTCTACATTCGCAATCCTGAAGACATCCTTCAAATAATGCCGAATCGACACACGGAGTACATTTATCGTTTCCTTTTGTGATGCTCTGTTGCCAATACGTACTCAATGTGACTACGGACTGCCAGCGCGGATAGGTATCACGAACAAATAGCAACAAAAGAAAATATCCAGAAGACAGTAAAAAAAAAGACTGTACTATCAGAGACTTCTATTACACTGTGCTACAGCGATTTAGAACTTCTGAAGTGGCCTAGTGTAGGTTGTAGGTCTTGTTGAGTATAACATTCGCTCATACTAGAAATTTTCCAAACACCCCCAAAATCTGAAGTTATGGTCAAAATACGGTTTTTTGAACCTCAGCGCATATAATTTTTTTTAATTCAGTCGCTTATCAACCGATTTTCAATATTTAAGCAGTTTTAGAAAGAGGACAAATAATGATTTCAAAATATATACAGGTTTTTACTACTATCATAAAAACGTAGTGAGTTATTTGAATTTAAACCTAATTTTTAGATTTTTCCACGAAATTCTTAAATTTAATTACAAATTTTACGTCTATTTTTGTAAAAAATATACCACAAATATACTATAATTTTGAAAGTACATTCAATTCCGAACCAAATGAAAGTAGTTTTGTGAAAATCGGTTGATATTTGGCTAAGTAATATATTTTTTTAGAAAACCAGAATTTTTGGCTTCTATCGCACAATTATTTCACGGAGCTACAAATGATGGAAAAATGAGAGAACTTTTGATGTGACTTAGTGTGGGTTGTAGGTTTAGTCAAATGTTACTTACGCGTTTACTTGAAGTTTTTCAAATACCCCAAAAATATATTAGTTATGGTTAAACCCTGTTTTTTACCTTTGCTCACATTTTTATGTTTAATACGGTCATTTTTCAACCGATTTTTTATAGTTTGGCTGTTTTGGAAAGGCGAAAAATAGAGCATTAGAAACATCTAAATATGTCTAAAGAGTTTACCTATATGTGATGAATTGTTTTAAATAAAATAAGATGTTTTATATTAAATAAAATAAGATTTTTTTCCAAATTTTACCTATATGTGATGAATAGTTTTACAATAAATAAGATACCTAGTTTGTCATTTTCATTTTTTTTTCAAATTTATTCGCAATTTCTTACACATTTTTGTAATGAACGAGCTTCAATTGCTGTAGAATTTGAAAAGTACATTTAGTGCCAAACGAAAACAGTAAGTGTTTTGGCTGAGATATGACTTGATTTTTCCCACCATATATGTACTTAGATTTCGTTTGTCGCGCACGACAAACGAAAGTTACTCAAATTGCCTTTTTCCCAAGCAAACTCTAAAGCTGAGGTACACTGAAGTTTGTTTTTTTTGTGGGTATCAACGCAAACACTCCTGTTCTGACTACAAGTTACCTTTGCTTTTAGTCCTCCGCTCACCTCCTCTCGCCTGGTATGAAGCCAGTCGTAAGAAAATCAAGGCTAACTGCGTCTTAACTAATATTCGACACACGTGTTAAATTAGCACATGGTTATAGGTTCTGATGCAGGTGCATCGACAAAAACCGCCAAAAACGTAATAAAGGGAGGTAGGCAATTTTAGGATGTAAGAAAGACATAGTACCGTGCAGGATTGAAACCCGTACAGTATCGAAATGCGTACACCGTGATGTTTTTCTTCAGTTTCAAGCATTATAAAAATGAAAATTCATATGATGATTACACGTACATAGACATGTAACTATCATATGAATTTTCATTTTTATAATGCTTAAAACTGATAAAACATCAAGGTGTACGGATTTCGATACTGTACGGGTTACGATCAAGCACGGTATCAAAGATATCAAGCATGTAAATGAAATCTAAAGTTAGCCAAACCACTGTCGGTTGATTATGAACGTTATTTCAAAATTTACATGTCCAATAAGTTCTGTAATGTCATGGCATTACCATCGAAATTAGGTTGTCAAGTGGAATAAGGCAGTACCTGTTGTAGCTCATTGACGATAGACTATGAAAAAGTCAAGAAAATAATGGGGATCATAAGCCTTTTTGCTCGAGAAAATAAGCAGTTTGGTTTTTTTAAAGTGTGTAGCAATTTTTATATGCATTGGAATATGTAATTTTTCAATAGTACAATTATTCGAAAGCAAAAAGTTGTTTGTTTATTGAAAATATCAATTACGACCGAAGACGTTAATAACGAACATTTATAAAAAATTGAAGAAAACCGGCTGTAACTCGCCAAAGCCATTTTATGCAACACATCATATCGAGTTTCAAGTTTAGCTTATGGCGCGTGACAAGCCGCACTTGAAATCTATCCAACTTTCTCCCTATTACTCAAAGCTCTAACTAAATTTACCAAAATGTTCTCAAGAAGTTGTACTCGAAGATAAAGCAATATAAATTTATTTTGATATTTTAAAAATAGATAATTTTAGCTGTTTCAAAAAAACTTAGAGTATAAGATAAACCCATTTCCGACGAGTGACATTCAAACTTTGATTCAAGTTCAACAATTATACTTGAAAATTTTCACGATGAAATCATTCAGTAAGGTACAGATTGATCTTTGAATTTGCAATACAGTTTGTGTTAATTATGTTTATAGTTTATGAGTAATAAGAGTTTGAAGTTCATTTTTTGAGGTAAAAACTAAATTCTCTGCGCCGGGATCGGATTAAGCTATTGGCCATTATTTTTGAACATTGTGTTAAATCTGATCAAGAGTTTTGATTCCAGAAATTTTGATATATCGACATAAAATTTTCAAAGTTTTAAAAATTAAACATAGGTTTATCTACTATCCTGCAAATGCGCTTGTGACTGTCGGTATAATTTCTATTTAAGAATGGTGGAAGCATCGTGCGATTAGAATAAAATTCCAGTAATGTCAAGAAAACTCAGGTGGGATCTGATTACCAGACGTACCCCTCCCACCCTATCTCTGATGAAGCATGCAGCCGCAACGAAACAGCTTCATCCCACCAACCACCAGGGGGCGGAAAATGGAACTAATCTGCAGATGGGTGGTGATAATAACGCGAAAAAAAACTTGAGAGAGTAATATTCTTGGCGCGAAAAACTAAGGCTATTGGTCGTGAGAGCGAGGACAACTAGAAGAGTTGGTCATTCCAATTCCAACCGCCTAAAAGATAGGAAGTTACTTTATAGAAAAGTGGAGAAGTGAAGTTCAAGGAAAAGAGGACAGACAGGACCCCGTATTTTTACCCTGGAATCGACGACCATCGTGCATCACCACCACGCCGCCACGACGCCATCGCATTGCCGCTGTTACCCACCACCAAAATTTACTGCTACGGTTGCACCCGGCCACCTCGCCCAACCGTTACCAACAGGCGACCCACCAGACCGCTGCCCGCAGTCCCGGCTTCAAAGAAGGCGCACCACCGAGTTTCGAGGTAGGAGTAGGATGATTAAGAAATCCAAAAGTGGAGATGTTAAGAATAAAGGGGGAAGTTTTGGTGAAAGAGAAGTCACAAGTGTTTTCTTGGCAATAAGTCGCGAACCTGTGCTGACCCTGAGGCTTGTTTGGGGGTTCTCATAATTGCTGAATAGCAATATATCCCGTTAGTTACACTTTGGCGCCCAACGTAAATTTAGAGTCGCGATTATTGTCTCGAAAGTTAACATACTTGAAGGCTTGGTACGTGTCTGCAGAAGTCTCTGGGAAAACTTCCAAAATTCTTGAGGACATCTGATCATACTCACCAAAAAAAAGTCTATCACTGGTTAAAAAAAAATCTTTTGAGAAAAATATTACATTTTCGGGGTCCATGATTGTTTGCGGAGCAAGAAAATTTGCATTCCAACGCTAATAAAACAAATTTCCACCTGCAATCCAAAGAATATTCAACTTACCAGAATTTCTAACTACAGTGAATATTAATTTGAGAAAATTTATCGGTTTCGGATGCGGGGAATAATACACAAAACAATACACAAATTTATTGAAATAGAATAACCACTTCTGACATAAAATAACTATTACTTTCTTACAGTTTAGATAAGTGTGCCATATTTAAAATTTTGTCGTGTTTTATTTTGATAAATTTTACCTTCCGAGATCAAACCTAAATCATCGCAATGGAGATGCCTTTGTTGTTAGCGCAATATCAGTCGATGGATCCTTCTCATCTAATGGTGGATGAGTTGGAATACGAGTTACGTATTCGCGGACTAAATGTAGTCTCGTCGCGTAGTCAACTAGAAAGAGTATTGCGTAACCACCTGAAACAGGAAAAAGGCAAATCAAATGTAGTATACAATTTTATTGCAGAATCGGTAGATCGTGAATTTGAAACTTGCAATGGAATCGTAGAAGATATAGAAAATTTTTTAGAAAGTAGACGTGGTGAAAAAGTGCCGGAACAGAAGTGGAAGACTAGGATAATACATGTGTTTTTTAGAATGGAAAGATTGAAACGCCATATCATTGGTGAAGAAGATTTGAATAGTTTAGCAATGAAAGCAGGAAATTGTTTTAAATTATTGCGTGTTTATCATTCGGTCACTTCACATCTTCCGGAAATAAGAGCAGCCGAACTGGCGTTGATAAACGAAAGTTTAAATCAGATTCGCGCTGAGACTGACAAAGACCAATCACAGGAGGAAAATATTGAAGGAGATATAAATATCAATCAGAACGTGGAAGAAGGAAACGTGGCTAGAGCTCAGGAGGTTGAATCGAAGATTTCAGATGAGGATGAACAACAAGACGAAGAGAGAGAGAGGAAAAGGAAGATGAAATAGGTGCCGTGGGCGGTCATAGTAATGGAAAGCCAGATGAGCGAGGAAAAGCGAAACTAATTGCGGAAAACAAAGACCTACTAATAGTGGTAAACCAGCTTTTACAGCGTATTCAGATATTGGAAGCAAATCAAGAAAAAGAACATTTAGCGGAAAATCAAGCGAATCCTGTCAATAGCACTGATTGATTGGTGGGAAAGAAAACCGAATCGTGCAAAACCAAAAGACAAGCCCATTAAATTTTTTGGATTGGATTAAGGAGAGGAACAGTTCGATGGGAAGTGCAAGAACGACGGAAGGTAAAAACGTCAGTGATCGTCATGCTAGAAGAGACAATCGCCTACCCGTACACAAATGGATCGTGCGCTACGACGGTATGGATAACGGGAGACGACTGAACGAGTTTTTGAAGGAAGTAGAATTCAACCGACGCTCAGAAGGATTTTCAGAGGAAAAATTATTTCAATTTGCACACCATCTGTTCACACACAAAGCAAGATCATGGTTCATGGAAGCAAACGGCGAAAATGAATTGCGAAATTGGAAGAATTTAACACAAGAGCTAAAGAACGAGTTCTTACCGGTGGATATCGATTACTTCTACGAACAGCGTGCGAATAACCGGAAGCAGGGTGTCAGAGAAAAATTCCAGGACTACTACTTAGACATGGTCCGGATCTTTCGCAGCTTATCATGTCCTTGGGATGAGAAACGGAAATTTGATGTCCTTTTTCGCAACACTCGCGACGATTGTAGGGTAGCGATGCTTGCTGCCAATGTTTCAACCGTACCTAAAATGAAGGAATTCGGAAATGTTTCGATTCTATTAATTGGCATTTATACCAACGCAGAGAGACTAAATACCCTACAAGAACGTTGCAGGTTGAGGTGGTTGAAAACCAGCGTCAACCGTACACAAGGAAAAATTCACAATTCCGTAATCAAGGCCGACAAGAACAAAATCGACAGCAAGAATACACATCAAATTTGTCCAGAAATTACCAAACAGATAGTTGGAAACAGAAACAACAAAACTTCGAGCAAAAGCCGACGAAGAGCGAACAGAGATATGAAAAAATGGAACCTGGACACAGCGACCAACAAAGAAATAAAAGTACCGTGGCAGGTCCGAGCGGAACAAGCGCATTATACCGCATAGTCAAAGCATATGTACCTGTACGGAAAGGGGTATGCTTCAACTGTCACGAACAAGGACATGGCTTTAGAGAGTGTACTAAGCAACGGAGCATTTTCTGCGAACAGTGTGGTTTCCCAGGTTTCCCAGCACCCGATTGTCCCTACTGTCAGTCAAAAAACATCTACAAGACTGCTCGCGAGACAGTTTTATGCACACAACAAGACCTCACAGAAACGGGGTGGAGGAAAAATTTCCCATGGATGCAGAAATCTCAACAGTATTTATAAACCTAAATGGAGGTCCTAGACCTTTTGCAAAAGTAGATATGATGGGCATCCCGGTAATCGGACTACTAGATAGTGGCGCTGTAAAAAAGTTATCGGAGTAGGAAGCAGTGAATTGATAAAAAAACTAAACCTCAAATTAAAACCCTCTAATATTAGCCTGAGAACAGCCGCCGGACAAAGGTTAGAAGTGCTAGGTTGCACAGAGATACCGATTTCTTTCAACAGCCAAACGAAGATACTTCCAGTTTTAGTTGCTCCGAATCTAAGCCGCAGATGCATTCTAGGCGACTCTGAGTAAGCTTATGGACAAAGTTCTGGGCTATGGTGCCCTAGAACCATTTATATTTGTTTACCTGGATGACATCGTTGTAGCGAGTAACTCGTTCGATGAACACATAGCAAAATTAAAAGAACTGGCAAACCGTTTTAAAAGGCAAATTTGTACATTAACGTAGAAAAATCAAGCTTCTGTCGTCACGAGCTACCGTACCTCGGGTACATTCTATCCCGAGAAGGATTGCGGCCTAATCCAGATCGCGTGCAGGCGATTTTGGGATTTGAGGCCCCCAGCTCGGTGAGATCACTCAGGCGATTCCTCGGTATGGTTAACTACTACCGTAGGTTCATCGATAAATTTAGTGAGCTCACAGCGCCATTAACTGACTTACTGAAAAACAAACCCAAACAATGGACAGACAGAGCAGAAGAAGCATTTAAAAGCATCAAAGAGAGGCTGATATCAGCTCCCGTGATGGCCAATCCGGATTTTGGTTTACCGTTCTGTGTACAAACGGACGCCAGTGACTCAGCTCTTGCTGGCGTCTTGACTCAAATTCAAGACGGAGAAGAACGAGTAATCGCGTACCATTCAGAAAAGCTTCAAGGAGCCGAAATGAACTACCACGCAGCAGAGAAAGAGGGACTCGCAGCACTCAGATGCATTGAACAATTTCGTGGCTATATTGAAGGAACGAGGTTCACCCTAATAACTGACTCATCAGCGCTGACCTTCATAATAAAGGCCAAATGGAAATCATCGTAACGGCTGAGCCGGTGGAGTATCACCCTGCAGCAGTACGACATGGATATCAGGCATCGGAAAGGAAAGGACAACGTTGTTCCTGATGCACTTTCCAGATCCATCGAAGTGCTAGATGACGAAGGAGAAGACAGTTGGTACAAAAACCTGTAAAAAGCTGTAGAGGAAAACCCGGAAAAATACATCGACTTCCGAATCAAAAATAATAAAATTTACAAATTTGTAGCTACCCGGTCCGACATAATGGATTATAGGTTTGAGTGGAAAGAATGTGCATCGAAAAGCTAAAGAGAACGTTTTATTGGCCACGAATGAGTACGGATTTGAAGAGGTATATCAAGCAATGTGAGTCCTGCAAAATGAACAAGCACTCGACGAAAGCT
This sequence comes from Wyeomyia smithii, assembly GCF_029784165.1. Lineage (NCBI taxonomy): Eukaryota > Metazoa > Arthropoda > Insecta > Diptera > Culicidae > Wyeomyia > Wyeomyia smithii. The sequence continues at coordinate 64,370,022 of NC_073694.1, forward strand.
ACAACACCGGAAATGGGTAACCAACGAATTGCAACCAAACCTTTCCAAATTGTGTACAGTCGCTTCCCCGAAGCAAGCACGGTAACGGTCACTTATTGGTCATACTGGACCTTTTTCCTAAGTACAGCCTGCTTGCTCCGGTCCGAAAGATATCCGCTGATAATCTATGCAACATTGTGGAAGAGAAATGGTTTCGCAGGTTGGGTGTTCCGCAAATTGTCATTACGGACAATGCAACAACCTTCTTGTCCAAAGAGTTTCGAAAATTGCTGGAAAAATATGAAATTCGTCACTGGGCAAATGCACGACACCATAGCCAAGCAAACCCGGTAGAACGTCTAAATAGAACGATAAACGCGATGATCCGCACATACGTTCATGGCGATCAAAAACTGTGGGATAGCAAAATATCGGAAATTGAATATGTACTTAATAACACTATCCACGCGTCGACGAAATTTACTCCCCATCGCATCATTTCTGGTCACGATATAGTAACCCGCGGAGCCGAACATGAATTGGAAGAAGAACCCGATTTTACCGAAGAAGAAAGAACGGAGAAAATGTGGGGGGTAAGCAAAAAAATATTCGAGTTGGTACGGGAAAACTTGCAAAAGTGCCATGAGAAAACAAAACGGCACTACGATTTGCGGCATAAACGCTACTGACCATCATTCAACATCGGACAGCAAGTATTCAAACGGACGTTTGGACAGTCAGCTGCAAGCAAGGCCTTCAATGCCAAATTAGGTCCTCAGTATGTTCCGTGTATCATAACCGCGAAGAGAGGGTCCAGTTCCTATGAATTAACTGACCTAAAAGGGAAAATTATAGGAGGGGAATTATAGAGGGGAAGAAAAGAAGGAGAGTAAACTATAAGAGAAGTTCAGGGAAATAAAGAAAAACCGGTTTGTTCTTGAGAAATGAGAGGTCAAGTGGTTAAGAGACATAATCCGTTAATTTGGATACATATCAGGAAGTGGTTGCTCTACCCATTTGCGAAATCTTAGATAAAGGAGAAAAAAGACAGACAGACATTGATTTAGGAAATCGCGATGAGGAAGGTTGATCGAAGATAAAATTTGAGCAAAAACAAATTTCGTTTAATTTTTTTAATTCAGAATTTTGAGAGGTGGAAAATGAACAAGAAAAATCAATTAGTGCTCACTCACAGTGTATGCATGCACCGAATCATCTTGCCTATAACCCTGTTAAATGTAGTTCAAAGGCATAAAGCAAGAGATTGGTGATAACAATGGCGAAAAATTAAAAAAGAGAGTAAAGGCGAAACCAAAGAACATGACCTTGAAATAATTACCGTTCACTACAAACCAAATCGAAACGAAACAATGGAATTTAAATGCCGTCGTCTCACATATCCTTTGGCTATGCTGAAAACTACGGGATCCGCATAATCATTGGTTATGTCGCATCATGAAATATCACAGCCAGAAAAGAGTGAAATTATATAATTTCATTTCTACTCACCTTCTTCAAAACCATCCTGTCCACACTCGATGAACTTTTAACTGAATCTACAGAAATGGAACTACCACAAGAATTAACATTTGAGAGATCATTTGGCCAAATATTTGATCGACAAAATGTCGCAAAAATGATATGAAATTCTTGATCAAGTGCGCACTTATCGTAGATCTAGTAAAAACTGCATCGATCACCACATGGTGCCATTGAAACTATTGTGACAGTTCTAATTCGCATCCAAGTCACACACATAGATTAAATAATTGAGTGACCGGGAATTTTATTGATTGCAATACAAAGTCGAGCAGTATGAAATATTTCAAACCGTAACATAGTGCGGCGTTGAGAGTACAGTCCTCTCACGAAGTTTATTTTATTATTTCCGGAATGTAGAATAGGTTGTGAATATAAATTTAAGGATAGGTTAATATTTATTTTATTATGTGTTGGTTATAAGTAAAAGCAATTTTCACTAAGCAGATGCATCCTGAAATACAATATATTCTTAGGGGCTTCGTTCAGATACAGTGATAAAAAAAAGATTGGTGATTGGTCAACTATGGCTCTGGAAAAATTTGGTTCAGAGGTACGCGTCATGTAACGAGTTTTCTTGTGTGATGTTGTGTAATTTTGTGTGGGAAAAGAAATTAAAATTTTTATTTTTTTTTACCCGAACTGGGGGAGAGTGTGACTGTCGGTATAATTTCTATTTAAGAATGGTAAAAGCATCGTGCGATTAGAATAAAATTCCAGTAATGTCAAGAAAACTCAGGTGGGATCTGTTTACCAGACGTACCCCTCCCACCCTATCTCTGATGAAGCATGCAGCCGCAACGAAACAGCTTCATCCCACCCACCACCAGGGGGCGGAAAATGGAACTAATCTTCAGATGGGTGGTGATAATAACGCGAAAAAAAACTTGAGAGAGTAATATTCTTGGCGCGAAAAACTAAGGCTATTGGTCGTGAGAGCGAGGACAACTAGAAGGGTTGGTCATTCCAATTCCAACCGCCTAAAAGATAGGAAATTACTTTATAGAAAAGTGGAGAAGTGAAGTTCAAGGAAAAGAGGACAGACAGGACCCCGTATTTTTACCCTGGAATCGACGACCATCGTGCATCACCACCACGACGCCATCGCATTGCCGCCTTCACCAGCCGCTGTTACCCACCACCAAAATTTACTGCTACGGTTGCATCCGGCCACCTCGCCCAACCGTTACCAACAGGCGACCCACCAGACCGCTGCCCGCAGTCCCGGCTTCAAAGAATGCGCCCCACCGAGTTTCGAGGTAGGAGTAGGGTGATTAAGAAATCCAAAAGTGGAGATGTTAAGAACAAAGGGGTAAGTTTTGGTGAAAGAGAAGTTACAAGTGTTTTTTTGGCAATAAGTCGCGAACCTGTGCCGACCCTGAGGCTTGTTTGGGGGTTCTCATAATTGCTGAATAGCAATATATCCCGTTAGTTACACGCCACAGCAAGCCAACTTTTTTTTTATTTTTTATCAAATAATATTTGTTTGCTTATGTAGAAGAAGACGAAAACAAAGAAGTAAACAAAGGTGGTGGTAATGGGATGAGGATTGTTATGTTGTTATGCAACACTATAAAAGGTTTTATCATTTATCATGTGTGAAATTATATCGGAGTATTAGAGAGGGATTTAAGCTACCCATCAATGATTAAAAGACGACAGTACTTCGTTGTTCCAAGTTTTGCTATTGTTAATAACAAATTGCAGAGACAAACTTTTGCATGTGTGAATATTATTTTGAGCAATTCAGTATTTTTTAATGAGCAATGGTTTTTGCAAATTGTTTTTTTTTTCAATCACATTCATTTTTAGTTATTTTGTAACTTTAGTTTGAATATAACATATGTAACATCAATCCACGATCTACTGAACGAAGGATTTATCGCAGTTTAGATAATTAATTAGGTTTTAAACCAGCGCTGGCCATCTGCTCGAATTGTCGACAGTGTCATAGTTACATCTTTAACTTCAACTCGATATTTCAAAAAAAAAATTCATTTTAGATTAAATACCAACTTTTAATAGTTCAAAACGCATTTGAAAGTGGCTAGCCACTACGGGCCAACTAGTTATAACAGATTTTCATCATCAGCACCTCTTGTTTTCGTTTGGTACCAGAAAGAATTTTACAAATTTTACAGCAATTGAAGTTTTTTTTTTTTCATTTATAGCGCAGTGTTGTTTATATGTATTCAAATGTTGAAAGATTCGAAGCCTGTTGATAGACGGCGGAACGAAACATGAAAAACAGTTCTTCGAAACGGTGCTTGCAGTTACTTGGAAGGAGTTGGTTTTCTCTATGCCATCTCATCGAAGCCCTTACCATGAGCTATTTCAGGATTTTTCTATGCTGTATCTTTTTATAGATTCAAAAAAAGAAACAGATAACATACGATCGCGAGAAAAAGGTAGAAGGTCTAATTTTCCAATCATTTACAAAAAAATGAAACCCTAACTTGTTACACAACAAAAAAAGATTGAAAGGAAAAACAAACCTTTTTTTTTTTTTATTCTCGCTTATTTTCCGTCGGTCTAGTTCCGCCATTGTTGTGGCCAATTACCGACGCCCAGGGAGGCGACTCCACACCCAGGACCCTAACTCACGACCCGTTTATTAACGGACCGGCGCCAACGGCTTTACTTCCTCATGCGATGGAAGGCGTGATCCCAGAGATTTTTCGCCTCAGAAAATCTCCCGGTGTCGGCTAGGACTGAATCTAGACCAGTTGGGTTGGTTGTGAGTGGATCACGCCACCTCACAACCATCGACACCTATGTCGGCGGTGGGATTCGAACCCAGGCGTCAAGCGTGGTTGGCGGAGACGCTACCAACCACACTAGGCCCCCGCGAAAAACAAACCTTGTTTCACTTGTTTGGTCGTTTTCGGCACGCCTCTGCAAAAAAGTATTCTGTTGCATTTCTTCGTTGTTGTTCAGAATCCATACATGAATTCGGCGTATGAAAGCAACCCCTTGTTCAAAACTGGAATCATGTCTCAAATTGCCTGGGCCGACTGTAGCAGGTACGAGAAAAATTGGATGCAGAATAAAACAGCAACTGTAGCAAGTTTTTCACGGCAATAGATATTTATTCTTTCATCCCTCATCCAAGAGAAGGGTGCGGCTTCAATTCGGTCGTGAATTAGTAGAAAATTTGTGTTTTTTGACGAGAACCTTACCAAGGGATTCCATTGTTTACATTTGAGCCTTTTTTTTTTTTTTTTTATTCTCGCTTATTTTCCGTCGGTCTAGTTCCGCCACTGTTGTGGCCAATCACCGACGCCCAGGGAGGCGACTCCACACCCAGGACCCTAACTCACGACCCGTTCATTAACGGACCGGCGCCAACGGCTTTACTTCCTCATGCGATGGAAGGCGTGATCCCAGAGATTTTTCGCCTCAGAAAATCTCCCAGTGTCGGCTAGGATTGAATCTAGACCAGTTGGGTTGGTTGTGAGTGGATCACGCCACCTCACAACCATCGACTCCTATGTCGGCGGTGGGATTCGAACCCAGGCGTCGAGCGTGGTTGGCGGAGACGTTACCAACCACACTAGGCCCCCGCTGCATTTGAGCCTTGCTAAACTAAATATTTTTCACTGCCCACCCGGCGCATGAGACTTCTGTTTTTGGTTGGCTTTACGACGGCGACCTTTTTTTCTTCTCCCAAGTTGAGTTGAGAGGGATAAGAATGATTTGGATCAATGCGTAAAATAGATAAAATTCGTATACCAACAGGAATAAAGCAGAAGCCGTTTAAGGTGATGTTTTTGTGACATAATATCCCTCTCACAGCATATATGTCAGAATGGAAGATTTTTAATGTTTGCCTTACAATTCTCGTGTGCTGGTTTTAGCTAGATGGTTGTCCTAAAATTAGATCAAAATTTTTGATTCATATTAAACATGCCCGTTTTGTTTTACTTTTCTCAAACTTATCCTTCGGAGTAACTGCCAGTGAAAACAGAGCACCAGCCCGTGCTGCATTGATAAACGAAACACTATTAAGTCGATACTGCAGCAGCAGCCAAAGGCAGAAGCATTGTTTAGCATAAAAAAGTCATATCACTCTGCTGTCGATGATGGCTTGCAACGTATGTAAGACACCGAAAACCGAAAGGAACCCGGATTACGGCGACGTCTGGCAACAGCTGGTGGAACAAGAACGGGTCGTTTTTACGACATGAAATTCGACCAAGTGGGACTGGATTTAGAGCCCGAAAGCCCGGGACAAACCCGTACGTTCTGGTTCTGTCGTCGTATAGGTGAATGTTTGTTTCTATTGCTGCTGTTCGATTTAGATATGCTTTTACGAAATTGTCTCGATGCTTTAGAAAGCGATGATTGGAATGGCTTCGTTGCCTTAAATTGGACAGTGTGATTTCGAGTTATCAAATCATTGTGGGATTTTGGATTACATTCAGATTTATATAGTTTCGCTTTCAGCACTGAAGCAGAATAAAAATATACTATGTAAAAAATGAGCGAATATTCAAATCTATAAAGGAATCTATAATCTATGGAATAATTAGTGCGTGCCATGAAACGACAACTAACATTTTAAGCCGTTTTTCCACTGCTGCCAAAAATAAATAGATGTAATTCAAGAAAAACTGATTTGTTTGTCTTGAAGATATATTCATTATCAACTAAAAAGGACATGATACTTAAAAAAATGTTATCATCAGTACAGCTCGTAAAAGCTGTACGGAGCATTTTGGTTCTCTATAGTCTTTTTGATACCCTATGTATAGTTTTTTTTTAAATATCTAAGAAAAACAGAGTGTAGAGTTCAAAAATAAACAACGAATTTAATCTGTACAATACACCAAATTTATATTCCCTACTATCTACCTCTACCGGTACGCACAGAATTTTGTTGCCCCGGCGGCACAGCATAGTGTGCGGCACCTTCTGAAAACTGCTTCTATATGAAACAAAAAGGAGAAAACAATTTAAACGGCAATTCGATTGTCTTTCAGGTTGCAACACGCCTCACTGTGCATCTACAGCGGCAATGTAGTCTCCACTTGGCCTGGCTGCATACAAATGAAAATCGAGTTCTACTGCACTGATGACGACAGACCAGCGCTCTATTCAAGACATCAGTTTTAATAAATCCTAACAGCAGATCGGTAAATTGTCAGAAAAAAAAGGTTTTTACGAACTTTCCGAAAAAGCTTCACCTTCAAGACATCAATATAGTCTAGGCTCATGGGAGCAAACATTAGTTGACCTGTTCGGATGGGGAGACTGTAATTTTTTTTGCCACTGATATAGAGGAGGCAGTTGGTGTCTACTGGTGAAGTCTGTGTCAGGCATGTTTGCATGTAATTGGTTCATTGTTGCTGGAAATTCGACCTGGAAACTTTTCATCAATTTGCACTGTTAAACAATGAAGTGATAATGATGACTGAAGAATCACAAAATTGTTCATCATTTCATCAATTTGACGACATATTAATTATTTTGATCTATCATGTGGTTACATCAGTATTACCGTTTGAAATATTTCATCCCCACGTTACACCTTGGTTTTAGTTTCCGCAGAATGTATCTCGATATTGTGCGGTTGGAAATAGTCCTACGTCAGAAACCATGAAGAGTGACAGCTCAAGCTCAAAGAGATGAAAACACAAAAAGAATGAAATGAAATAACAAATGATAAACACAATTGAAAAAATACAGAAATGAGCAAAGACGTTTGCCAGCCTCTCTTTGCATGTATGATAAATTGAGGAAAAAAAGGACTAGGTACCGATACATACAGTCAGGTTTTTTACGCGGGGGATACGTTCCGAATTTGTTCGAAACCGTGTGAAAATTAACGTAGAAAACTGTCCCAAAATGTTTAAACTTTGATTGAATATGATAGTGGTCAGTCTGAAGGCCAAAATGCAATACACTAAGGTCTTTTTTTTACTGTACGAGTAATCCGCGTAAAAACTGACTGTAGATGAATATATATAGGAGTTCTATGATCTCCTTGAAAAGACATTCAAAAAAACAGACATGACATCATGATCGTCATCGGAGATGCAAATGCGCAGGTTGGGTAGGAGGACTTGTTCCGCCCCGTAATTGGAAGAGAAAGCTTTCATTGTACTACGAACGATAATGGCATGAGGCTTACCAATTTCGCTGCAGCTATGGGGTGGCCTGCTCTCAGATCGACCATGTGCTGATCGACGTTCAGAGCACTTTTCAGACGTTTATAAGGTCGTTCAGAAGGCAGAATGTTGACTCGGATCACTATCTTGCAGTATCCAAGATCCGCGCCCGGTTGTCTAACGTATTGATATCAAGGACAACGAGGAAGATACGGTTGACCATTCAACGTTTATCAACTGAAGAAGTGGTTACAGAGTACAAGCTGAAAGTTGATGAGCGAATCGATGATGAGCAAATTAGATAGAACCTGAAAGAACAGTAGAGACAATACACAGTACGATAAGCACCGCGGCAACTACACCCAACGAGTGGCTTGACGCTGAGTGCCAGCTAGTGACTGATGAGAAGAACCGCGCCAGAAGTCACATGTTGGCAACAACTGTGATATGTCAGAGCGTAGGAAGATATCGAGCAGCTAGAGTCGCTGAAAAGACACTCCACCGTCGGAAGAAACGTCAGCATTGAGAGCGTGTTCCGTTGGTGGCGGAGGGCTTCTTCTCTAGGCACGATGCGAGGAGCTTCTACAAAAAGATTAACTATGGACCAACCATGGACGAGGTGAAGAAAGCAGTGGAAGAGCCGAAGAACTGCAAGGCAGCTGGGAAGGACGGCGTCCCTGCCGAGCTTTTAAACTCGGGAGCGAACAGTTCTATCGTGCCATTCATCGAATCATGCTGAAAGTGTGGAATGATGAAGAATTGCCCTCGGACTGGGTGGTGCCTGATCTACAAAAAAGGCCACCGTTTGGACTGTAGTAACTATCGGGGCCGTATACAAAATTCTCTCCCGTGTCCTGTTCCATTGACTGAGGCCGTTGCAGGAAACCAACGTTAGCAAATACCAATATGGTTTTTGAGGGCGACGCTGCGACAAATTCTCTTTTAATTTCGAAAATTTGACTTGCAGACTCACCACCTGTTCATAGACTTCAGGGCAGCGTACGATTTAGTTGAGAGAAATGAGTTATGGCGATAACGCGCGAGAATGGTTCTCCAACAAAACTAATTAGACTAGTTCGTGCCACCCTTGATGGTTTCCATCAAGCGTCAGGGAAGCCGATGAGATATCGGACGCTTTCATGTCGTTAGATGATTGTAAGCTGGGTGACGGGCTGTCAAACCTACTATTCAACATCGCATTGTACGGTGCTATACGAAGGGCTGGCGTGCAAAGAAGCAGCACAATCATGACGAAAACTCCCATGCTCCTCGGTTTTGCGGACGATATCGACATCATTGGTGTTAATCGTTAAAGCGGTGAAAGGGGCTATTGGACCTCTCAAGAGCGAAGCTACGAGTATTGGGCTTGTCATGAAATCGGCCAAAACGAAGTACATGATGGCTGGTAGAGAGCGTGGTAGCCCCTCAGATGTTCGTGCTGTGGTGGTGATAGATGAGGAACTGTTTGAAGTAGTCGACGAATTAATTTTCCTGGATACATTGCACAGTGGTCCAATAAGCCAAAAAGTGAAACTCAATTCCATAGCGCCTTTGACTTTCATCCTAGCTTAATAAAGTCTTCGGAACAATTGTTTGTATAAATGACCCGCATAATCGCAAATTGTCAAAAAGGATCAAAAGTTTACTATACTAAAAATAAAATAATTAACTTATTTGTGTTAAGAGATAGAAAAACAGGTTGTTCAGAAAAATTGTAGAATAGTCAAAAATATGAAACTTTGTTGAACAAATGAAAACCCTATCTTTTTTTGTTCGAAGATATAAAGTTATAATTACATAAAACTTACTTATAAGTTAGCTTTTTGTACTTAACTTTTGTTAATTGCATTTTATACGAAAGTATTGTTGAAAGGAATAGTTAGGGCACACAAAACACACATTTTTGGATGAAGGCTTCATATCTCCAGGACTTTTCCTTACAAAGTTATATCATATTTTAGCTTATTTTTTCGATAATTTCAAGAACGTATAGGTTAAAAAGGGGCAAGTGGAATCATGATATCAATACTTTTTCTTGAAGTTAAGCTGAAGTACTATAAACTCTTGTAGGTTCCATATGTCCCAATCAACCCATATTAGAGTACGACGATCATATGTTACAGCAGGTTTTAATATATCCAAAATACTAACTTTTTTGTGTTTAGAGATAGAGGAATGGTTTATTCACAATGTTTTAGAGCGTGCAAAAATATGAATCTTTGCTGAACAAATAAAATTCCTATTTTCATTGGATACAGAGTTAGAGAGTATTTTTTGCAAAAGTTAATTTTTTGCACTTAACTTTTGTTAGCTACATTTTACAAGAAAACGTTGTTCTAAAGAAGCATTTGGGCATATAAAACACACGTTCTTGTTGAAGACCACACATCTCCAGGACTTTTATTTACAAAGCTATACAATGTTTTAGGTTATTTTTTCGATAACTATAGGAACGTATAAAGTAAAAAAAGGTAAGTTAAATCATGATGTTAACACTTTTTCTCGAAGTTTAGCTCGAGTTCTCAGAACTGTTATAAGTTCTATCTATCCCAATCCACCTAATTATTATTCTATACGTTGTTGCAGTTTTTGAAAAAATAATTTTTGAATGTTCTAAAACTTTGCCGAATGAATCATTCCTCTATTTTTTAACACAAAAAAGTTAGTATTTTTGATATATGAAAACCTACTGTAACATATGCTCGCCGTACTTCAATATGGGTAGATTGGTACAAATGGAACCTACAAGAGTTTATAGTACTTCAGCTTAACTTCAAGAAAAAGTATTGATATTATGTTTCCACTTGCCCCTTTTTAACGTATACGTTCTTAAAATTATCGAAAAAATAAGCCAAAATATGATATAACTTCGTAAGAAAAAATCCTGGCAATATATGACCTTTGGCAGAAATGTGTGTGATGCGATCAATGTCCAGATCGCAGCTCAAAAATACCTGCCAAACTATCCAACGAATGTGCGGTTGATCGAGACTCCGTCGATCGGTGCACCAACAAGCAGGGCCAGCAGCAGACAGAAGAACAGCAACTAACAGCAACCAGCAACCCGTAGCAGATGATCCAGAGGGGCACTTTCTTCGGGTAAGTGATTACACCAGTAAGTAGTTTTAGAGTTACTAAACTTTCACTTCAAATTTATTAACTTTGACCTTTATTTCAGGCGATCTACTTAATCCGACAATTTCATTGCAACTAAACTACTGCCAGCGAAACCACTCTATAAATATTGCCCAATTCCTACCAGTGTGTGTGCAAGGTGTAGTCTACACAAAAATGGGCCTCAACGCAGAGTGCGTTCACTGCCGAATTCTAAGCAATTGTTTAGAATTTTATGCCTAACCTGAACATCGCCACCCCCTTGACAAATGACATTTTCAATCAAAACAAGTTCCACGTTTCGCCGTTCTTGTGACACAAATCAAATTTTACAATTTTTCTAACTATATTCTTCTCTTCTCGTTTCAGCATACTTAAAAACCACAAATTTTACTGATTTTTCTCCAAGGTGTCGTTTTGCTGGATGTCCATCTCGGCGGCAGGCTCTGGAACAGGAGTTTCAGCAGCATCAATAGGCAATAAGCAGACTTTGACGATCGGCCTCTTAATGATACCTTTGCTCGTTCTTAGGATGACAACTCGAGCAAGTTTATCCGCACCAGGTTGAACACCGACGATCCTAGCCAGTGGCCATTTCAGCGGTACTTGAAGCTCATCTACGACAAGTGCCAAGCGACCGGGGACGATATCTTCATTTGCCTGGCAAATCTTGTGATCCTTCTGGAGCTCGTGCAAATATTCGGTTCTCTACCTGTGCCAAAACTGCTGATGTATTTGCTGTAGCTGTTGATAGTGATCCAGGCGGTTGATCGGAAGGCATCGCAGGTCTGGTTCTGGCAGCGCATGCAGTGTGGTTCCCACCAAGAAGTGCGCCGGTGTCAACGCAGAAAAATCGTTAGGGTCCTCGGTAAGTGGTGTTAGCGGTCGCGAGTTCATGCTAGCTTCGATTTGTGTCAAAACCGTTGCCATGTCTTCGAAAGACAGACGAGTGTTCGCTAATTGCCGATGCAGATGTTTTTTCGCACTTTTTACCGCTGCCTCCCAAAGGCCACCGAAGTGGGGTGTCTTGGGGGGTGTCATATGCCACGTTACGCCATTGCTGGCTAGGTTTGTTTCGATCCCTTCTCTGTTTCGTTTGCTGTTCAACCAGAGGTACAGCTCGGTTATTTCGTTTCGCGCCCCTTCGAAATTTTTACCGTTGTCGGAGTGTACGTGCGCCGGCAATCCTCTGCGAGAGAAAAAACGTCGAAATGCTGCTAAAAAGGCCGAAGTAGTGAGATCCGAAACCAACTCAATGTGGACGGTTTTAGTTGAGAAACAAACGAAGATGCAGATGTAGGCTTTCGTTGGGGATGCGCGCTTATGTGGAGGGCGCAAGTAGACGGGACCGGCATAATCAACACCGGTAACGGTGAACGGTCGGCTCGGTGTAACACGGGGTATAGGAAGTTGACCTGTGCGTTGTTGGGCCGGAACGGGATTGGCTCGTAAACATGGGAGGCAATTTCTAATCACACTTCTCACAAGTCGTTTGCCTCGAACTGGCCAATATGTTTCGCGCATGGCGGCAAGTGTTAGTTGGCGATTAATTTGGACAGTGGGTGAAAGCTGGGCAAAAGGGATGGATGTTTATAGGAATATGGCTGGTCAGACAGTTTCAACCTCCCCCCCACTCTGATAGTTCCTTGCTGGTCTATGAAAGGATTAAGTGCACGAATTTGCGATTGTTTATGTAGCGGTTTTTGCGCTTGAAGTTCTTTAATCTCCTGGCTGAATTCATCTGCTTGGGCAATCTGGATTAATCGCACTTTTGCTTCTTCTAATTGCGTTACAGACAAAAGCTGGCTGGTACCTGGTCTGGATTGTGGATTGGTTCGAGCTTTTAGCCGTGTCAGACGAATAAATTGCAGACAATGAGCAGTGACTCGTACAAGCAGCGTGAATGACGAGTACCGAAGAAATATGGAATTAACAGCCGGTTTAGCGCGAACCATTGTAGCAACTACCTTCCGGGCTTCGATGTTGTCGACTGGTGCATGCAGCGGGAGAGGTGCAGGCCATTTTCCTTCAGGTAACCGAAGCCAAGTTGGTCCATACTTCCACAACTCACTCGATACAAATTCGCCAACTGCCATTCCTCGGGAAACCAAGTCAGCGGGATTGTCCTTCCCTGGTATATGAGTCCATCGATAGCCGTGTGTCAGGGTTTGTATCTTAGATACCCGGTTGGCAACAAACGTCTTCCATGTACGAGATGGCGCTTGCAACCACTGAATCGTGACGGTAGAATCCGACCAAAAGCGGGCATCCGAAATTTCCAGTTGCAGAGCGGTTTTAACGTGTGCATACAGCTGCGATGCAATTTCTGCTGCACACAGCTCGAGCCTGGGGAGTGTGATTCGATCTAATGGTGCGACTCGTGATTTAGACGCTAATAATTTGACCCTTACGTTGTCATGCGTGTCTGTAGATCGCGCGTAAACACAAGCTCCGTAGGCACTTTCAGATGCATCCGAAAAGGTGTGTAGCTGAACTTTCGCATTGGGTAGAAATGCATAACGGTCGATGCGGTATTCTGCTATGCCGGCTAGGTCATGATGATAGGTTTTCCATTTTTCTTGTATAGCGTTCGGCACAGGTTGATCCCAATCGCAGTGGGCCAACCACAACTCCTGCATAAACATTTTACCCCGAATGACCACAGGGGCAATTAATACTAGCGGATCGAAAAGCTGCGAAATGGAAGATAAAATTGATCGTTTAGTTTCTGGTGCCTTCCTGCTAACAATTTTCGATTCGAATCGTAGCTCATCTGTCTCAGGCCCCCAGCCGATTCCCAGAGCCTTTACAGATTCATGCGGTGTAAATACAAATGATGATTGCGTTCCAATTTGTTCTGATGACAGTCCCTGCAGTACCTCTAGTTTGTTCGATGTCCACTTTCGTAAGGTAAGTCCGCCTTTGCTCAACAGTTCGGTCAATTCGTGTCGCAGCTGCAAGGCTTCATCAACTGATTGCGCGCCTCCGAGGCAATCATCTACATAAAAATTCTTGCGTAATATAGGATCAGCCAGCGGGTACGCAATCCCTTCGTCGTCGGCCAGCTGCTGGAGTGTTCTCGTAGCCAGGAAAGAAGATGGCGCTAAACCGTAAGTGACGGTTAGTAACTCGTAGGTTTGTATTGGGTCAGACTCGTTAAATCGCCACAGGATGCGTTGGTAAGGTGTATCTTCAGGGTGAATTAGAACTTGCCGGTACATTTTCTCGATGTCAGCCACTAGTGCCACAGGAAATTTCCGAAATCGGAGGACAATTGACAGTAAGTCTTCCTGCACAACCGGTCCAGTGAGAAGTGCCTCGTTCAACGATACTCCAGTAGTAGATTTTGCTGAACCATCGAAGACTACACGCACCTTTGTCGTGGTGCTGGATTCCTTTACGACGGGGTGGTGAGGAAGATAAAAATTGCCGGAGGGGTGCTGGTTCATACCGAGCAATCGCATATGACCAAGTGAAATGTACTCACGCATGAATCGATGGTACTCCTCCTTCATTTCCGCTTCGCGTTCTAATCTCTGCTCCAACAGCTTAAATCTTCGCAGTGCAGCAGCTTTGGATTCGCCCAACATGCTATCGAATTCAGGATGCCGTGGTAGACGAACTATGTAGCGCCCGCTGTGATCTCTTGTCACGGTCGACGTGTATAAATTTTCACATTCGCGTTCCTCCGCCGAGTAATCATCGCGCGAAGGTAATTCCTCCACTTTCCAGAACCGTTCCAAACTTTCTTCGAGTGTGGTAAGACAAATAGCAGTCACGTTGCACTGCACGGTTTCCGGGGAAGCAGAAATCAAAACACCAGATCCAGCCACAATCCATCCAAAGACACTGTCCACCATCTCGGGAGGGTCCCTTGCAATGCGAATTCGTGCTGGTGATCTAAAACAGTCAAAGAAGTGTGGTAAACCAATAATCATGTCGATTGGACCTCGTTCGTAAAATGTAGGATCAGCCAAGAAAAGATCCTTGGGAATATTCCAGTCAGCAATGGATATGTTCCTCTCAGGTAAGTCAGCAGTAACCTGTGGTAGAATGAGAAACTCAACATCAAGAGCAAAAGATTCCTTGCGCGAACGAATTTGTGTTGTGACCGTGTCCTTGGCGCGAATGCCTATTCCGCCAGGACCTTGAAGTTGCACCTTTACCCTTTTACGTTTAAGCTTGAGAAGTTGCGCCATGCGCTCAGTGAGCAGATTGGGCTGGGATGCAGAATCCAACAGTGCCCTAGCAAAGTGATGTTGCCCGTATGCATCGACGATGACAAGAATAACGGTAAGCATAAACACATTACCAGACCGATGAGATTGCGTTGAAGCTGCAGCCAGGTAGGTTTCGACAGTTGCCGTATTCAAATCCGGTTGCTTCTGCGTAGTGGTCACGTTTGTTTGAGCAGTGGGTAGAGGCCTTGTACCTCCTGATACCGCAGTATCTTTCCGGATGCCTTCCAAGTAACCCGGGTGAAGTACGGTGTTATGTCACTTTTGACAAATCTGACAGCTATTTTGGATGGGACAATTGCTCACGTAGTGGTCACTACGCAAGCAGTTAAAGCATAAACGCTTTTGATTAACGTGATTCAATCTTTCCTGAAGAGGAAACTTCTTCAGTTCTCGCCACTGAATGCCTGTCCGACCTCCCACATTTGATTTCTTCGGGGAAGGTTCCGTAACGGCATGTGCGACCATTTTCAGATGCGATGATTTTCCATTTTTATCGGAAGGTCCATGCTTAACCATTGGAGCAGTATGTGAACCTGAAATAGATTGAACAGCATCACAGTTCACCGAAATGGATTCCAGCACTCTAATTCGACGTTGCAAAAATTGGATGAGGTTCGCGTACGTAGGGTCTGGTAGCGTAGACGCATGGTCCTCCCATAATCTTAGCGTTTCGTTGTGAAGTCTGGTGCATAACAGATGCTCCAGCATTGTGCTCCATGCATCGGTTGGTTCCCCCAGTTGCTTTAGTACCTTAGTGTGCCTCTCGAATTCATCCACCAGTCCATGTAGCGCCGTAGCGGATTCCTCCGCCATTCTTGGTGTTTCTAATAAAGCCTGCAGATGACGTTTCTTCAGCAAATATTCATTTGAATAGCGAAAAACAAGGGCCTCCCAGGCCAGCCGATAGTTAGCAGAGCTAATGGAAATCGATTCAATTACCTGTGCAGCGTCACCCTTCACAGCAGCACGCAAGTAGTGAAATTTTTGAATATCGGCCACTTCCTGATTAGAGTGGATTAGCGCTAAAAAGGTATCGTGAAATGCGAGCCAATCTTGGTAATCACCAGCGAATTCGGGAAGAGAAATAGTCGGAAGCTTGAGACCAGCCAAACCAGAGTGCGAAAGAGTGGGAGGATTTTGAGGGAGATGCGCCGCAGAAGGAGAAGCAGGTATTTTGGAAATTAGGCCAGCTTTTATTCTGAAAAGTTTGGGTTCGAAGTCGGATCGAAACTGTAGGTTTCTTACCATCGCGCCATTCGTTGTCTCCAGTATTTCCAGCTCACTTTGGACCTCCTCTAGTCCTTGCCACAGCACTTCCAAATTTTCCAGCCGCAGAGCAACTCCGAAGGAATCCCGTTCCGGCACGTATTCTTGCAGGAACGAATCGGTGCGATGAATCGAAGCGAGCAGTGTTGTCCGCCTAGCGTTTAGTTGTTGAATTCTCCGATCGTCGTCCATTGTAAGCAGGAAAACCACGAAAGAAGATGAGCGTCACCGAACGCCAATAAGCGGCAACTCGTCGTACAGCAGCGGATTAACACCGCCGGATTCGCGTCGCCAGGTGAAGCAGCAACAATAAAATGCAGACCAGTTTCTTTGCCAAGGCTGAAATATGCCTTGTATTTATTATAAACTCCGCAAGCGAATCGCCGTTCCAAACGGTAGCTGAAGATTCCTTGTAGAAACGATACAATTTGTAGTAAAGCTCCAAATGGCCAGAAGCAGCAGGCGTCGGATGAATCCACAATGGTAACAATAAGTTCCCTCTGAAGAATTGCGATGGCGGTTCCGAACAATTAGATATTTGTTCTGCCAACAGCGTACAATAATGGCGGAAAATCCTTTCACGCTTTAACAAAGCGTCAGACGATGGATAGAATGTTGAAAATGACGCGCACGGCCACGGCAGGTTCCAGGATCGTCTATCCTGGTCACGGCACCAGAAATATGATGCGATCAATGTCCAGATCGCAGCTCAAAAATACCTGCCAAACTATCCAACGAATGTGCGGTTGATCGAGACTCCGTCGATCGGTGCACCAACAAGCAGGGCCAGCAGCAGACAGAAGAACAGCAACTAACAGCAACCAGCAACCCGTAGCAGATGATCCAGAGGGGCACTTTCTTCGGGTAAGTGATTACACCAGTAAGTAGTTTTAGAGTTACTAAACTTTCACTTCAAATTTATTAACTTTGACCTTTATTTCAGGCGATCTACTTAATCCGACAATTTCATTGCAACTAAACTACTGCCAGCGAAACCACTCTATAAATATTGCCCAATTCCTACCAGTGTGTGTGCAAGGTGTAGTCTACACAAAAATGGGCCTCAACGCAGAGTGCGTTCACTGCCGAATTCTAAGCAATTGTTTAGAATTTTATGCCTAACCTGAACAGTGTGTTTTCTGTACTCTAACCATTTCTCCGAACAATACTTTCGTATAAAATGCAACTAACAAAAGTTAAGTACAAAAAACTAACTTTTAAGTATAATTTTGTACCGAAAGAAGATAGGATTTTCATTTATTCAACAAAGTTTCGTATTTTCAAATCTTCTACAACTTTGCTGAATAAATTATTCTTCTATCTCTCAACCCGAAAAAGTTAATTATTTAATTTTTAGTATAGTAAACTTTTCATACTTTTTGACAATTTGCAATTATACGGGTCATTCATATAAACAATTGTTCCGAAGACACATTTAAGCTAGGATGAAGGTGAAAGGCGCTATGGAATTAAGTTCCACGTTTGCTTCATTGGACCACTGTGGATTGGTGACGTGCGACAATAAGTTCAGCTGTGAGATAAAGAGGCGGATAACGGCTGCAAACAGAGCCTTCTATAAATTGCGTTACCAGCTAAGGTCCCACAGCCTACAGATCCGTACAAAACAAGCGCTGTTAGAAACACTGATTTTACCGGTGGCTATGGCCATGAAGCATGGACACTGAAGGGAACTGATCGGCGTGCTCTTGGTGTTTTTGAGCGTAGAATCTTGCGGACATTCATTGGCGGCAACCATGAAGTGTTCCATAAAAAAATGGGCACAGAAGAGAGATAAGAGAGAAAGATAAAGATAGATAGAAAGAGAGGTAGAGAGAGATAGAGAGGGAGAGAGAAATACAGAAAGGAAAGAGAGAGAGAGATAGAGAGAGGGAAGAGAGAGACAGGGAAAGAGAGAGAGAGAAAAAGAGAGAGAGAAAGAGAGAGGGAGAGAGAGAAAAAGAGAGGGAGAGGGAGAAAGAGAGAGGGAGAGAGAAAGAGAGAGGGAGAGAGAGAGAAAGAGAGAGAGAGAGAGAGAAAGAGAGAGAGAGAGAGAGAGAGAGAGAGAGAGAGAGAAACCAGAATAGATTTTATTGTTGGTATTTTATTTGGATTATATGATTTGATGATTCGAATTCATGAACAAACATTATTAAAAAATATTGTAGAACTTTCGGAAGCAAAATGATAACCATTATCAATGTCACAAAACGGACGGACGCCATTCAGAAACATGTAGGCTTCAAATCTCATCTCCTCTCAAAAAGTTCCCATGCTGAATTCGAGAATTAAATTTAAAATTAACAGGCGAAGATTCAAAAACTTCCCAAATCAAAATTATTGTTGGTGCATAATGTTTTGGAAATGCATAAAACGTAGATTTGGTGTTATCCCAAAAATTAAAAAAAAAAAATACCTCCCTCTATTTCTTTAAGACATCGACGTTTTGTACATTTTCAAGAGATTTGACATCGAAAACTATGTTTCGATTTCTACATTTCATGAACTTTTGACCTCCTGGGCATTTTTTCATCGTCAAAAAAATTAAAACGCTCGATCGCTGTTTTTCTGGATCTCGCGATACGGTAATACTGGGAAAATCTATGCCGGGGGGAAGTGAAATGAATATAATTTACTAAATTGAAGTAATTTACTTGAATAGGAATCATAGTAGAAGAATTAGAAAGAATAACAAAGAATTAGAAAGAATAATAACATTGTATCGTTGAAAAAGAACAAAACAAAAATACAGTTCCGTAAATAAGGAAGTATTTATCTATGGGTTTAACAAAACTAAAACACATAACAAAAAATAATCCATTAAAATAAGGTAGTAATTTAATAAAAATAAACGCTATGCTGTTAAAAAAATCAGAAGTAGATCAACGGATTAGGTGATATGAAACGAAATTAAATGATAAACAAACAGAATACAACAATATTAACCCTCTCCCGCTCACAAGGTTTATCATTAAAATTTATAGCTTCACGAGAAAATTCAAGCTGAACACTTTGTAGACTAACTAAAACTACTGTCAACTGTAGTATGTTGAAGAAAATGCCCAGTGATGCTCTGAGGCAGCATATAAAAGTTTATGGAATAATCGTAAGCACAACAAACTATTTTATGTCAAGATATGATGATTATGATTCTTGTTGCTTCAGAGTCACCATGAGCGGAAAAGGGTTAAATAACGTCTATTTCGACTGTTACGATTTACTTTAAAAGCACATAGAACAATCAAATATCGTTGATGTACATAACAGGACGCTTACATGTAGAAATATTACAGCAAATCACAACAGACAGAAACCTAGTAAGTACACGCAACGCCTACATACTCCCCACACTAAATTTTTAAAATGTTTTGTACAGTAATTCCCGGAACAAAGCTAAATACACTTAGCCGAAACTTAGGACAGTAGACAAAATTCTGTTTTGATTTTTGAGAGAAGACTGCAAGCCGAAACACCATAAATTAAAAAAGTATTTAAGGAGAATTAATGTGAAAATTAGTGGTTTTGCTACAATACTTTCGAATCGTTTAGAATCGTATAATTTTTGCATAAACAAGTACTTCAGGTCGCAAGGAAATTGCCTTGATTATTTAGTCATTGTAAATTGAGTTTAACGAATTGCACTGTTCTTGTTGACACCGCAATTGTCAGCAATATTTCAAGTCAATTTCATCAAATGTTCTAAATTAGATAACTCCAAACAGAACATTTACACTACGTTACCAAATATCACAACCCAGCATTGAAAAGTCAAAAAGCAAAGCCTTGGTGCTTCATTTTGATTCGAAACTTGACCTTCTGTTTTTCATACACAGACTTCGCAGCCGCCTGGCCAGTGTACAGGACAATTGCGGGGCTAGCGCTACGATCCTACTGAAACTAACAGTATCTCCCAAGCCGAGACTCGAACCTACGACGACTGGCTTGTCAGGCCAGCATCGTACCTCGAGACCATCTGGGAGTTTAAAGTCATTGAAAAGTCAACAACATCCAAAACCATCCATGGTGTTTGCATAATATCATAAAGAATCAGGGCATCTGTCTATTTAGTTCTATATCGCAACCGGCCAGCCGAGGCAAATTGCATCGAATTGGTTTTGTCTTTTCGTGACGATACCGAGACACGGAAACAGGAACCGCTCTATGAAATGAGCTCAGTTTTAATGATTATAACTTTTTGTGCTATCGGAGCTTGTCTATTAGGTAAATGGCTTCCTAATTGGTGCTTACTTTTAACACTTTCGATTTTTGCAGCTGCTTCAGGAACAACTGTTTAGTTTGGTGCCTATAAAATGAGAACGCTTTATATTGTTATATTTACAAATTTGGTTCGACACCGGTAGCCTTCGTTCCAACGATTAAAATGTGGAAAACTCTACTTTAAATCTAAAGCACCGATTAGTGCTGCTTGGCAGAATCATTTAGGGTAACGAATATAAACGAATAATATAATATATATGGGGCAATCACTACTAATTGCAATCGATTTTGTGAACCAGTAATTGACTGTTCATCCAAAGAAATTCAAGTGTTTTGATGACAACGATGGGGAAGATTCTTATTAGTATGGAAATTGAACACGGTAAAATCGGAAAGGTGAGCTACCGGGTGAAGTGCCCAGAGCAAGAGAGATCGTGAAGAAAAATTGATTGAACATTTTATTACCATTAATTCCGCTTCAAACTGTAGAACTGACGTACTTTCTTTGCTAAGGAAGGTATTCAGTCAGTCAGTTAGATACGAGTGATTTTTTGTCAGCAAACACGAAATAAATTTCTAATTAAGTAAATTTCACACCGCATCAACTGAATGTGTTCGTGAAGTGTTTTTAAGTCGGAGTTGGAAAACCATACCAGCAATTATATCCGTAGCAAAAGCCATTTCGTTACATTGTAAAACATAAAAGGCAAACAAGATATAAAAACCCTGTGCGAACCATCAGTTGTTGTTGGTTTCATCCCGAAGAATAACTCCCAAAGTTCCATTAGCTGGTGAACATTTCAACAGGGAATTTTCTTTCCCGAAGCCACTAATACTGGTGATATTTTGCCAAACAAACCAAACGAATACGCAAGCAAGCTAAATGTTTAATTATAACAGGAAGTAATTCCCTCCCAACATGCGTCTCCCTAAAACTTTGAGCAAATTTGAATGTAAAATAGCTGTAAGGTTAAGAATGGAGTGTTTATCTCGCAAATCGTTGCCTGTGGCTTAAATCTACAAGTAATAATCTTCCAATTGATGAGCGTCTAATCCCAGCGAAAAGCTGACGCATCGTAAAACGCAAACTTTCGACTGTGGCAAGAAAATGATCGTTGAACACTTTTTTGAGCTACAAAAACATGGATACTTATTCTGAAAGAATCGGCTGCAACAGCTGGTTCAAAATGCACGAGCAACGGGAACTTTTCACTGAAGTAAGTAGCATTATCAGTTATAGAGGATTATCTTTCTACGTTTTGCTGGTATTGCCCACTGGAAAGCGATTGAATTGCTGGAATCGAAAGACCGAATGCCGTTTGCGGCGGAAGAAAGTTACACATTACTTGTGTTATTCGCTGTTTACGATGCTAATCGTAATATTGCGATGTTTATCATTCCACACACTTTTTTCACAGCTATATTGCCAAGTTAATACCGAAACTGCGCCAACGCCACCCATGTTAAAGTTGAAAACCATCACGCCACATTGTCTACCACTTTATATCCGTAAGCAGTATGAGGACTGTTACATAAATCATTCTAATAGGGGTTATGACATGACAAGCAGAAAAAAAAATACGAACACCACGGTAACTCACAAAAACAAAATCCAGAAGATAAACAAGCGGAAAATAAAGAATAAAATGGTTACAGTGGATCACTTCGGAACAAAACGAGGCGGGTACCGGGCGCTAATGTGTCAAAAATTTTTTTACGTGACATTTTGCAACCACTGAAAGAAGGTAATAAAAACCAAACTCCCGCTGTTGATTGTTGTTGGGATTCTTAAGGGGGCCCATGTGACGGTTGATGGGATTTTTATTCAGCGTATAATCAGAGGCGGAAAAAAAAAACGACTTCCGCACACAACGGTTGAGTGACTCGCTGACTGGCTTCCGGTGTGAAGGAGATGTTTTTCAATTCTGCGTTTCAAGCCGGTATTATTGGTAATATGATTGTCAATTAATCATTCTTCACATTGTTTTTGTGTTCTTGGCACCCCGTGCGTGAAAATGAGTGTTGTCATCAAAACACTTAAATTACTTTGGTTGAACAACAACAACAGTAATAAAAGCAACAACAACAACAATCAAGCCGTTTTATTTTACTTTATTTCAAATACACTAAAGTCGCTACTTACGCGGGGGATACGTGCCGGAAATTCCGGAATCCTCGTTAAAAAAACCGCGTAAATTCCGGAATCCGCGTGAAAAAACCGCGTAAATTCCGAAATCCGCGAGGAAAAAAACCGCGTTAATTCCGGAATCCGCGTAAAAAAACCTGCGTTTATTCTGCAATCCGAGTGAAGAGAAACCGAAATCCGCGCAAAAAAAAAAACCGCGTGAATTCCGGAATCCGCGTAAAAAGCCACGTAAAAAAACGCGTAAAAAACCGCGTAAAATGCGACCTTAGTGTTTAATATTTCTAGTTTCGCCAAATCATAACTTTGTTCATATTTCAACTTCTTTTCATAAGCTTTATTCTTCATTATTTTAAGCTTTTTCTGTTACAATTGGTCAATTTCGTTTCATGCGCTGTCCATTGTTATAAAACTTAGATTTTAGGCTCCCTTTCTCTCCAATTATTTAAAAATAAGTAACATTTAACATTATTCTTCCACTCATTAAAATTTCATAACGCTTAGCAACTTGCTCCTTTCGAAAAATTCTCAATTTTGAAAAATTATCGCAAGTTATGTCACTATCCCAACTACTCTCTCGTTTTGTTCTACTACTCTCTACTCCAGCTTGTTATGTGTAAAGTAATTTGGATACGACGCCCAAAGAAATTCATCCATTTCCATATGCTTATAACTCGGAAAGAGGTTCATGATGGTGACTACTGGTTTCTGAAAAACATCCATCCATGATCATTCCAATTCTGATTTTAAATCCATTGGTAAATGATTTCTAAAAGATGCTAATTACTTAACGATACAGTTGTAGGTAATATATAGAAATTTTATGGTTTGAAATTCAAACATCGCCTGGTCTCAACAGTATATTTACTGTTGATATGAACCGATTTCAAAACGTGAAATTCAATACAGTTTCGATTTTTATTGGATGAACTAAACACACTTGACCAAGGCTCCAACAACATTTTTAGTGTTTTTTATTCAACTCGGTTCCAAAAATGGGAAAAATAGGCTTTGTATTTTCTTTAAGTGAAGATCCCACATTTGTGCGTGGCCCCAACAGCCTTTCTATAATATGTTGGTTTAAATCGGATTCACATCTTGTAGTATAACATTTTTCATGGAAATGCGCAATATATCACACACGTTTGAGCCGTTTGGAGAAAAAGTGGTATATGTGTCATTTTTACACTTTTTGGGTTTTTCTGTGTAGATTGATACAGAACGCAATTATATATCCTAATATCTAAGAAAAACCGAGATCTGATAACTTATACTAGAGTTTAAGATAAAACAATTTTTGGTAAGGCGTCGTATACAATTTACGTAACTCATGAAGGGGGGGGGGGAGGTGGTAGTTGAGACCGTTACGTAACTGTGATGTTTGCTCAAAATTGCAAATATGATAGGAAGGGCAGGTTGTCCAGCGTTACGTAATTTAAGTGAGTATTTTGTAACATAATGGATTGAATCAACTCGTATACTGGGGCCAATTCAAAAGACCCAGGTGTCTTTGGGAATAGTATAATAGTATGGCCACACACTGGGCCCAAGTTCTGCTTTCGGTAGACTACCGGTGACCCTCCGGATCCAGAAATACTGTAGTAGAGCTCAATTTCCGACGGTTTTAACCAAAATATGGTTCAAGGTGGCTACCAGATGATCCTTCGGAGGATCCGAAGCTACCGTAGAAAAAGTCACCTTTCAAAAGTGGTCCAGGAGCTTTCTTTTTTTTTCGAAACTACTTCTGAATGGTCAGCAAGTGACCCACCGAGAGATCCAGAACTACCGTAATACAAGAACAATTTTTGAAAATATTCCCAGTTTTTTTCTAAATCGCTCAAGTAGAATGCAAATGATCATATGATCGAAAGATACTAAAAGTTGTGTCTGCGACGTTATTCAACACTCTGACGGTATGTTACATTATGTAACGTTGTGGAGTTACGTAACGCTGTGGTAATGATGTTATACAATGCTGTGACGTTACATAGTAAACCAGTTACGTAGCACCACCAAGGAGTGGATACAGAAAAACGGCAAGTTCTACAAATAGTTTCGGAAATTGACGTTTATCACGGTAATTCCAGATCTTCCGGTGATCACCTAGTGGCCACACTGGACCATATTTTGATAAAAAAAAGATAGCTCTAGCGCTTTTGAAGAATTGACTTCTTCCGCGGTAGTTCTGTATTATCTGTTTTATCACCTTGCACCAAAACTCTATCAAACCATAATTTCGCTCCTGAATGACTTCACAGAAGTAGTTTCAAAGAAACTAGGAAGCTCTAGGACCACTTGTGAAAATTGACCTTTTTTACTCCGCATATTTCGGTTTCGAAAAAACTGAGTAGTTCTATGACCGTTTTGGAAAATTGGCCACTTTTACGATAGATCCAGATCTTCCGAAAGGTTTTTCGGTGGCCACCTTAGTCCATATCCCGGCAAAAGACCATCTTATTTCTAGTTGACCACAAAAGAGCGATTAAGAAAAGAAACGGATAGCTCTAGGATAACCAAATTACGAAATATTCGGTGTTGAATATTTCAGGAACATGAACCATGGAACGGGGTGAAATTGATCAATTTTTATAACAATTTCCAATCAACTAGCTTCATGTACATTTTTCCCGAAATAGTATAATTTTAAAACAAGTACTGGTACGTGCTTCAGTAAACCTCTATGGCTTTTGGTGAAATTTCTATCGTCTACTTCATGAAATAAATTCGATAATTCCATAAGGTACTATGAGGTAAATTGGGGTGAAATCGATCACCATTGAAATCCATACATTATTTTGGCAATGTGCTTTTTTTTCGATATGCTAAAGATAAATGATGATTTCTGTACTGAACAATATTATTTACAGCTAGTTTGGAAACAAAAATAACGATATTTCAGGTTAAAATTTGTTTATCTTGGTTCACGCGCTGCTTGTTGCTAAATTTGCTCTTATCTGATCGTCGTTAGACCGATTTCAATTCGGTTTGTTGCAAAAGCTCGAAAACTAGCTCTGAATATAAATCTTTGTGGTTTCCTGCGAATTCATCAGTATTTCTTTAATGGTATGGAATGATCATTGTTGAAAATTACATTTTTTGAGCTTTCATCAAACTTTAGGCACCTCTCCAAATTTAACGTAATTAACCCTCAACCAGGATTACTTTAAGTAAATTCAATACTTTTTTTGTTATTTGGAAACTTGTTGGATCAAATTTGATTGAGTTTTGTCTGAGTTAGAAGTATTTTTCGAAAATATAAAAAACTGCACCGGGCATGCAAGGGTTAACTTTGACAGGTATGTGAATCGTGCAAAAGTTGCGTTTAAGGACACGTTAACATTGCCGAGTGTTGTAAGAGCAATATCTTTTGATTAGTATTTTTTATCACGAATTTTCAGGTGATCAATTTCACCCCACTGATCAATTTCACCCCATTCCACGGTACCACATTTGTCCTCAACGGTTTCTGGTTGTCATTATTTTTCCCATAGAAAAAAGTAATACATGTTTTTCTATTGAGGTTTGTGCAAGTTTTTCAACCAAATCTTGTTCTGTTTTCATGCACCGTGTTTTAAAACATTTCCAGCAATGATTTAGTGCAGTATGTTGGAATAAAATGGCTCAAATAAGGAAGTTAAATTATGTTGTACTTTATTAAAACAAACATATTTGTGCGTGGCCCCAACAGCATTCTCAATGCCTTTTGGTCTAAGCCGGTACCAAATATAGATGAACTAATTGTGCATTCTGACCAGCCGGCTTCACAGTGAATGAACCGAATGGATGAACCGAAATAGCTAAATAAACCGAAATAGCTGAATAGAGACGGACATAAAAGATATGTATGATCGCATCCCTCATCAAGGTGATCAAACGTACTCTTCCCTAGTAATAGGCTGGTTCGCCTGGATAATGCGTATCATCGGTGCCAAGTGAACCTACAGGAATAAAATAGACTCCACACGTGGTCCTTAGCCTCTTATCCAGCCACCCCTATCCCAACCTCTAAGCGGTACCAGCTGGGATACGAGCAACCAAGGGAAGTCGTTAACCAACCCTGGTGGGAACTTGGTCGTATGCTAACAGGGAAAGAGGTCTCTTTTAAGTTTCCGAACGTCGGTCCTCCATGTTAAGTGCGGCACACAACGGCGTCTGTACTCCATGTTAGGGGCGGCCGATTACCGTCCTCGTGCCAACGTGGGACTCTAAACAGTGTGCACGATGGTCCTCTGGCCTTACAAGCCACCTCCGTGTAGCACTCAAAGTAATGAACGAGGAACAAAGAAATTCGGACTGAAACAATCGGCACAGGCCTATGCGACGAGCACGGTTTAACGATTGGAAACTCGGGACGTGGAACTGCCGATCCCTCAATTTCCAAGGGAGCACTCGAATGCTCTCCAAAGTATTGAAATCCCGCAGGTTTGACGTCGTGGCGCTGCAGGAGATGTGCTGGAAGGGCTCAATGGTACGTACGTTTCGGGATGGCTATTCCATCAATCAGAGCTGCGGCAACACACATGAGCAGGGGATAGTTTTTATAGTGATGGGTGAGATACGGAAATGGGTGCTTGGGTGGTGGACGATCAGCTCTCGAATGTGCAGGTTGAGAATCAATGGCCGGGTGTTCGAAATAAGCATCATACACGTGCACAGCCCTCACCTCTGAAGTACTGAAATCGACAACGGGGATTTCAACGCTCAGGTCGGCCAGGAGGAGGGATACAAACCGGTGATTGGAGGGTTCAGCGCGCACCAGCTGACCAACAAAATGGGCCTAAGACTCATCGACTTTGCCGCCTCCAAGAACATGGCCGTGCGTAGTACCTGCTTCCAGCACAACCTCCTACGCAAGTACACCTGGAGGTCACCAAATCAGACGGAAACACAAATCGACCACGTTCTGATTGATTGTCGGAACTTCTCAGACATCATCGACGTCAGATCCTATAGGAGCGCTAACGTCGACTCGGACCACTACCTGATGATGGCTAAGATGTTCCCAAAATTCTCTGCTGTTAACAACATTCGGTACCGACGCCCGCTCCGGTTAGACCTTGTGCGACTGAAGTAACCTAACGTCGCCGAAACTATGCGCACTCGATTGTTAGAACACAATTAAAACAGCCATCAACAGCATATGGGACGAACCCAACGGAAGGAGTGATTCGACAACGAATGTAGGAGGGTGATGGATGAGGAGAATTCTCCGCGGCAGCTAAGGTGCGCAGTGTCACTCGTCAGAATGTGGTAAGACACCGACAGATGCAGCGAACCCAAATCTTCCGGGAGAAGAAGCGCCGCCTGGAGGAGTTGGAGTTTGCAGAGCTGGAACAGCTGCATCATTCTCAGGAAACGCGGAAGTTCTACCAGAAACTCCACGCATCCCGCAGAGGCTTTGTGCCGTGAACCGAAATGTGCCGGGATAAAGGTGGTAATATTCTGACGGACTATCGTGAGGTGACCGAAAGGTGGAAGCAGCACTTCGACAAACACCTGAATGGCGCCCAGGCAGGAGACCATGGCGGCGGAGAGAGCGATCCCGCCGGACCGACAAATGTGAAAGATGTGCCAGCCCCAACGATAGGCCAAGTTAAGGATCCATCCAGCCATCGAAAAGCTGAAAAACAATAAATCGGCTGAGAAGGATGGCATCGAAGCGGAGCTTATTAAATGCTCCGGCTGATTGCAAGGATTTGGGATACAGAACAGCTACCGGAAGAGTGGAAGGATGGGGTTATCTGCCCTATCTATAAGAGAGGCGACAAATTGGACTGTGGGAATTATCGTGCTATCACCGTCCTGAATGCCGCCTACAAAGTGCTTTCCCAAATCATTTTCCGCTGCCTCTCACCCCTAGCTAACAAATTTGTGGGAAGTTATCAGGCCGGCTTCGTGGAAGGACGGTCTACGACAGACCAAATCTTTACCATACGGCAGATCATCCAGAAATGCCGTAAATACAGAACCCCCACGCATCACCTATTCATCGACTTTAAAGCCGCGTATGACACTATCGACCGAAAAGAGCTATGGAAGGTAATGGACGAAAACGGCTTTTCGGGGGAGCTGATTAGAGTTCGTCTATCTTGGCTCACTGGTTACTGTGGACAATGATACCAGCCGAGAGATCCGGAGACGTATTATAAGCGAAAGTCGTGCCTACTATGGGCTCCACAAGCAATTGAGGTCGAACAGTCTAAGCCCCCGTACGAAGTGTACCCTGTACAAAACGCTTATAAGACCGGTTATTGAAACATGGACAATGCTCGAGGAGGACTTGCGAGTGCTCGGAGCTTTCGAACGACGGGTACTAAAAACGATCTTTGGCGGCGTGCAGAAGAACGGAATATGGAGGCGAAGAATGAACCATGAGCTCGCGCAACTCTACGGTGAGCACAGTATTCAGACGGTGGCTAAAGCTGGACGGATACGCTGGACAGGACACGTTGCAAGAATGTCGGACAACTACCTTACGAAGATGGTGTTTGCCTCGAATTCGGTAGGAAGAAGACGACCAGGGGCGCAGCTGGCAAGATGGGTAGACCAGATGGGTAGATCTGGCAGAGAGTACACAGTGTCCCAGGGATTGGAGAGCGGCAGCTAATAACCGAGTGAAACATGGAACATATGAATGAAAATAACATTTTAACTCTTTTTTTCTCGGCAAAAACAACTATTTTGTCTATTTTTAATATCATCTCTTGGAGTGATTTTGATTTTGATACCAATTGAATTGATTTCAATGTTGTTCGGTTCTATTGACAATGGTACTAATTTATCTCACCGGTACATGGTCCCGAAGATTTGCGGAAATCATATGTGGTTCCAGGGTCCTTCCATAGATGGGATGCTGTAAATGTACAAATTTTAAAATATTTTGACAGGCCAAGTTCCACACTCATTTCATTTTGGTGGGTATCCGGGTACCCTGGCGAGCAGTTCTGAAGTAAAAAGTTTCAGCGTCCCTTCCTTCGACCACACTTGCCACCATATTATATAGTCTGATGATGAAAAATGGTTTATTCCCAATAGTTAAGAACATTCTATGAGTTTTAGCCGGCTGAGTTGAGATTAACCTTGCTTTTTAAAGCAATAAAATCTGAAAAGGTACCCGGGTATCCTGCCGAATACCTAACGGTTAACCATTTTTGTAAAATTTGCTCGAAAGTATAGAAGAACAGTAAGCGTGAAAAGAAGAGTATCACATTACACACAAGCACTGATGAACAATAATAATAAGCATGCCACTTCTCAATAGCGGTATTGCCATTAACAGAAGTGCGAGATACAGCAGACACCCGGGCATGTCTCACAATAGATCTACGATTCTGGTCGCAGTGAGGAAGTCCATACAGGAAAAAAAAGCTCGAAAGTGCGTCAAAAAGCTGCAGAGTAATTGCTCACCGGGCTCATCGCTTCTACGTTTGCCTACGGGAAGTCTCTGAAGACTACGCACGTTTCATAATTTTTAATACATTTGATAAATTTTTGCAACATAATAACACAGTGCAACAATTCTTTTGCCTTGGCTTCTATGTATGAATTTTTGATGAAGTTTGATGTGAAAATAAACTTCCCGGAGTTTGAACATATTTCAACTTAAGGGGCAACAATGGCGCCATTTTGAATTTTTGAGAAACCGGTAATTTTTGAGGTTTTTCGACGCCATTTTCTTTTAAGACCAAATATCAAAATTCTAATTGTTTGTCCACATATTAGCATCATTTTACCCATCTTTTGAAAAAAAAAATCCAGGTCTTAAATCGAACAAAAACTGAGCTCGAAACGGTGATTCTACGAAACCGGTTTTGGCATAGTTCTAGTACGCTTCACAAAGCAAAATAATATCGATTATTTCTGAGCATTAATGGTAATTCGCTAATATCTTAAAGTGGTAGTCAAATTATATCTTATTTTGAGTAAAAAAGTCTCAGAAATCGAATGGTAGGTGTCTGATCTACGTAAAATGTCAGCAAAACGTCGATTTCACCCCAATTCCCCTACAATACAAAAATAAGTTTATCTGCTGACATATTACGTAGACCAGACACCTACCATTCGATTTTGTTTTTGATTGAGTTCGTTGACTGGCCTACTGACTGGACACCGTTCGAGTAGGTATCACCTTAAAAAAATAGGTAAACTGACAGAAGACATATGTCGCTTCTGTAATCTTGAAGTTGAAACTTCGGAACATCTACTGTGCCAATGCGGCGCATTATTTCAGCAAAGACAGCGTATTTTTGGAAAAGGTGTCCTTACGCCGAACGAGGTATGGAATGCTGAACTAACAAAGGTAATGAACTTTATCAAAGAGGGCATTCCTTCTTGGGGGGAAATGCAAAGTCCTAGGGCGACCGTCACTGATACCCATAGTGATGGAACGAACTGACAGTGCATATATATTAACGCGGAGTATACCACAATATATCTAACTAATGGTAGCAGTGGCCATAAGCTCTTACAGTGGAAAAAAAATATCCGATTTTGATGATTTTATATGCAAATGAAACCTACTGTGCTCCTCCAGAACGCTACCGAGTGGATTTTTGATTATTGGCGTAGATTTTGAGATATTGATCATAGAGTAATTTTTAACATAGGGCATTTAACGTTAAACACAAAATGAATCTGTTGAGGTCCAAGTGTCGTATATCAATCGACTCAGTTCGTCTAAACAACATTGCCTATATAAATGTGTATGTATGTATGTACGTAAGTATTTGTAAATATCTTGTTTATATGTGTAGTAAATCAAAATCGAACAAAAAATCACAGGAGGGTTGTGTGCAAAGCCACGACCGCGAGGTTAAAGTAGAATACTTTTACACAGCTCTACTTACGGCCGCACATTAACCTACGGCCGGGCGAAACGGTTCACGCCGCTTTTCGCGTTTAACCTGGCAGAGGCCTGATGTGCACGGCCAACACAGTAGAAAGATGTTTTCACATTGAAAAGTAGACACGGCTTTACTGGAGTAAGTGTTGGCAAATGCATCTACCGCTATTACCGCCGCTATCGTACGAAAGCGCTTCGTTTCATGTGGGGAATAATATCAACAACGAAAAATGACGCGCGTCCAAGCACACCCGAACTGTTTCGCCATGCCGCTTCCATTTACTTCCTTATAACATCCGCCTCATGGAAGTACCGGCTGCACCTACCGCTGAGACTGTTACCATACTGCTACTGGTACCCAAAACTATTAACTCTTCAAATTAAGTGTTTTATTTGTCCTCAAAAGAACAATTGTTCAATTCCATATCGGATATAATGCAATCGCAGCTCTGTAATATTACCGACAGTAATATTCTTCTGAACAAAATGATCCAACTTTTCCATTAGAGGAAGTGCCGGCTGATGTACGGGAAAAATCTCGCCCGATCGCTCGCGTTGGCGTTCGTTCTCAGGCAGAGGCCCGAGACGTGGTGACCAACCACAGGGCAAGTGATTTGTTTAATTTGGAGGCAGCCACAGGCGCAACCCGCTGATACATTCTGTTACCGCTGAGTGCTGATATCTGCTGCTGCTGCTGTCAACGTTGTGGACGGTCCATCCAGATCACCTTCCGACTAATGAATGTAGCTAGCTTTCCCAGAAACACTCTTTTATAGCCGAAGGGTGCTACGAAATAGGCCACGCCCTATCAGTTCAGTTGTTCCTTTCCCTAATGTTCTTCAGACAAATTATTCCACAATTCGCATTTGATTTTTGTATCCAGCGAATAAACACCGATGGTGCTCTCACACACGCAACGGTTTTAACCCGTATCTTATTGCGGTTTGTAACATCAAGCGATTTCGTTTGCTCGCTGTTGCGTGTTGCATCATGTTGCAACTTGGCAGCTGGGAGACGACGAAATTCTGTTTATGCTGATTGATTGAATCGACTTCATATCAGCTCTGCATAGTCGAGCTAACTGCTTTTGTGAATGCGTTCTAACAGGGCAGTTTATTATTCAATGTCGGTTATGCTGATCGCAGCCTTTGCGCTGCCCCTACAGTGGGGGGTTTACCAAATAAAGTAAAAATTAGACAACTACAACAGAATTTGATTGCATCCCGCACAGAATTTCTGCTTGTGTTGATGCCAGAAAATTATTAACCTTCAATTATTTGTTTATTTGCCTTGAAAAAACCATTTTGCGGTACAAAATCGGTTACTGATTACAACTTTTGAGCTGCCCTAACATTGGGGGAATTAAGATACACGGACAACATGCACTGTGGAAGCTATTTTGCATTCAGTAAATACGACGGGTGCGACAGATTTAAATTGCTAGGATGCAACACAGAATGCTTGCTTGCGTTGACAAAAATTATTAACTTTCAATGACTTGTTTGTTTGCCTTGAAAAAGGCATTTTGATTTCCAAAATTGGATTTCCTGATGGCAATCTTCATGCTGCCCCAACACGGGGGGAATAATGGCTGTCTGGCGACACACGCTGAGAAAAACCGCGCTGCACCTGAGACGTGGTGACCAACCACAGGGCTAGTGCTGCTGCTAAGGAAGGATGACTGCTGTTGTCGCTGTCTAGAACTATTATGAGCGGCTCCGGCTGAAACAGGCTCTTATATAGACCAAATAGCATGTTTCCAATTGCAAAGTGTATGATCCTGTCGACCGTGCTTGGGAAGCAAGAATATAACGACCAATCAGAGGTCGAATTTTTCGTTTTGACAAGGCTTGACTATTTTCAATAGTACAATAGTGTGAATAATTAAATTACAATTATCTTATTTTGGGAAGAATCTTAGAAGATTTTCCAATCTATTGCTGCAAGAACGAAGGAAATCCATAGAATACTAACCGATTTATTAGCATTTGAAATTGGACATATTTTTCACTTTTTTCGGTTTTAGATTTTCATTTCACATCCCTATGTAGCCGAACTTCCTGAGAGAAGTATTCTACTTCAAAAAAATCCCATCTTTCACAGAATACATTATTCGATTTAAGTGTTTACAAGTGCAAATGGAAGCTCCAAACCCTTTTGAAAATCATACTGAACGAGTTTTTTATTGGTTGCTTGATTTTTAGAATATTTACCAAAGAATTTTTAAACGTGGAGTATTTTACTTTCTGCATCATTTCTCTCTCTATCTTTGTTTATATCACTATCTTTTTCTTTCACGCTCTCTTTTTTTTAACTACTGTTTATTTTTCAGAAGAAACTTAGAGTAAAAGACATCTGTGCATAAATTTCATACTCTGTGTAGTTCGGTCCAAGTGGTGTAAATCAATGAACCTTTTATTTTTAATAGCTTTTTACTAACTATATTCAATAGATTTCAGGGAACTGCAATGCTCATTTAAGTCCGGTTCTCGTTTACTTGATACATTTCGCTTTTGTATAATATAAATATTGTTTTCTAAATTTATTTTAAATTTATCTAAAGGTCAGTGCAAACAGAGTATCCATATTATCCCGATTCTCGTTTTGGCAGCAAGTTGTATAAAGTTCTGAAAGTGATTCAGATTTTACCATACAGGCTAGGTCTCCAACAAGAGTTACTTTCCCGAGTACACTTTAAACAGTCAAAATTCTTAAGTCTTGCGAAAAACTTTAATTTTGAAAAAATGCATTTGAAATAGAATCAATTTAACAACCCTTAACAGCATCTGATGTGTACAGGGAATTGACATTTCAACAGCAGTTATAGTAGTTTCAATGAAATCTTTTAGCACTTGATCCCCGCAGATTTTATCAAATTTTTTGTTGATTTCTTGAAATTATAACACGTATGATTCAAGCAACTTTTTTATGGTAACAAAGCATTTGACGCGCTGCATAATTCTGAATCTCCCAGATGGTTTCGAGGAACGACGCTGGCCTAACAAGCTAGTCGTCCTGAGTTCGAGTCTCGGCTCGTTACTGTCAGTAGGATCATAGCGCTAGCCCCGCAATTATCCTGTACACTAAACAGTTGGCTGCGAAGTCTGTGTATAAATAAACAGAAGGTCGAGTTCCGAATCGGAATGTAGCACCAAGGCTTTGCTTTTTTATAATTCTGAACTATAATTTCTCGAGAGCAAGTTTGTAGGACTTTGCTGCGATTTGTAGGATATATTCGATGCTAATCCATAATCTACAATCATTATGTTCTTATCTGGGTCTCGTGATTTTTGAAAACGAAGCCGTTGTGGTATTGAAAATGTATGTGAGAACCTTATCGAGGTTTGATTCAGTGATGTTATTTGGTTCACCCTCTGGAAAACTATCTTTTAAATTTTATTCTAAACGATTTATGGTTTATTGGCATAACAAATTTATAGGCCGTAATAGTTATTATAAATTAATATGTAGTAATAGTTAGTATAACGAAGGATTTTTCACTGCTAGGTGGATTAATTCAGGTTTTTAATCAAAAAATAGACTCCCATAGAGACCGTTGCCATTACCGCTCTCGCTACCGAAGCCACTACCATTGCTGCAGCTACTACCACTACCAGCTGCTGGTCAATTATGTTCGACGGTGGAATCATCCGAAAGCGAAATGATTAGTTTGAGCAGAAACAGGCTCTTGAATAGCGCAAAGAGTTTATTATTTGGTTAACTTGGTATATTATTTTTTCGACTGTGTTGGGGAGAGCAAGTACTAATGGACCAATCAGCAGCCAAAATTTGCGTTTCAACAAGGCTTGAGCATTCTCAATGGTACAGTGTTTGCATAATTAGGGCGTGATAATTTTCAAGGTTCGATTATGCGTTTTCGTGTCGTATGGAAGAAGATAACAGAAAATGCCGCACTCAATTACGCCTTATTCTATAACGCTGCTTTTAGGTATTGTATATTACTGAAGGATAAGTAAATTCAGTTCGTGATATTATGTTTTAAATATTACGTCTACAATTAAGTATTTAATATGTCCTTAAAACTCCAACAGTGAGAATAGAGCTTTCTTCTGATAACACAGTGAAAAACCGTTTTCACGATGAAAATTTGACGGCAAGCAGGCTTTGGTTGTCATTATTCTAAAACATTTGTGTGTTGCCATCTACCAGTAAACTGATTGTTTTGAGCAAAAGCAGGATCTTATATGATCTTATGATCTTATATGACAGGTGTGTCGTATTTCGCATTCACTAGGGATGGGAGGCGAGCCGCATTTCTGATGCTGTGCCAAACAAGAATGTCAACCTCATATATACACTCCGGAATCGGTGTCTGCTTACAATTGGAAAATTAACCGCAATCAGGGCAATCGATTGAGTAGCAATGTTCAAACAGAGACACACTTAAATAATTAATGTGGCGCTCTGACACATCCGGATCCGGACTGAACAATGTTCCAGTTTGGATAGTAGAATGCAACCCCAAACGACATTCGGAGTCGCCAATTGCGGTCGTAAATTGAACAGGAAATAGGTAAATATTTAGCTTCCTGATCAGGAGATGGTAGTGAGCAAATGGTTGGAATGTACGTATGTGTATGTGGGTGTGTCCTTAGTCAACTATGAAAATCGGGCAGCATGATGGCATCGGTTTCAATCATACTTGGTCCTGTCTGTATATAACAAAGGTAAGTAACGACAATTGATTCAATTTCCTGCCAATTGTGGCGCATTGCATTGCTTCCGATTAGGTAAAACTGGCTATTCTACTTTGCAAGTGAGTCTTTATGAGAAAGTAAACAAGATCTTTGGTACTTCTCCTTCTCCTCTATCATAATAGCAACTGCTTACGATAATATTCCATAAATTATAGCTTGTAGCGATAACATTAAAAAAATACTTTATCTGTATTTAGGTTAGAGTATAATTCACTCGTCACAGAAGGGCCATCGTTAATACCTCTCTCCCCTCATATTGGCATTCATAGATTTCTTGATCTGAGAAAAGAAAAAAGAGAAAGCAAATACTCCACGCGCTCCAAACAAAATTATCACAAACCGGTGGAAAAGCAGAAAATAACTGCAATCACAGCACTATTATGGAGGTGATCTTTATCTACCCTAACGGGGAAAAGAGTTCATTTACAGTTACGGTCTCCAGCTATCGCCACGTTGCTCCCGGGTCGTTTGCTTCGGCAAGTAGCATTATGTGGCGACCTTGCGGCTGCATCTTTCCAGGGACCGTCAGCACCGTATTTCCTATCCAGTTTGTCATCCGTCACCATAGAATCTAGATTGTGAAATTACGTGACGTTCGTTTGCAGCATTTCTCACCCTTTCATGACCTCTCACGGGGTGAGAAACAAAAACCTTCTACATGTTGAATACAACTTGATCAAAATTGGAGAATAACCACAGCCCTCGGTGGTTTTAGCGAAAAAAAGTGACTGCGAGACCCCATCAAGTGACATATTCCATAACTTTTGAGGCACACACAGTTAGAACGAAACAGAAATCCAGTCGCGAGTATGCACCCGGGCACGGAAGCACAACTAAACGCACATTTACGAAATGGCAAGCAATAAAAATAACCATAAATCTGCGCCCGGTTCGGTTCGGATCGTGCGGTGTTGTCCTGCGCGAAAGGACACTGCCGTAACCGCGGATGGTGCGTTGCTGGCGGCTGGCTGCTGCTGCTGCTGCTGCTGCTACCAACGGGCAGAGTCTGAGAGAAAATCCCGTCCCGAGCGCTGTGCAGCAGGGTCCGGAAAACGGCGAGCTTAAAATAATGATAGTCACGTAGAGGGTATTTCCGCTCTTTATCCGCCCAGTTTTCCCGCAATTGTTTGGTAAACTGAAAACAAGCAACGGTCAGAACGACGACCCATTCCGGCTGCTGGAAACCAGAACAGGCTCGAGCCGGCAGCAAAAGCGGTGACGACAAAATTACGCTCATTATCACTTTGTCCGTTGCCATTTTGGCAACGGAGAAAAAAATGTTTTTGCATACGTTGTTTTCGAAAAATGTAATTTTTGTGGCAAACTTGCGGTTTATTGAATTATTACCCCACCGTTTGGCACACGTTTATCGTCTGGTGAAATGTAAGAAAAATATGAGAGTTGCATAATTACAACGTCAGCCGAATTCAATAATGATAAAAGCATTCTCACCAAAAATTATTTCAATTCTCAGACAACTTTCTCTGTAGCTAGGTAAAATTTGTTTCAAGCAACTTTTTTGTATTAAAATTATTTCGAAACCTTATAGCAAGTAACATGATTTTTCCACGTAGAACTACGTTTTTCTTAAGCCTTCCACATAAGGGTGTAAATCAAGCCTGCCAACATAGGGTGTAAAATCTATTAACGGAAAGAGAACGAAATTTGTCCTTTTTAAATGCTTATAAATCGGTTTGTTTTCAATAGATTTCCTTTATTCTTGCAGAAATCAATAGGAAATTTATTCATGCATCCGCCGAAATACAAAAAAATGTTGTTTAATTTTACCAATTATGATTAAAAATTGTTAGCCTTGTTGAAATAGAAATTACATTCTCTGTTTGGTCACTTGCTGGCTTTCCCTAAAAAGGTCGACAGAATAGTATATCTAGTTAACGGGGAGTACACTCTTTGGCTTATTAAAGAGCCTACTTCTGATCAAACTTATCACATTCTTTTGAAAGATAGTGAGACGGACGTACGGTTTTATATTAGCTGTGTAGCGTAGCGGATTACGACAGTATCAGCTGGCTTTCCGAATTTGTTTTCGGCCTAAACCAATCACTTGCCTGGTTGGTCACATATCTCAGCAGCAGCGCGGTAGAGGCAAACGTTTCGATTTGCTAGTTGAGGGCTCCGGCCTTCTTCCCTGTTATGAAGCTTTGCCTTATTTTGACAACAACAGAAGTAAACATTTTGTGCTGAACCCTTCTCAAGGCACATAAACAAGTTAATTGAAGATTAATTATATATTCGTAAGGTCTCAAGCGCTAGATTTTAATGCTTATTTTTATGAGCGAATTGAGCCGATAGCCTAGTTTGCACGAAGATTACGAAAACATTACAATTAATTTTAAATGTTAGAACGTTATACCAAAAGCGATTAATTCAACTTTTTTCGATGTGTAATGTTCACCACAATTCGATGATATGATGATACCAGCGGTATATACGAAACTAATCCGGTTTTAAACAGGTAAGTTTGCCATGTTTTGTTAACAATGATGAATTTGTGACGAAAGGGAGGAGTTCTATGAGCTCCTGGAAAAGACATACAATGAGTGCCCAGGACACGATATAAAGATTGTCATCGGAGATGCAAATGCACAGGTCGAGCAGGAAGACTTCTTCCGCCCCGTAACTGGTAGGGAAAGCTTCCACTCTACTACGAACGACAATGGCCTGAGGCTTGTTAATTTCGCTGCAGCTAGGGGCACTTATTTTGCACGCCGGAACATGCGTAAGCACACCTGGATGCACCCGAATGGAGAGCTTTGCTTTCAAATTGATCACGTTCTGATTGATGGACGGCACTTTTCAGACGTTACAGACGTGAGGTCGTTCAGAGGACCGAACGTTGACTCGGATCACTATCTCGTAGTAGCCAAAATCCGCACCCGGCTGTCCAACGTGTTGAAATCCAAGGCAACGAGGAGGATGCAGTTGAACATCCAGCGGCTATCAACTGAAGGAGTGGCTGCAGAGTACTCGCAGAAGGTTGATGAACAGATTGAGGAAAGAGTTGAAGGGAACCTGAATGAACAGTGGAGGCACATCCACAGTTCGATCAGCACTACAGCGCGAGAAGTGTTGGGTACAACTGCGGCAGCTGCGTCCAATGAGTGGTTTGACGCTGAGTGCCAGCGAGTGACGGAGGAGAAGAACCGCGCCAGGGGTCACATTTTGGCGACGGCTGTGACTCGTCAGAGCGTGGGTAGAAATCGAGATGCTAGAGCCGCTGAAAAGAGAATCCATCGCCGGAAGAAACGACACTTCAGTGTGCTGTTGAACGGAGAGGGAAACAGTGGAGTCGAAAGGAGCAGGATGACTATTGAGAATGATGGTCAAGCTGTAGATCCACCATCTATGGACGAGGTGAAGAGAGCAGTGAAAGAGCTGAGAAACTGCAAGGCAGCCGGGATGGACGGCATTCCCGCCGAACTCTTCAAAGTCGGAAGCGAACAGCTGTATCGTGCCATCCATCGGATCATGCTGAGAGTGTGGTCGGTATTGAGAAGAGTTATGTGGTGTGGACTATCGGGGCTTAACTCTTCTCAATACCGTGTCCAAATTCTCTCCCGCATCTTGTTTTACAGACTGAGGCCGTTGCAGGAGACCTTTGTTGGCGAGTACCAATGCGGTTTTCGAGGGGGACGCTCCACGACGGACCAAATGTTTACCTTGCGACAAATCCTCGATAAATCTCGAAAATTCAACTTGCAGACGCACCATCTGTTCATAGACTTAAGGGCAGCGTACGATTCAGTTGAGAGAAATGAGTTATGGCAGATTATGATCGAACATGGCTTCCCAATAAAGCTGATTAGGCTGATACGTGCCACCCTTGAAGGTTCTACATCAAGCGTCAGGATAGCCGGTGAGATATCGGCGAGGACTCGTTCGTGACGTTAGATGGTTTGAAGCAGGGTGACGGGCTGTCGAATTTTTTGTTCAACATCGCATTGGAAGGTGCTTTACGGAGGGCTGGTGTGCAGAGAAGCGGCACCATGATTGCGAAGTCGCACATGCTTCTACGTTTTGCGGACGATATCGACATCATTGGTATCAACCGTAGAGCTGTAGAAGAGGCCTTCGGACCTCTCAAGAGGGAAGCTGCGAGATTAGGGCTTGTCATAAACTCTGCCAAAACGAAATACATGGTGGCTGGCAGAGTGCGTGGTAGTCCGTCGGAGGTTGGTGCTGCGGTGGCGCTAGATGGGGAAACATTGGAAATAGTCGACGAATTTATTTACCTGGGAACATTAGTGACATGTGACAACGGTGTTAGCCGTGAGATAAAGAGGCGGATAGCAGCCGCAAACAGGGCCTTTTACGGATTACGTAACCAGCTAAGGTCCCGCATTCTGAAAATCCGTACTAAGCTTGCACTCTATAAAACACTGATTCTTCCGGTGGCTGTCTACGGCAATAAATCATGGACGCTGAAAGAGGCTGATCGGCGAGCTCTTGGTGTTTTTGAGCGTAGGATTTTGCGTTCAATCCTTGGCGGCAAACTAGAAAATGGTGTTTGGCGCAGACGCATGAACCATGAAGTGTATCAGGCAATCGGCGGATATAGTCAAGCGGATAAAACACGGCAGCCTTCAGTGGGCTGGGCATGTAGCGAGAACGCGGATGAGCATCAAGTGAAGGCTATATTTAGCAGGAATCCCGATAGAGGTCGTCGACTTCGCGGTAGACCCCGCACTCGTTGGATGTGTGCTGTCGACGAGGATGCACGCGAAATAAGTGTTAGGGGCGATTGGAGAATAGCAGCCTTTTTGTTTTTTGTTTTTCATTTCACCATCACCAAATTTTGACAGATAGTAATAAATATTGTCGTCTTCAATGTGTAAAAAACTAGATTTTTAAAAAAGGTACTTTTAAAGATATTTTAGATTTTGTGACAATTTGGAAT
Organism: Wyeomyia smithii; assembly: GCF_029784165.1. Lineage (NCBI taxonomy): Eukaryota > Metazoa > Arthropoda > Insecta > Diptera > Culicidae > Wyeomyia > Wyeomyia smithii. The sequence goes on from NC_073694.1 coordinate 64,411,107, forward strand.
GTTTGGCCCAGAGAAAAAAAATTTTACGGTGTTTATATTTCTTTAGAATCGCAATTTTATTACCCACAACTTTTCTGAAGACACCATTTCAATCAAACAAGCCGTTTTTCTGACACAAAATATTTTATTCATCAGTCTCATTTCTGAAATAGCAGTCGTGAGTCTACATGAAGAACTAATAGTGTAGAATGACCTCTTTGTCAACTGGAAACAACTTTGCAAAGTTTCAGCAAAATCGGAAAGGACATAAAAAAAATATTTATTTTTATTTATTTTCCATGAAATTGCTCAATTAGATAGTAACATTAATTTGGCTGTTTTTTTAATCTTTGGTAGCTTTAAGGATGCACTATGATGAATTGTGAAGAGAAGTGTGTGGTATAACTTGTAAAGTACATTTAGTAAGAAATTGGCAATAGATATAAAACTACTGGAAAAATATTATTGTTTCTGGAAAAACTTCTGTTGTAGTTTTTCTCGTGTTATTCTAATATTTTGATATTTTATTTCCTAAAAGCCTTGAATCGAAAGATCTTTAAATAATGGAACCTCTAAATCATAAAATAAATATATTTTGAAATCCTCCATTCCTAAAACTCTGAAATCCTAAAATCCTGAAATTGTAAAATCTAAACATTCATTATCTAAATTTATGGAACTCGAAAAAACCCTCAGATCTCAAAATCCTCTTGAGCCCTACACAATCCCAAAAACATATTATCTCAAAATTCTAAAATTCAGAAGACCTTTTACATATAATGAGACAAGAAAAATTCTTCAGCTTTAAGAGCTTGTTCATCAGGCCGGCTCCCATCTCGGTGGATGGGAAAATTTCACGGGTCGAGATTTGGCGAAGATCTCTGTTTCGTATCAATCTGCCAAGACCTTCTTTTCAGATGATCAGATTCCTCCAATTTGATGCACGATTGGTTATTGCCGTAAACGACGGTTACTTCTTGACTTTCTTAGCAAAAAACAACCCAGACCGTCATGTACATGGTACACATGGTACGGAGGTAAAGTTTACCAGACAATACGTCTGTGGATTCCTCTACTGCAGTTGTTATCTGGCACCGATCCACAAATTCGTTCCCCACCTCGAACTCATCTCCATTGGTTGCTACAGTCTGTCTTTGTTAGCCCTTGGTTCTCAACGTATTGAGCTTTGCAGCCTCCCGTTGTATAGTAGTCCGAAATACCTTCTTCCCCCGCAAAGATATCTACAAGGGTTGCCAACCCTCCAGTTTTTCCTGGATATCTCCAGTTTTTTTGAAGATCGCCACCGAAACAGCTGAAGGTTAGATATTTCCAGTTTTTTGAAAATTGTTTCAGTTCCATCCAGTTTTTTGTTCATCACCACATTTTTTGAACTCATTCCATTACATGTATGGTCTTTTCAGTATTTTGTGCATTCATGCCCCTCGGTTGTAAGATTTTAAACGAAATGCACTCAATTTCAAATACGCAAATGACTATAATCTCCATCAGTAAAAAATTTTCTTTCAGCCTTTTTGATTACATGCAGTAATACGGTGCAGCATTTTTGAACCGAAAATCAAATGAATTTATCTAAAAGCTTCAAATTTATATATCCAGTTTTCTCCTGTTTTTATTTTTAATTTTTTCAGCTTTTTATAAAAAAAGGTTGGCATCGCTGCCCCGGTCAATAGACAGAGAGTAAAATCGAACACGTTCTAATCGACGACAGCTTTTTCTCCGACATCACCAACGCTTGCACCTACCGTAGTGAGAATACGGATTCGGACCACTGGACGCCAGTGTTACACATAAATACGCGCAGCACCTGGTGGCAGCGCTATCCATGGAAGAGTACTTAGCGCAGCTACTCTTGAAGATGGCTGGAGGAGCATTCGATCGGCCATAGGTATAACTGCTGTTGCTAATAGGTACAAGACCTCCGAATCAAATGACTGGTTTGACGGCGAACACAAACAGTTAGCCGAGGAGAAGAACGCAGCATGTGCGAGAATGCTGCAGCACCGCACGAGAACGAATGTCGAACGGTCCTCAGAAGGAAAAGGCACCAACAGAGGGTCGGTCCCTCTGCGATTTAATACCTGCATTGCGTTCTACGAGAAAATGAACAGCTCGCACGAAGGCTACGTATCACAAACCGATTTGTGCCGCGATCTGAAAGGAAATCTTCTGACGAGCGAGGTGATCGGAAGGAGGAATCAGGACTAGGACGAGCATCTTAACGGCGATGTTACAGTCAGGGCTCTACATTTTCGAAAAAAAACTATGAAACTGAATACCTCGCGCTGTCAGTTCGATTCGAACAGTTTCATTTTCACTTGATTCCTTTCGGCTACTGTCATCGAATTACTTCTTTCCCGTCTGTTGTTCTTCGGATCATTTCAAATGAAACTGATGACTATTTCAATTGACGGAGAGAGTGACGGAGAGAGAGACTCTTTCCTTTCTTTCAGCGTCTCAATTGAAATTAGCACCGCATCGCGTCGTTTGATGATAGTTTTCTAATACCGCAAGCCGTAGTTAGAAGGCAATGGAATCCGTCACGCAAGCTTCGATCAATATTTCCTTCCTCTTTTCAATATATGCGTGAAGTACTGTTTGGAGGCCTCCTGTCTCCGTCAGCGCTCATTGTCATTTTCAATTGAGAATCGTCAGGTGAGAGTGATGGTGATTATCTACGCTTTCAGTTGAAAAGCATTTGTGACAATTTCAAGTCCTTCAGTTGTCAAAATCAAAGCAAAAGCTTTCGACTGGGTTTCCTGTGACTCACGAAGTGTTCGAAAATGATACAAAAGCTTTTCAAGCGACGGGTCAAAGCGTCACTATAACCTGATAATTGTCAATTGAGAATGACTTTGTCAGGCTCTGGTTACAGTAGACGAAGATGGTACGGCAATCCATCTAGGAATACGTGCAGATAACGACAGGTTCCCGGCCCCAAGCCTCCGGGAGATTAAGGAGGAAATCGACAGGTTAAAAAACAACAAAGCTGCTGACTTTGACCAGTTGCCGGGCGAGCTGCAAAAAAACACGGTGGTGAAGCACTCGCTAAAGCGCTGCACTGGGTGATTATCAGGATCTGAGCGGATAAGACGATACCAGAGGAATGCATTAATCCACCTAGCAGTGCAGAAACCTTTGTTATACTAACTACTTACTACATATAAACTTATTATGCCAATTAACCATAAATCGTTTAAAATTAAACTTACAAAATAGTTTTCCAGAGGATGAACCGAGTACAATCATTGAAACAAACCTCGACCTGGTTTTCACAAATATTGCGAATGTCATCACTGGAGTCTGGGTTATATTTTTTTGACCCCAAACCATTTTTTATAGCTGTCTAGGATAAAAACAACTTATACATTTTTGACATAATCTAACGTGCAGAAACAATAAAGATAGTAATGATGCAAATTTCTAAAAGATTTAATTGAAATTCATATAACTGCTGTTGAAAATTGTCAGTTTAATTCTATTTCAAATGCATTATTTGAGAATGAAGGTTTTTCGCAAGACCTAAGGATTTTGGCTCAAGAGAGCTTCGTAGCCGCAAGGTTACAGAGTCCGCTTTTATAAGCGAGTGGTCGTGGGTTCAATCTTAGTAGAATCAGGCCATTTGGTTGTCAAAGGACTTTAACATGGGTTCATTCTCAGGCTCTCTACTACATACCCTTCCTTCAAGCTGAATTCTATAGTACCCTTGCCGACTTTCATCCTAACAAAGAAGTCCCTCTTATAATAAAACTGTTCTGAGTAACGTATATTAGTTCTCTTCAGGGAATTGTAATTATGACGCGGTTTTGGCTGGAGGAACGAGGTTTCGATAAGACTCCTTCCTCTTGACAAAAATATAAGTCCTACTTATAATAAAACTGACCAGAGGTGATGCATTGAGTGCCTCTTCAGGGAATTGTGATTGTGACGCGGTGTTCGTGGATTCCTCTACTGCAGTTATTGTCACACGTTATCCATAAATTCGTCCTCAAAGTATTTATCTTTAATCCAACCTTTTCTGTTTCACAGTCAGCAGGAAAGATGTGTAAGTTGAGGATGGAGGGCCGGTTCTTTAACTACAACATCGCCAACGTGCACTGCCCACATGAAGGAACACCCGACGACGAAAAGGAAGCGTTCTACATTGGAGACATGAATGGTCAGGTAGGATAGGGAAGCAATGTACATAATGGTAAGAGCTTGCACGCCATGTCTAATGATAACATCCATCGGTGTGTGAAATTTGCGGCCTCCCGAGCTTTGATAGTCCGAAGTACCTCCTTCCTCCGCAAAGATATCCTCAAAACACACTACCAGACAGAAACTAAAATCTACCATGTTTGAATCGACGGCTAATTCTTCTCTGACATCATCAATGTTCGCACTTACTGCAGTGCGAATTTGAATTTGGACCACTACCTAGTAGCTGTGTGCCTGCGCTCTAAACTCTCGACGGTGTATAATACCCTCCGAAATCAAACGCCGCGACCTATTCTTTTCAGCAACTTCGGGACGCCAGGGTTACCAAGGAAAAAGCGCAGCAGCTGGAGGCAGCGCTATCCACGTAAGAACAGCTTGGCGCAGCTGCTCTTGAAGATGGCTGGAGGAGCATCCAATCCGCCATGGGTAGCACTGCTGTAGCCCTTCTAGGTACAAGGGCTCCGAATCATAAAAATGACTGGTTTGACTGCGAATGCAAAGAGTTAGTCAAGGAGAATAACGCAGCACGGGCGAGAATGCTGCAACACCGTCAACGTGGAACGATACTGACAGGCATGGAACAGCTAAAAACTCAGTCCTTTGAATGTAGAAGCTGCAAGTAGTTCTGCAAGTCGATATATGCTGGAGCTTGGATGGCAACCTACTTATAAACGAGTATTGGGCTGACCATAAGGTGAAAACAGCGCTTCGATGTGCATCTGAACGACGAGGTAGTAGAGCACGAGAACGATATGGAAATTGATCTTGGTGCACGAGCGGAAGACAACAGGATTTCTGCCCTCGATCTCCCGGAGGCAGAGGAGGGTATTGACCGCCTGGAAAACAAATTATCTGCTGGAGTGGACCAATTTCCCAGCGAGCTGTAGAAATACGGAAAAGAAACATTGGCTAGTGCCGTGCTCTAGCAAGGTCTCTCGTGGTCTATCGTGCCTACTGTTTAATATTGCCCTGGAAGGTGTCAAAACACGAGCGGGGATTAACTCCAGTGGCACGATATTCCAAAATTCAGTTTGACTGTTTGGCTTCGCCGACGATATCGACATTGTGACTCGGACCTTTGTGAAGATGCCCGATACGTACATCGGACTAAAGGCCGAAGCCAAGTGAATTGGACTGGTCACAGTTGCATCTAAAATAAAGTATATGAAAAAAAGGGGCTCACGAGAATAAGATTTCCAAATGATGGTGATGAAATTCGCGTAGACAATAAGTTCGTGTACCTGGACTCATTGGTAACCGTCGTCAATGATACCAACAGAGAAATTCACCGGCGTATTATGACATGCTGTCATCGCGCATACTTTGGTATGTTATAATATTAGGCGCTGTTAATGGTTGCATTGACTAAACTCCAGCAATCCTCCAGAGGGGCTTTAATGAGCTCTCTTCCTCCTTCATCCGGAAATGCTGGCTTAGGGCTTTGCGCTTACTAAGCGAAGACTTCGGGGAGTTTAAATCACCACAGATTATACCGATGCGGCCGACTGTAGCGGATGTTGTTGTACCAATATGGTAGGCTATTCTGAAAGTAGGTACTGCATATAGTTATGTTCTTGGGGAAGGCGAAGTCAATGAATCAAGGGCCATTTTCGTTCATGAGCCGCTGTGTGCTGAGCTTCCCGGTCTGAATTTCTCCTCCTGGTCATGCTGAGCGTTGCATTACTTCATCAATAGGAACTGTATACTTGGAGATGCATTGAAGATACGGCCTCTAATTCTCATCTTGCATGTTGAACCTTCGGACCCTCAACAAGTCAGTAAGAGTGGGGATAGGTAATTGTTAAGTCTAAAACGATAAACTGGTTCATTGTTGATGTCCTTTAGGAATATTTGCATGCATTGTAGCTCGTGAAATCCTTGAGCAAGCATAACCAAGATCGGCGCGAATTTATCTTGTGGCAGCGTACGTATTACGTTCTTTTGCATGAACCTCATGTTTTTGAACGTGTTGTTAATTTTCAGTCCTTAGATTCTGCGTTTCAGGCGTACAAGTAAGCGATTTTCATGTCCATGCGTTGCACCAGCCTGTGTTGTCATGAATAATTTTTTTTTTGGCCTGTTGGTTTTATTGTTGGTGACACCGGTCGAACGTCGTGGACCTATTGGTTGTCATCGTCTTCTTGACTTGATTGCTCGTTATCATCGTCTTTGTCGCCTTCGGACACGCCTCCGAAAACGGTTTCGTTGTTTTCACCACCGTAGTCACTTTTTTTTTTTCTTTATCATAGTTGTCGCTTCCATCTATCTGTTACCGTTACCTATTAGGTTGAAGTAGAATTCAACGGTATTTTTCTCTTGATCGCTTTTCATAGGCTCATGTAGGTTGCCCTCTGCAAACGCTATTGTTGATTTTGCGGGTTGTTCTGCCCACTTTTTCGTCCAGACAATGTCCCACGAACGTCAGCTTCTGAGATGTAGGACTGAGCTTTTTTCTTTGCTTCTGCCCAGTAGCACTGCTACAGTTCAAAATCGATAGGCAGACATCAGTTTTTTTTGGCCAGATACCGCTACCTTGTTTTGCTGGACTGTAGGTCGCCGTGTGTTGCACTTGAATGAAGTACCTGAATCCGATCACAAATGGTATCTTCATCATCACAACCGTATGTACCACCTGATTACACCAAACACCACAAGCCCTCCAACGCCATCAGGAGCTCCACCTTGAAGCTCCAATTTGTGTAGCTGGAATTCCACCAACAAAAAATAAAACAAAATGAAACTAATTTCGCCGAATGGAGCTGATTTCTTCCGTCCTCTGATTGCGGTAGTGAAATTTAAAGCCATATAACGAAGCAAAAAACCTTACTTCCAGTTATAGTAAACTTTGCTCATAAAAAAATACTCTCCGCACCCACCACACACCGTCATGTGTAATTTAGTTTAACCTAGCAAAGCATCGTCATCGCTCCGTGTGTCGACCGACTACAAGCATGCCTTTGAGAAAACCTTAACGAAATTCAATTTATTCATAATTTATTGAAACTGTAAGTGGCAGTAGCGACATCGGTTATTATAAAAGGGGTGGTAAATTGAAAACGTATGCGCGTACTCCAGCGGTCTTATTCGAAAAAAAACTCTTCCTCGTTACGTCGATGCTTTCGCAGGCAGCGAAAATCTCCGTTTCGTCGCGAAAAAGATGATACACTCCTGTCCGGGACAGATGAGAACCAGTCCATACTGGGATTCCGCGTACGAGTAGGGCAGTATCATGTTTCGCACTGATTCATTGGATCGATCGGTAAACTAGATGGCGACCGTCAAAATTGGAATCGATTGCAACTAATTTTAGTTACTGAGACACATAAAAAATAAAGTTGAAATTTTGTTCAAACCAAACAATTCCTAGAGTGCTAAATATAGTTCCGAATGATTGAATTTCCCATCCTGGCTCTAAATTTGACTTTTGCCTTAACAAGTCTAAAGGTAAAAATTTGATAACAATAGAGGCAAGACACTTCGTCCCAAACGAAGTACGGACAGAGTGGAAAAGTCTTTGCAAGCCGAAATTGAAATGGGTGCTAAGTGGAAACTGAAGCGCGGAAAATGCTACAGCGAGTGCAAAATCTCCGCCCTGCGGTTTTCCCTCGCTAGTTTGAAAATGTCTGCGAGAAAAAAATTGAACTGGAGAAAAATGAAACCGTTCGCCTTCGCGTCGCGGTGGGGGTGTGCGGTCGGGGAGGCACTGGAAATAAAAAACGCTTTTCTGAATTGAATTGCGAAATCGGTGTAGTACAAGTTCAGAAAATATGCCCGATTGGGCTGGGACCGGGTTGAAAGGATCTTAAAAGAATACTGCCGTATACATTTTTATGCTCAGGCGTACGCCGCTTTTCGAGTGCACCAAAGTACAACCGGAAGGAAAAAAGGCAGAAAATTAAATGCTGAAAAAGCCCAACCTAAGTCGAAATGGAATTTCTGTTTAGGCTTGTTAGTTTGAATGAAAGGAATTCTTCGTTTTTTTCTGTACGTTGGCTTTTTGGGTGGGCTCTTGCCGAGATAAAAACATCCTGCTGTTCGCTGTAGGGAAACAGTAGATAGATGAAATGCTTTGACTTCCACTACCCTCACTCAACTCTTCTTCCTATTAAATTGTGCACATTTTGCATTATTTTCTCTGCTGTTTGGGTACCGTTATTTTCGTTTCTCATTCACTGTATCATATAATTTGGCAACTTTACGTTTTCGACCAACAAAACATTCAAAGTTGATTTCCGGGTTTGCTCGCGTTTATAACGAGTTGTGATTGGAAACAATTTTATTTGTATTGATAATGGAAACCGTAACGAAATTGTTTACTTACATAATACTTTCATGACATTTAAAAGACAATATATTAAAAACCTAAATTAATCCACCTAGCGGTAAGACCCAGCCATTCTCATTCAAACTTTTATTTGTTTGAATAGATTTACATGAACGCTTCAATCTAATAAATGTATATTCACTCTTTAGGTTCTAAAATATTGATGTTGTAATCTATACATATAAAAATGCAGTACGGTCTGTCTGTCTGTCTGATCCATATAGGCTTGAAAACTACCGAACCGATCGACGTGAAAATTTGTATGTAGGGGTTTTTGGTGCCGATGAAGGTTCCTATGATAGTTTGAGACCCCTCCCCCTTCTGGAAGAGAGGGGTCCCATACAAATTAAACATAAATTTCTGCTCAACTCAAAAAGAAACCAAGCAAATGAAACCGAATTTGGCATGTGGATGTTTTAAGGGGTAACAAATATGTCCATAATAGTTAACTCCCCTCCTTTTTCTGGAAGAGGAAATGAAACATAAATTTCTGCACATCTCGAGAGCTAACCAACTAAATGGAACCATATTTGGCAGGTGAATGTTTTTAGTAGAAACAAATTTGTTACATAGGTCAACATTTTGAATTGTAAGATGGCAACGGATAGAAATTGATTTCACAGGCAATTTTGAAGTCCAAAATGACGACTTTTGGTTTTTGAAAAACAACCCAAAGTGACCAAATATCACCCAATATGAGTATTTCCGGAGCCAGAATGTTACAAGAAGCTAAAAATTTACCTCAGACACCATTATGAATTGTAGGATGGCAACTTCTGGTTTCTGGAAAACAGCCAAAAATGGCCGATTTCCGTCTAACATGAATATCTCCGGATCTAGAATGATGCACAGCAGCTGAAATCAATCACAGACCCCATTTTAGATTTTAGGCTGGCGACTTTCGGTTCCTGGGAAACTGCCGAAAATGATCGAATAACACCCAATATGGGTGTTTCTTCAACCAGAATGACGCTCAGAGGCCAGAAATTATCTTAAATACCATTTTGAAATCCAAGATGGCGACTTCCGGTTTGTAAAAAACAGGTTAAAATAACCAAATACCATCCAATATGACTATCTCTGGAACCAGAATGATGCAATGAGCGAACAATTGACCTCAGGCACCATTTTGAATTGCTGAATGGCAACTTCTAAGAAATAGTCAAAAATGACCAAATAATACTCAACATGGATATTTCCGTAATCGAGATGATGCATAGAAACCAAACATTGACCCTGGAAATCATTTTGAACTTAAAGACGACCACTTTTAGTTTCTGAAAAACATTCAAAATAACTATAATAACCAATATGGGTATTTCAAGTGTCAGATTGATGCCAGAAAATCTGCTGAAAATGACCCAATACCACCCAATATGAATATATTGAAAATTAAGGCAATGTACAGGTGCCAAAAGTCGAGGATGATGTCATTTCGATAAAAACAATCATTTCAAACGATTTGTTATTTGACTTTGATCATATTATAGGGCCGATTTGTCGTGCATTTGCAGACTTGAAACACATCGCAAGGAATCAATGAATTTGGACCGTTCAAATAGTACGACACCACATTTAAATTATGTTGAGGCCACATATATCGATCAAAGCAGGTATAGTTTTAAATAGTCTTTGAATTTCTTTTCTTTCCATAACTTTTGAGTTAGGGGAAAGTAGGTAAAGACGGACACCCTAAGGTTTAATCTAAATAATTGCTTAGATCGCAGTAGTCATACAAATTGAAACTTAAGGTCATTTGTTTTCATAATCATTTTTGGTATTAGTGAACTTCCTCCAAGTTTTATGTGTTTTGGGTCTTCGAAAATAAGACTACAAATTGCTGTTTTTTGACATGGTTGGGAAAGACGGACACTTGGGGTGGGTAAGATGGACACTACGAAGGTAAAGGTGGACACTCACAAAAAAGATGTAGTACGTTGAGTATTCTTTTGATTCATGTGTTAAGTGATGGCCATACATTACTCTACGTTATTAGAGTCCATCTATACATCACGTGAACCGCTCTATGAGGGGGGGGGGAGGTTGACAAAAAGTATACCCCATCAAAATCATTTCGGGTGTGCTTAGCTATTCAAGATATTAAAGATATATAAGATATTTGTTTTGATGAATAACTTAATACTAACACAGAGTCAATAACCGATCACAAAATCTATCTACGAGCACATTGTAGCATTGCAACCGTATTAAAGTTGGCCGACATAAAGCGTATTGGGTCAAACTGACCATATTGCACATTGCGTTGGGGCAGGCCCAGCAGGGATCTGGATCTGAGAGATCGTTCGGGGGTATATATGTCCAGGTGATCGAGAATTTCTGGGGCATCGATTTCACCTAGAAGCATTTCACCTATGGATAAAGCTTGAGCCTAAAAACGCCTTTGTTCTAGGGTTTGCATTCCTAAGAGCCGACAGCGTTCAGCGTAGGAAGGAAGGAATCTCAGAGCGTATCGTACAAACTTCCGCTGCACAGATTCAATTCTAGTAATTCAGGAGTTGTAGTTGTGTAGCAGATTGATTTTTTTGTCCGACAGAAGGAGATGACACTACATTTCTGAAAGAAGGTTTCTGGAGCACCATAGGCTGAAAACATCCTCTAGTCGCTGAAGCTCAACACAGTCCGTAGTATTCCTCACAACTTTAAAAAGTTTGACGTCATCAGCGTACAATTTACGGCAACCATCCGGAAGTAGCAGAGAAATATCGTTGATGAATAACATAAAGAGTAGCGGTCCAAGATTGCTACCATGCGGTACTCCTGAGGCATTCGTAAACTCTGCTTAAAACTGAGTCTTTATTTTCACACATAATGTTCGATTTATCCAATAGGATGCAAACCATCGCACGAGACAAGATGACACTCCCAATTTTTCGAGTTTTGCTAAAAGTATTGTATGGTCTACTTGATCAAACGGCACCGTTACTCATGTTTCGCAGGCAATACGATGAAAATTCGACTAAATTAGTAGTTAGTGATCGTTTCGGATAGAAACCATGTCATCCGCGAAGCCAACAAGCATGTGAGACTTCGAGAAAATAGTACCGTACGTCAGCTCTCCGTATTACACAAGGTTGAAGAACAGGGTCGAGAGCCCGTTACCCTGCTTCAGACCGTCTAACGTCACGAACGGGTCCGAAATTACGGCCACTATCCTGATGCATGATGAAAAGCCGTCAAGAATGGCACGAATCATCTCAATCAGTGATGTTGAGAAACTGTGTTCAAGCATAAACTGCCAGAACTCGTTGCGCTTAACTGAATCGTATGCCACCTTGAAATATCCAAACAGATGATGAGTTGTTGAGAATTTGAAGCAAAGAGAACATTTGATCCGTTGTAGATCGCCCTTCCCGGATTGCACACAACAGCTGCTCACTCCCGACTTTGAAAAGTTCGGCAGAGAGGCCGTCCTTCCGACCTGCTTTGTGGTTTTTCAACTCTTTACAACCTTCCCTAGCCTCTTCCAAGTTTGGCGGATTCACAGCTTGTCCATCCTCCCCAGATTCTCTCCTGTTTTAGTGGACGGTTCTATCCTTTTTAAATTTCAGCAACACCTCGAAATGTTGTTTCTATCGCATTGCCACCAATATCTCATAGGTTATCTGGTTCCCTTTCATGTCGTTGCACATGGTAGGGATTGGCACTATCCGATTCCTGATTCCGTTTACCACTGTACAGGATCTTCTCGTGTCGTGCATGAAAAAGCTAGCCTACGCAAGAGATCGTTCGCAGTGCTCACGTCTCTTGCTTTAATGAAGTCTCTTTTCGGCTGCTTTAGTCTCACGAAAACTCTACCTCATTTAGCGAATCACACGATTTACTGCCCTCATCGTGCGTGCGTCAACTTTTCGAGTGTACTCAGCAGCAATTTAATCAGCTGACAACCTCCGGATGTCCATCCGTATCCTTCTTAAAGTGCTCGTCTTGTATACGTTAGCAAGCCGGGCGTGAATCATTCCTACCACGAAATAGTGGTCTGAGTCGACGTTTGGGACTTGGAAGAAGAAAAAATAAAAAATTTAAAAAAACCAAGCGTTCATGAATTCTAAAACACTGAAATCTTTATATGAGCAAAACCACAGGCAGGAAAATTTTTCAGATTAAACAGAAAATTTCTAAAAGCATTGTAACTCAGAAACCTTTGATTGTACAAAAAACTGTCAGAACATGAATTGTAAGAAATGGATGCTGCTTTGTAAAAAAAATCGTGAAATCCTAAAACCCTAGAGTTCATTGCGACGTTAGACACTGAATTCCATAAATCTTGAGCATAAGCATGAGTGACTATTTACAGTTGCTACTCCGTAATTGGCAGATCAGCTGTTATTACACAGAGAACCAACGGCTGATGCTCGGGACTAACATTCATTAGGCAATACCGGCGAATCCGAATATAGTCAATGAAGGGGTGTGTTCAGGAAAATGCTGACTTGATACTCGCCTTTTTGGAAGCCGAGAATACCTCTGCACTCTCACGTGAAAGCACTTTTTTAATTTTGAAACATTTTAATCTGAAAGTTCTAAAATATAAAATAAAATAATAATATAAAACACCTGAAAAACCAAAAGTTCTCAAATTCTCATGCCCAAAATTTCTAATACGGTAAATACGGTCCTCCAATTCAATAGTATCTGTGATTTTAACATTAAAAACCCTTAATATTCTTGACAATTTGGTTTCTTTCCCGGAATGTTTTTTTTTAAATTACCGAAATAAATCCCAAAATTCCTATTTTACAAAATCCTCCTTATAAGTCCCAAAATACTAAAATCCTGAGATTCTATAATGCTGACATCCCTTACTCCTAAATTTTCAAACCCTGAAATTTCCAAAGTCCAAAGTAGGTACCGTAAACTGGGGTGACTTTGATCACTTTTTTGATTGTATCTCAAATATTTTCAGAATATACTGAAAACAATATTATTCGATATTTTTAAAATAAGAACTGGCATGCATTGTAAAAGATTCAGTCACTACTTCAAAAGTTTAGCAACATTTTTGATGTTTTTAAATATGCTCTAAAAATTTTACACCAATCATCATTCCGGGGTGACTTTGATCACTTCATTGTTTTGATGAATTTGGTGTAACACTTTGCTACTTTCACTAAATTGAACAGCCTTAAATGGCTTAAACGAGTTTATAAATATGGAAAGCAATTTTGGGGCCATTCAAATTCTACGTGAACAGTTTATAATGGCGAATGTACGAGATTCATACAAATTTTTTAGAATATATATGAATTGTTATCCACTGAGAGAGAAGGTGGTCTAAAATTATCAAAAACTAGTTTACGAGGAATATGACTTATGAAATTGGCCAAAATTGCATGTTCCTTCACGTCTTGGGTTTTTGTTAAGAAGAAATATGTAATACGCTGTGGAGAATATTGGGACTCAACATTGCCTTTGAGGAAAAACTTGCAAAAATAACAATAAAATGTGTTGTTATAATATTTTTTCATCTTAAGAACTAATCTGGGAACAAAATAAAAAAACTTTACGTATTGCAACTTGTTGTTTTGAATCTGCATGAAAAACAAAAATCGCCAAAAATACAATTTATTTTCAATTAATATTTTAGCATGAAATACACTCTTTAAATAGCAGGTAATGCATGAGTAGTAGCAATGCGAACATATATCCATGCATTCAGTGAAGATTACGACAAGTCCCAAGCACTACGAGCGCTTTTTACCACATTTTCAAAAAAGAGGTACAGTGATCAAAGTCACTCCGGTGATCAAAGTCACCCCAGTTTACGGTACCTATATATGAAAATCTCATGATCTTGAATCCCATGATCCTCAATTCAAAAAATCCTTATTTTTTATTTCCTGAAATCCTAAAATCCTGCAGTTTTGAATCTCTTAAGTTCTGAAATCCATAATACTTGAATCCAAAAACCTGACAGTCCAATTACTTTAAAAATCTTTTTATTTCAAAATCCTTATTAAAAATTTGCTTATATCTCAAAATCCCGGAATTTCAAATTTGAAAAATTTAACACGCAAAGTTATGAATCCAACCATCTTCATTCTTATATTACTAAGTGCGGTAGCTCCGATTCGTTCATGCTAAAATCCTTGAATCTTGGTATCCTGGAATTCTGAAATGCAAAATTCCTAAATTTCAAGAAAAAATATATGCTTAAATCCTGAGTTCGTAAAATTCCAAAATTATAAAATGGCAAAATTCTGAAGCTTTAAATCTTAAAATATTGACATTCATATTGTAAGCATTCCATTTTTTTTGTTAGGGAATTAGAATCACGTTTTACGTTGTACAATTACATAAAATCATTCGAAATCGGCTAAAAGTTGCATTGTATTTTCATATTTTGTTTTCAATGCACTGCTATGTAAATAATTCATTCACTAAGCTAACGTTGAGACGTATTTTTGCTAAAAAATCAAAGCCTTGGGGTGCTACATTCCGTATCGTAACACTACATTCCGTTCCGTAACACTAACAGTATCTCCCGAGCCGGGATTCGAACATACGACGACTGAGTTGTTAGACCAGCATCGTACCTCGAGACCAGTTAGGAGGCTTATGCCACAGCAGCAAAAAAGTAATACATGCCATAATAATCAGTGTTTTGTTCGATTTCTCAAACTGAGCAGTTGTAATCTGCTTGTTAAAATAACTCACTCCACTACCAGCTGAAGTGCACTCCATTAAATTAAATATATTTTTTCTCAAAATGTTATTATCTCTAGTCTCTATATTTTCACTGGCAGTTGAAATCCTTATTACCCAATCCCGGGCTAGCTGTTTGGTCTACGACGGACGCCCGGTTCAAACGGTTATTTTTTGCTGCCTGGTTTCGTTTTACTTTTGAAAAGATATGCTGCAAAAGTGGTTTTTTTTCCGAATAGAATAAGCGGTGGAAAGACATTCCGGGAAGGGGTTGCCAAAGCCGGTAAAAATCCTTTGGCAAACATTTGCCAAAGAATATTAAACCAAAATATTTGTGTTAGCCTGGAACCAAGCAATGTGATGATCATTAGGGCTGCAGAGACGGTAGAGCAATTAATGTTTTGTTGCGCTTTGCCCGAAAGCAGATTGAGTTATCCATTTGATTTTACGAGCCGAATCACGGAAAGCAATCAAGTCTGGCTGATATTTTTTTGCTGGGGATGGAATTTTAATCCATTTTCGTAGAGCGTGTCTAGTGAGATTGGTAATCAAATGGAAATGTTTTTAAAACAGTTTGTTGTGAAAATAGGAAATTTTTAAATCCAAATACGAAAGCACGTGAATTCATGGATTGAATATGCAATTTTTACCCTCTAAAATTTAACCGCAAAAATGTAAGTCAGACATATAATTACACTGTTATGCCAGCAATTTCGTTTAACCTCAATGTTACCTGATTTTAGGCAAAACACCAGCGACTACGTAACCAATTAGATCACACATTCTTGGCTCCGTTTCTTACCGCAAAGGAAAAACAACAAGCAGAAAATTTATTTCGCACAATCAACTTAAAACCTCTCGTCATACCTCGATTAAGCTTAAGTGAAATGGCATACCGAGGTCACATGCTGTCAAACGTTGTCTCTTGGCTGCTGCAGCAACAGCTAGCGCAAGGAATACCCGTTCTCGCTATGGAGTTGTGGCGCTCAGAGCCGAGATTTTCCCGAGAAGCATCCTAGTGGGAATCATAAAAAGAAGGAACAGGTTGGAGCGTTCCATCGTCCTTCGTAAATATCGGTAGGTATGCAGGTACGGAAGTACAAACTCACTTGTATGCTTCGTACAGAAGTCGGACAGGTAAAATAATCTACATTGTCGTTCAAGTGCACAGAAAATAGTGAGTGGAAAACGGAGAGACGTTGGAGGGTTGGCTGTGACGTTTTTGTCTGCTAAGCAAAAATGGGCATGCAGAAAGGAAAACGTTACTTTTATCAGGTAACACACCGTCACAGAAAAAGGGTTTAGATTTCCCGTCCACCTTTCTGTACGTGTGTGTGTACAAGATGTAGAACCTTCATCGTTTACGGAAATTTACGGTAAGAGGATTTTCTTACCCCGTTCGAAGCAATGAATTCCGGTGTGCATCAATGTGCTCTTTTTCCAGTTTACAAGTACAATGGGCCAGAAGGAACGCTGACAGAAGAGAGGAGGTGCAATAAAAATGAAAAGTTATTAGTGGAATAATTTTTATAGTTGTGGCGTGACCCAGAAGCTTCCATAAAACTTATCTTCGCGGTTCGCTCTAGATTTGGAAAAGGGGCTGCAAAATGGCAAGATAGTCAGACAGCTTGCTGCAAAGTCAGCAGCACCGGAATTATGATTCATGTTCCGGCTTAAAAGAGCAGCGGCAACCAGAAAAGATGTTGTAGCAATTTCCGGAATGGAGTTTACTCCCAATATTGTTGGCTTCCGTCGGAGTTTAAAAGCATTTTTAAAATTCATCTTTGCCATTTCCCGCTCTGTTTCACTTTTTGTCTATGAACTTTTATAATTTCATGATTTTCGGTATTCTGTGATTTGACAATTTTAAAGACTCTAAATTCCATGATTTTATTCACAATATTTTTATTGTGTATTACAGTAGAAAAGCAAGCTCACAACTGAGCACATCATTTGAGTTGTTGGCGACGAGACGCCATGCAAGGCTGTTAATTAGTTCGACATTTCCTTTTATTTTTTTTAATCGATTTTTTTCTATGTCTATACCTACCTCCAACTAAACGCAAAAGATTATTTCTGTGAGTCGCTTTTTTTTATCTCGCAAATAAAAAAAAATAAAGTGGGTTGTTCTGAAGCCCCTGATGAGGAAACTTCCTTGAAGATTTTGGCGTTTGAGGTATTAAAGATTCAAAAATCTTAGAATTCTATGTGTTTAGGATTTCAGGAATAGAGATTTTAAGAATTTCGAATTTTCAAGATATTGAGAATTCAAAACATTATGATTTTGGGAATGATCAGTGTATGGCTGGGCTGTACCATCAGTTCTTCGTGCACTCGCAAGTATATAATAGGCCCCATTGTTGTTACGAATAATAAAGCGAAGATCATGGTTACCAACCCGTGGTGGGACCTCGGCTGTATGGTGACAGGAAAGAGGGAGGGTGGGAAGGTCTAACCTCATCGGAGGAAATGAAACCACCTGACCACCAAACAACGAATCAAATTGACTACGTTGTTATTGACGGCCGGTTTTGCTCGAACATCACAAACATACTCAGACATAGCAGTACATACATTTCATACACGACAAAACTGTTTTTGTAGGCCAAACATCCGGTAGTTGCACAACCTGCAGGGTGCCTAGAATTACCCGCGCTTAATTGACGGAGCGCTACCTTCCACGGACCAACTATGTTTTCGACTCTCGACGAAGGATAGGGTAAGCTACGTTCGGCCATCGGAGAGGCCCAAACCACGGCTTTAGGTAACTGGCTTGACGGGAAATACCAGCAAAGGCTGGACAAGCTTGGAAAAGCTATCTAAGCATCGCCACAAGAGAGAACAAGGCCAAATATCTAATAACTCGAAATTACGTTAAGTTTTACGAGAAGGTTAACCCATCTCGAAGGGATATTCACCGAGTCCAGATATTTGTAAGGAGGAGGCTGAAATCCTCATCCAAAGCGAACCCGAAGTGTTCGACAGCGTACCAGTTCTCGATATCATGCAGATTAAATGGGAAATCGAGTCATTATAGAACAACCGTGCCGCAGATTACCGATAGAGCGCTATAAACACAGCAAAGAGGCGCTCACAACAGGCTCCACTATTCAATTTCCAGGATTTGAGAAAGGGAGAGATTACCGGAGGAATGGATGGAACGACTTTAATGTCCCACCTATGAAAAGAACGATCTGCTTTAATGTAGCAGAACCATGGCATAACGTTAATCAACGCTGCCTACAAAATCCTCTCCCAGAGTTTGCTCCGCTGTCTTTCTCCTCTAGCAGAAGGATTTGTAGGGCAGTACCAAGCCGGTTTCCCGCAAGCATGCACCGCTACGGATCAAATCGTCACTCCCGGTAGATTATTCAGAACACATCACGTTTTCGTGAACTTCATGGCTCGAGACCAACTATGGCAAAAACTACATGACTACAATTTGCCAGATAAACTGACACGGTTTAACAAAGCTACCCTGGATCGAGTGATGTGTTACGTCGAAATGCGTCGAAACTTAAATATTTGAAAAAAAGGTAAATATAAGAATTCGAAAAATTCAGTTTAGAGTTCAAGGATTTTAGAATTTCAGGATCTTAGATTTTCAACAATTTAGAAGACTGTGGTTCTAAGAGTTTGGGATCTTCGAATTTTTGGGGTTTATTATCTAGGAAATTAATAATTTTGGGTTTTCAGGATATTGAGATTTTGGCATTTTATTATTTTATGTTTCTTTAAACGCAATGATTTTAAGAATTAAGGAACTTGGGTTTGAGGTATCTGAGAACTTTTTGATTGAAGGATCAAAGATTTCTAGATATTGAAATTCTAGGATTTGGGGGTATATAAGTTTATTATTTGGAACTCTTCGGGGGATTTTTAAAAAAGCTAAAACTGAACTTCACTTCAACGCGGTTCACACTGGAATGATTTTATTGTCGTTAAATTAATTACAGAGAACTAACGAATAACCTAAATCCCTGACTATGCACATAACGTGCACCTGGCGTTTGGACACCTGCTTGTGGCTTCGCCGTTCGACGTTGGAGTTATTTCCTGTTGTCTGCTGACGCCGCGGATTCCTGGGCCTGTGCCGGTTAAACTTTGAGATTTGGTTTCGTCGTTAACTGCTCCTTGCGCAAGTATTGCTCGTCCCGAGCAATTACCTGTTTTCGCGAACTGCTGGTATTTGATGATTCCAAAAATTGTAACTGCCAATATAAAAACTGTTAAAGTGCTTATTGATACAAATCCGATTATGTTTTTAATGTCGATTGTCTCTAGATGCTTTCGATTTTCTATGTGTATGGCATGTAGTTCCGAAAGGTTAATGTGTCTATGAATTTGCATAGGTTTTATTTTCGTCGGTTTCAGTGGTGTGATTATGGGTTGATAAAATTGGAATTCGAGATTTTCATAGAGCTCGTTGTTTATGTAAATTGAACAATTATGGAATGTTATCAAATGGATGCCTCTCAGAGCTTTGTTATTGATACCACAGGTGCTATTGATATTTACGTCTTGGTGAACGGTTAGTATCAGCAGCGTACCTGGGGCTATTTCTCTTACTTCTGTGGTTGGAGGTTTTTCCACGAGATTACAATGTCCAAAACGTCCTCGCAATAATGCGGCTTCACACGGGTTTTCGCTAATGTCGATTACCTGTCTTCTTTCGCATAAGGTAACTTTGCGGTTTTGTTGGCATTTTGAAACAATCGCTAAGATTTGATTTGAGTTCATTAAGACTTCATTATGCATCAGTTTGGCTGTATGGTTCAGTATTGGCAAAGGTTCGATGCTCACTTTCCGGTATGTGATTGGAAGAAGTCGTGGTATGTTAACGCTGATGATGAGGGTTGATTCGCTATATAGGGTGCTGGTGGTGAGATAGTTGTTGGTGTCGTCGAGGCTGTGAATTTCTAAACCTTGGCTTGAAATCTCCTGTGCTATTAGATCAATTTCTTTTGGTGTAAGAATTAGTTTACTTATAATGTTTAGTTTAGTAAGCAAGATAGCGTATTCGATTGATTTCATGTCTTAATAATTCTACCTCTTGTTGCAAATGCTCCATGTTTATAAAAATAATTTCACTTAAACTTGTTTCACTTTCAGAAAAAAAATTAATCACTTCTTATCTACCTTACCTTAATGATTCCAGTTGACCGTACGGTGATCCTCCGTTTAGTTTCCGTGAGTCGATTTTAATTCCGATATCCTCTCGAAATTACTATCACTGTTTTTATTTTCTTATTTTCACTAATCCGTTCCGACTGCGCCAGTTAATTATTTGGAACTCTTCGGGGGATTTTTAAAAAAGCTAAAACTGAACTTCACTTCAACGCGGTTCACACTGGAATGATTTTATTGTCGTTAAATTAATTACAGAGAGCTAACGAATAACCTAAATCCCTGACTTAGCACATAACGTGCACCTAGCGTTTGGACACCTGCTTGTGGCTTCGCCGTTCGACGTTGGAGTTATTTCCTGTTGTCTGCTGACGCCGCGGATTCCTGGGCCTGTGCCGGTTAAACTTTGAGATTTGGTTTCGTCGTTAACTTATATACTTTAGAATATATAGATTTTATGATTTAGAGTTTAACGATTATCTACAGAATGCATATAAAGATTCATGAATTATGCCGCCGTCTCAAGGATAACTATGCTTGTAACCAATGATGGTGATCGGTGATAAAATCGGCGATACACATTCGATTTTTTTCAGTGTTTGAATCAACTTCGTCTGTCAGACGGTTTAAACAATCATAATACGATTTCACTTCGTGAGAGAGCAGATTCAGACGTTTCTTTCGTTAGTTCATTCTCTCTCATGAATTGAATTCACGATAGCTGTACAAATCGATGAATCTCTCTCCGCTGATTCAGGCAGGATGTAAATACGAGAGAGAACAATCGCCAGACGATAATTATCGGTAGCTAGAGTCGATTGCGATCGCTTGGATAATTTATCACTCATTCTTCCAAGGTCGAAAGTGTTGACAGTAAACCCGATTTTTTTTCTGTTTTGCAGAATTTTATTCGCTGATGTCATAGATTAACAAGATGCACTTTTGTTCTCCGGTTTTACATTCATCGAAAGTTTGTTTTGTTTTAAGATGGTCAATGTAGTTGCATTTAAAAATTGCTGTGTGGCAGTTTTTTATAATAATATGCAATTTCATAATACATTGAGGTTTAATTGAATGTTTTTGAGTTGAAGCAATTTCTAATTCTAGACTGGAAGCATCGCATTATATGTAAGAGGTCAGTATAGTAAAAGTTAAATCTTGAACAAAACAAACTTTAACTCTTTCTTCAACAAATATTCCTCTTATTGAGCAAAATAACAATAGTGAATTTGAAATGTATGAAAATTAAAAATCGCTAATTTCGTGAATCGAACTTTGTATCTGAAAGTCTTTTAAAAACCGAAAAGGGAACTTTTAGGGAAAAAAAGTTCTGTAACAAAAAAAATTTCTAGTCCAGCATTTTTCACGTATTTGCTTTTGAACAAGAACGTTCGGTAATAAAAAAAGTTGTCAAGAGATGGTTTTCAAGAAATTGTCTAGATCATCTATTTGAAAACAAAGTAGATTTAAGGCTCTACATAGAAGTTTGTTTTTTCAAAACCAAAAAGTGATATTGAATAAATCGGTCGTCTATTTTTTTTTCAGAATGAGTTTTATAGATAGACATAAGAACAAAATTTGGTTCTAGTGAATTGTAAATGGTGAATACCTTTGTAGCTATATGCAGTACGAATTCTTTTACAACAAGAAATAAATATACAGTGAAGATTGTGATGTTACGAAATAGTTCTGTTTATTATATGTTTTCAATGCATAGTGCAGTACAAAATGCTATTCCATGTTCGCAGCAGGTTTATTTGTTATGCTAAGTATTGTTTATTGTAAAGTAAAAGTTTCAAATAACGTTCAAAGAATCACTTCACATGATCAGATAATATTTCGTTCTAGCATTGTATCCAATACTTCCCCCAACAAATCTGCATTCATTTTGAGGACCATTATGTCCTTAATCGATACATCGCTGAGCTGCATACGAGAATCAGTTGGGACATATTTTACCTGACTGAATTTTATTGAAATGTGCACGCATTATTTCTCGTATTGTAGCTGCAGCAATTCGAACGAATTCTGCAATACGATGACGTGACATCTGTATTCCGCATGCCTTCAATATGGGGTGGATTAACGTTTTAGAGCCGGTCCATTCAATAAAATTAAACGGCAAATTATTAATGGTTAACAACTGAAGCAGGCCAAGTAGAGCATTCTTCTTTTCCATGTCCACCAGCATCTTGGACGTTTTCTGCTTTTTCGGAATAGGCCCGTTTTCTTTCTTCTGCGCAGACTCTCCATCATCTCTTTTATCCGATGCTAATTGATTTGAGACACCTGGATGTGCATTCTGGGAGTGCCTTTTAAAATTACCAGCAACAAATGTACGCTGCACATAATCGCACTTCCGATCAGCATCAACATCAACCGAAAAATAATCCTTTTCCCGTCTTTCACTTGTTCTACAGCCTGAAGAATGATTTCCTTTTGAGTTTTCGCCTTGCGATACATTATTCTGTTTATCACGGAGCTTAACACTCACCAAATGATTGAAGCATTTACGCTCTAACGCTCATTCGGATCGGCAAACGATAATGAATCACCGGCTGAGGCCGACGAGTGAATCATAACAGTGCATGAACAAGCTGCAACAAAGTCGCAGAAGGTTGACAGGCGACAATGATCACAGTGTATTTTACCAGCGATTCATTTGTCTCATCAGTTTTCTACTCGAGAGACGACAAAAAACATTGCGTCGGAAGCGTGATTTGAATCCAATAGGATTCTCTCATGAGGATTCATTGATACGATTTTAACCATCCTTGCTTGTAACAGCTTTATAGAAATTCAAGCTTTCGTAGTTTTGGGTTCTATGGATTATCAGGATTTAGAGCTTGTAGTATTTAGGTATTTACGAAATAGGAAATTTAGGAATTAAAAACTTTAGGATTCTAGGATCATAGGTAGACACAGATTAAAGGGGGGGGGGGGGCAACGGGGGCAAATACCCTGGGCCCCTCAGATTAAAGGCCAGAGATGCAGCCACCACTCGTAAGCATAACAGACGGGAAGACCTTCCTTTGCACTTCATCTTCCAGTAGAGCGTGAAGTCATTCAACAATTTGCATTTGTCTTCCTTTAAATGTTTTGAGAAAAAAGGGCCCCACGGAAAAATCTGCCCTGGGCCCCCAACACTCAAATTCGGCCCTGATTCTAGGACTAGAGGTTTCAGTATTTTGAGATTTTATTATTTGCGAATTGCAGTATATTGGGATTTTGGTATTTAAGGGTTAAGGCTTTAAGAGCCAGTTCGCGAAGACCGCAACTAGGTCTTGTTTCGAGGTTCTCCGATCGGACTGAAGCTTTCAGGGTTTGTTTATCTATATAATGGTACAATGTTTTGCATAATATCAGATTTTTTGAAAAGAGGTAAGTGGGGTAAAAAAGCACGTCAAAAATTGATGCCCAAAAACTGCTGAAAACGTAAAATTGTTATAACTTTGTGTAAACTCAATCGATTTTCATGAAAATTAGCATGTTTATTCTACTCTATAATAAAAACAAAATGAGGGTTATTGGAAGTTGCTATCGAGAATACATGATGAGATATGTGCATTTTTCTAAAAAATGAAGGTGATTTTCACAACAGTTTTTCTCTTGCCAACAGATCTAAGATAAAAATCCAAATAATACGTTTTGTAGTGCAACTCAAGAGCTTTCATTTGATATATTTAAGGAATGCGCCATTACAAAGATGGGTGAGAAAATCCAATTTTTCTATAACATGTTTTTGACCATTATTTCGAACCTATTGTACGAGAAGTGAAACTCCGTTTTGTGTCGTTGTTCTTTCATTTGGCTATAATTTTCAGGTTATGTTTGTTTCTGCACTGATGCAATTGCAAAATTTGAGGTTTTTGGAAAAAGGGTTAATGGGGTAAACAGGCTCTCCAAAATCTTGTACACTGAAGTCGCTTTTTACGCGGGGGATACGTGCCGCGTAAAAAACAACCGCGTAAAAAACCACGTAAATTCCGGAATCCGCGTAAAAAAAACCGCGTAAATTCTGGAATCCGCGTAAAAAAACCGGCGTAAAAAACCCGCGTAAAAAGCGACCCTAGTGTATTTAGAAACTGCTCAAATCGTAAAATAATTACTCTTGGCTTACTTCCGAAGGCCCTCCACGAGCGTGGTCCAGGTTTTGTGGTCGTAGATGACTACCGGTCTGATCAGTGTTTTGTAGATGGCTAACTTCTTGCGGCGGTGGATTTTATTCGAGCGGAGCGTCCTCCGGAGTCCAAAGCAGGTACTATTTTCTGCCAAAAGGCGTCGACGAATTTCTCTGCTGGTGTCGTTGTCAGCAGTCACCAGTAAGCACAGGTACACGAACTCGTCTACCACATCGATTTCATCAGCGCTAATATGAATTCATGGCGGGAGGTTTATACTGTTTTCTCTGGAACCTCTTTCTCTAATGTATTTAGTTTTTAATACGTTTGTGGCCAGTCCAATTCGTCCGGCTTCAGCCTTCAGTCTGATGTACGTCTCCGTCGTCTTCTTAAAGGTTCGTGCTACAATATCAATGCCATCGGCGAAACCAAAGAGCTGAACAGACCTTCTAAATATCGTACCACTCGTATCGATACTAGCCCTACGTATCACACTTTCCAAAACGATGTTAAATAGCAAGCCCGATAATCCATCACATTGCCGTAACCCCCTTCGAGATTCGCAGGGACTCGAGTGTGTCGCCGAAACTCGAACCACGCACATCACCCATCGTCCATCGTCGACTTGACCAACCGTGTCAATTTATCCGGCAAACCGTAATCGTGCATAATCTGCCGTAGCAGATCTCCATTCAATTTGTCGTATGCCGATTTAAAATCGATGAACAAATGATGGGCACGATATATTCACGACACTTCTGAAGGACCTGCCGTACCGCGAATATTTGTTCCGTGGTGGCGCGTGCACCCATAAATCCCGCTTGGTAGTGCCCCACGGATTCTCTTGCAAACGGTGATAGTCGACGGCACAGATTTTAAGAGAGTACCTTGTAGGCGGCGCTCGACAACGTGATTGCGCGATAGTTGCTGCAATCTAACTAGTCGCCTTTTTTGTAGATGGGTCATACTGTACCCTCCATCCACTTCTCCGGTACTACCTCCTCCTCCCAAATCTTGGCAATAACCCAGTGTAGCGCCTTAACCAGTGATTCAGCACCGTGTTTTAAACATCTTGAATCTTAATTTTCAGTCCTGATTTTTAGAGAAAGAAAGTTTACAGAAAAATTGTAGATAATGTTATCTTGTTCTTGAGGTTATTATTTTATAATTTGGCATCATAATGACATGACCTGATTCACAAAGTTTCTCCAATTCACTCGGTTATTGTCTGCCGCTCTCCAATCCCTGGGACACAGCGTTGTTCCCCGTCAGATCTCGCTCCACCAGCTTCAGCCAACTTATGAATACTGAGTTCGCCGTAGAGTTGCGCGAGCTCATGGTTCATCCTCCGCCTTCGTATTCCGTGTTCCTGAACGCCCGAAAAGATCGTCCTTAGTACCCGTCGTTCGAAAACTCCGAGCACTCACAGGTCCTCAGGCATTGTCCACGTTTCATGTCCGTCTCATGGACAACTGGTCTTATGAGCGTTTTGTACAGGTTACACTTCGTACGGAGGCTTAATCTGTTCGACCGCAACTGCTTGTGAAGCCTATAGTAGACACGGCTTCCGCTGATAGTACGTCTACAGACCTCACGGCTGCTATCATCGTCCTCAGTTACCAGTGAGCCAAGATAGACAAACTCGTCGACTAGGTACTACGAACTCACTGCCGTCGATCATAATGCCGCTGCTTAGGCTATGTCGCACATAGGAGTAAATCAAATAAAAACCTGATCAAAAGTCAAAAAAGCAAAGGTTTATTAACCATGCTCTGCATAGTCTCATTTTGAAGTGTGATTCCTACTGAATCTTTCATGAGCATCACGAGCATCCAGAAGTATTGTTGACCTTTGTTACAGCTGGTTGAAATCGATAAAATTTCAGCTCTCTGTTATTGCATTCGATGCTTCCGTACCGTTCACTTATTTTCAAAACAATCAAGTGCAACGTAGAGATTTATCATCGAACCAACTATGGAGATTGTCAAAAAAGGTTAGATTAATCAATCTGTAAACTTAAAAGACTTATGAATAGTCTCGATGTTGCCAGGGAACATTGTAATAGGCACAAAATTTGCACACAGACAATGATAATAATACTAGTGACTCTACAGATTCTTCTAAGTGCTCAGATTATTTAATAAACAAAACAGTGTTAACCTCGAAACTCACTGATCTATAAATTAGCCTATTATACTATACATTATACTATTAATTATACTTTACATTATACTATTATACTTTATTTTCGATCCATGATACGTTTCCAGTCGAAAAATATTTAAGCAAAATTAGATGTATCCATTGAGCACGCAGCATGGAGTGAAAAATGTCCAGTGTATTAGAATCAAATGAACAGAAAACGAAAAACTATCGATTACAGTGTATAGCAATCAAAAGAATACATCATGGGAATCAATCTTCCAGCAACTAACCAAAAGAACGACGAAGAATTCCCAACGACATCGGAAGACACCGAACCGAGACGCGCTGTAGAAAGCATTTTGGAAGCCTCCGATCTACTCAACTCAGTCCTGCCTCCTGCAGTCAGCGTTCATCACAGTCGTCTCGGTCCTGAGGCTGATGTTAGAGAGGTGGTCTTCCATCGTGCTTGCATGGGCAAGTATATTAATAATAAGAGTTTATCTCTGTGTGACGATTTTTCCTGCAATCAGGTTGCGACACGCTGCAGTCTTCAAAGCCAATCCGACTCCGCTCCATGCTATAGGGTACAGACTACTGGTAGAACTTCGCTCGATTCAGATGTACTCCATGGCACGCTCAAAGTAGCTTCGACCGAAGGCGTGACACCTATCAGGATATACTACCAGAATGTTTGAGGTCTACGAACGAAAATCGACGAATTTTTCATTGCTGTTTCTGACTGCGAGTACGACGTCATCATTCTGACGGAAACCTGGTTGAAAGACGATATCAATTCTATGCAGTTGTTCAACCAGAGCTACTGTGTATATCGGAAGGATCGCATCCCAGAAGTGACTGATAGAACGCGTGGAGGAGGCGTTCTGATAGCTGTTAAGCACTCACTTAATTCCACTCTCTGCACGGTTCGTATCGACGACAGTCTAGAGCATCTTTGGATTAAGGTTGACTTCATTGAACGAGTGGTTTGCTTAGGCGTGGTTTACGTTCCCCCGGATTTACCAAGAAACCGCTTTGTCATAGAGAGACTCAACAGTCTGATTTCTTCCGTGGCAGAATCTTTAAGTGTGTACGACACTCACATGCTTTTTGATGACTTCAATCTTTCGGATTTTTGCTGGCGGGCCGCTACTGGTGGGTACGCCCAAATTGTGCCGAGCGAATCAGCCTCCGTTAGTAACATTTTTATGGATAATATGTCGCTGATCCATATGAAACAACTCAACTTAAGGAACAATAACCTGAACCGAATACTCGACCTAATATTTGTGGATGAAGAGACTGTACCGATGTGTCACCTTTCAGATCCTCCTGGAGCGCTTATTCCCGTTGACGTTCTGCATCCTCCAATCCTGACACAGCTGCATTGTATACGCTTCAGTGAACCCCCTGACGATCAACTTCTTGATTTCGCCCGCATCAACTTTGAAGGCCTTAGAGAAGCTCTTTTATCTGTCGATTGGTCACTAGTTTACAATGCTTCCAACGTAAACGAGGCGGTTCAATACTTTAACGCAACGCTCACGCAGCTCTTTTCAAGATTCGTACCAGTTCGTCGCCCAAGAATGTCACCTCCGTGGACCAATAGACGTCTTCGTTATTTGAAACAACAACGCTCTAGAACTTTGAGGCTCCACTCAAACAACCGAAACTCCGCCACCAAACAGAGATTCATTGAAGCGAGCACCAAATATAAATATTACAACAGAGCTCTCTACGGACGGTACGTAATGCGAATGCAAATAACCTTAAAAACTCAGCCAAAACGGTTTTGGGCTTTCGTTAATGAGAAGCGGAAGGAACATGGTCTGCCTTCAAGCATGTTTTTGGGATGCGAAACCGCGAGCTCCACTCAAGCAATATGTAATCTGTTTGCGAAACGTTTTGCTAGTATATTTGATGATGCAGTATGCAGCAATCAACAAATTGAGAGCGCGCTTGCAAATGTCCCTACTGGTATGGTTTCAATGTACTGCTGTGATTTTAATAACACAGATATCCTAGCAGCTGTTAGAAAATTAAAGTCCTCGAAAACGCCTGGACCGGATGGAATTCCTTCGACAGTTTTGATAAAATGCGCCGTTGAACTGTGTGCGCCATTGAAAGCCATATTTAATCTATCCTTATCACAAGCACTATTTCCGATTATGTTTCCAGTTCTAAAAACCTAAATTAATCCACCTAGCGGTCAGACTCAGCCTTTCTCATTCAAACTTATTATTTGTAAATATAGATTTACATAAACGCTTGAATCCAAAAAGTATATTCACTCTTTGTGTTCTAAAATATTGATGTTGTAATTAAAGTATAAAATATGAAAATTGACGTAATGTTAGTGCTTCAGAAATAGCGAAATTTAAGAAATGACTCTAAATTTCGAACAATTTAATCACGAGCGATACCGGGAACGTTAAAATAGTATGATACCACATTTAAATCATGTTGAGGCCATATATATTGATCAAAGCAGCTAAAGTGTTGAATAGTCTTTGAATTTCTTTTCTTTACAAAACTTTTGAACAGTATATAAAATTTTTATGTAGTTTGTTATTTGTAAGTTTGAGAGATGACTTGTTTGTATGACACTAGCTATGTTCAAATAAGTCGTTCAATACTCGAGAGAATAGATTTTCGTTGTTTTACAAATTAAAACTTAACGGTTGCTTAAGTTTGATTACAATCAAATGAAAAGGAAACGTATAGGGCAGCCAAACTTTGAAACCACGTGATCAATCATAATTCATTAGTTAACCATTAACTAGCCCGTCCATCTGATATTAATATTGTTCAAATCGGTTGTGAAGTTTCTGAGATAATGAAGTTTCGTGATTTTCACATTACGATACATTACAGACGAAGATACAGTCCGATTACAGCAAAATTCAATAGAGTGTTATGAGGCAGCTAGACCTTTTATTTGACACTAGTTTTGTGGAAACTCGGGTCAACCATCTCTGAGACAAGTGAGTGAGTCCAAGTAGTCTTCGGAATATGTTTCTTTTCATAGCTGGATTTCACATTTTTAAACATAACAGGCAAAGTAATAACCCGTTTGCAAAAAAAATCAATTGGGTCTTATGGGGCAACAAGACCTTCCATATGACACTGATTTTATGAAAATCGGTTCAGCCATCTCTGAGAAACATGAGTGAGATTAAACAGTCTCCAGAACACGTTTCTTTCTGTAACTTCTGAACCATATGTTCAATCTTCATAAAATTCAAAAGTTGAGGATTTTTAGGTAGCCCGTTCATTTGAAACCAATTTTGTTCAAACCGGTTATGTAGTTTCTAAGATATTGATGTTTCGTGATTTTTACATTTTGATACATAACCTCTAAACTAGAAATCAGATTACAATAAAATTTAATAGGATCTTATAGGGCAACTAGACCTCTCATTTGCAATTGATTTCATTGAAATTGATTCAGCCATCTTCGAGAAAATCGAGTGAGATTGGGAGAGCGTTACACACACACATGCAGAAAATGCTCAGCTCGTCGAACTGAGTCGAGTGGTATACGTCATTCGGCCCTTTTGAGCACTTTTATAGGCAAAAAGTGAAATGATAGAAATGACTTTTAATTTCAACTTTAATCCCGAGCAAGGCCGCAAACATTGAAATAGTAAAATATCAAATTTAAATGATGTTGAGGCCACATATTTTGATCGTAGCTATAATTTTAAACAGTCTGCGGGCTTCGTTTCTTCCTATAACTTTCAATCCACATGTTTAAACATTATGAAATTCATTGTTTAAGGGTTTGAAAGCCCATTCATTTGAATTCAACTATGTTCATAGCTTCTGAGATATAAGAGCGATTTTCACATTCTGACGCAGCGCCAAAACTAAAAGTTTGATTACAATGAAATTCAATAGCAACCTAGGCGGCAAATAGACCCTTCATTTGACACCAAGATAGAAAGAATCGGTCAGACCATCTCTGAGAAAAGTGAGTGCGAAAGAAAGGTGCACATACACACGTACACACCCACACACAAACATATACACCTATACATGCATATATGCAGAAAATGCTCGATTCGTCGAACTGAGTTGAGTAGTATATGACATTCGGCCATTTCAATCATTTTTCTACCTTTTAATTAGCCAGTGATCGTTAGGAGAAAGTCAATATGTTTACTTTCATTATGTGATTTCACATTTTTATGAACAACGGACAAAGTTACAATCCGATTGCAATGAAATTCAATAGCAACCTATTGGGCAACTAGACCTTTCATTTGATACTAATTTTGTGAAAATCGGTTCAGCCATCTCTGAGAAAAATGAGTGAGTTTAAACAACCTCAGGATAACTTTTCTTTACATAACTTTTAAGAACTTTTTAGAAAATAAAGTTGCACATACACACACACACACATACACACATACATACATACATACAGAAAATGCTCAGTTCGTCGAAAGAAGTCGAGTGGTATATGACATTCGGCCATTGGGACCACTTTTATACCTTCGGTTTTTCCAGTGATTGCTATACCTTTTCAGGAGAAAGGCAAAAAAAAGGTAATAAGAGCGACGTATCTAACTATCGTGGAGCTACCTCACTATGTGCTGGTTCAAAGCTGTTCGAGATATTTATGAACGCAGAACTCTTCCGGGCAGCAGAGTCATATATTTCGCATGAGCAACATGGATTCTTCCCTGGCAGATCCATTGTAACTAATCTAACTCAATTCACATCACTGTGCCTCACCTCCATGCCACAAGGGTATCAAATTGATACAGTTTATACCGACTTGAAAGCGGCCTTCGACAGAGTTAACCACCGTATCCTGCTTGCCAAGTTGGACCGGCTTGGTGTGTCCTCGAACGTTGTCCACTGGTTTGAATCGTATTTAAGCAATCGCCGACTATCTGTCAAACTGGGTTCCGTGGAGTCAGGAGAATTCGTTAACCGATCAGGTGTTCCGCAAGGCAGCAACTTGGGGCCACTACTATTTACCATTTTTTTCAACGACGTCTGTCTAGCTCTGCCAAAAGACTATAAATTACTGTATGCCGATGATTAAAAAATGTATTACATAATCAAAACTCCTGCCGACTGTGAACTTCTGCAAAGTGTAATTAACAAGTTTTACGGCTGGTGTCAACACAACATGATGGTTATCAGTGTATCGAAATGTTCATCGATTACTTTTGCGAGGAAAAAACAGCCTATGCAGTGGAACTATCGTATAGGCGATGAAACCATTACCAGAGTTAACGTAGTGCGAGATCTTGGGGTTATGCTTGATGCAGAGTTGAACTTCCGGGAGCACTACAGTCATATAATTCACAAATCTAGGCGGAATCTTGGATTCATTCTCCGGATGACAACCGAATTTCGTGATCCTTACTGCCTACGCTCCATGTACTATAGCCTAGTGCGGTCTGTTCTGGAGACAGCTGCCGTCGTGTGGAGCCCTTTTCGCAGCATCTGGATTACCAGAATCGAAAAAGTCCAATCAAAGTTCATAAAATTCGCTCTAAGACTACTTCCTTGAAGAAATCCAGATGCGCTACCTCCGTACGAAGCCCGGTGCAGACTTTAAGGAATGGACACCCTCGAAAAGCGACGCAATGTGCAAAAAGCGGTTTTCGTCGGAAAGACCCTGCTAGGAGAGATTAACGCGCCCTGGATTCTTAATAAAATGAATGTGGACGTGCTGCCACGTCCACTGCGCCAACGAAGTTTTTTGAGGCTCCAACAACATAGGACGGACTACTCACAAAACGAGCCTATTCGAACTACGTGCGTTCTGTTCAATAGATACTATCATTTGTTCGACTTTAATGTTTCCTCTTCTGTTTTTCGTGATAGTGTTACAAACATTTATGTGCAGATATAGTTCTAGTCATTAGTTTTAAGTGTTCATTTAGACTGTTTGTCCGATGAATGTAAACGAAATAAATAATAATAATAATAATATTAATAATAATAATAATAATAATAATGATAATAATTATAATAATAATAATAATAATAATAATAATAATAATAATAATAATAATAATAATAATAATAATAATAATAATAATAATAATAATAATAATAATAATAATAATAATAATAATAATAATAATAATAATAATAATAATAATAATAATAATAATAATAATAATAATAATAATAATAATAATAATAATAATAATAATAATAATAAAATTTTGTTCAGGTTTGATGTTCTAAGTGCTCCACTGTGTGTCGGTCGGCTTCGGTTTCACCGGCTAGCATACACTTCGTTTAAGACGCATCCACCTGCTACCCAATCCTCGGTGCTTCCCGTTTTAGTCTGGTGTACTGTCCTGCCCCCACCGCAGTTGTTCTGCCAACAATGTCCATGTTATCAACAAAGCAAACGAGTTGACAGGATTTGTTGAATATCGTACCCCACGTGTTTACGTCCCTTAGATTTATTGCGTCCCCTCCACCGTAGCCTTTACCAGTCTAACCAGCTTCCCAGGAAAGCCATTTTCTTCCACGAGCTCTTTTCGGTAGATAGTGTCATACGCGGCTTTGAAGTAGTGCTGGGACTATCCGGATTAAAATATCCAGATATCCGACAAATATCCAAAATCCGGGTCAACTAAATATCCGGATATTATCCGACAGTCGGATATCCGGATATTGTATCCGAACATAGTTTATTGAGAATTATGTAAATAATTACTTACGAGGAATTGGGGGATTGTGGATAAAGCCATTTTTCGCGTTACATTTTCATTTCATTCAAAGACAGAAAAAAATCCGGATATCCGGATAGTATAGTGCTAGTGTAGTATAGTGCTTGGGGGTTCTTTATTCACAGCATTTCTGGAGGATCTACCATATGGTAAATATTTGGTCCGCCGTAGATCGTCTTTCTACGAAGCCGGCCTGATAACTTCCCACAAATATGTTGGTTAGCGGTGAAAGTCGGCGGGAAATGATTTGAGAAAACACTTTGTAGGCGGCGTTCAGGACGATGATCGCACGATAGTTCCCACAGTACAATTGGTCGCCTTTCTTAGAGATAGGGCAAATAACTTCATCCTTCTACTCCTCCGGTAGCTGTTCTGTATCCCAAATACTTGCAATCAGCCGATCCAAACAAGTGGACAGCTCTTCCGGGCCCATCTTTATAAGCTCCGCTCTGAAGCCATCCGTTTTAAAAACGAATTAACGATTAGTAGTAAAATACAGCTATACAAGTCAATCATCTCTCCACATTTGGATTTTTGCCCTACCTTTTTGTTTTTGGCCAATAACACACAATTATTGAGGTTACAGCGTTTGCAGAATAGAATAATGCGTTTGATTTTAAATTGTGATAGATTAACTTCCTCTGCTTTTATGTTGGACGCTTTGCAATGGTTATCCGTGAAGCAACAAATTGTTTATTTGTCTATGGTGTTCATTTTTAAAATAATTAATGGTTTGCTACCTCAATATTTGTGTGATCGAATTGAAAGAGAAAGAGATTTTCATAGATATAACACTAGAAACGCGGATGAAATAAGAACACCTTTTTTTCTAACAAGAGCTTCACAAAATTTATTGGTTTTCAAAGGTATAAATTTTTTCAATTCGATGCCAAGACATGTTAAACGTCCACCGACGCTTGCGGAGTTCAAGAGACAATGTATTTCACACGTGAAAGTTTCTGTTGTACAGAACGAAAATTAAAACTTTTATAAAATTACGAGAGTTTATCTAACGAAGTTTAAACAACGGATTTATTTTGGATGAACTATTTATTTTTGGAACCTATCTATTTATTTATTAATTGTTTTATTGAAGCATGTAACTGACGAAGTTTTTACGAACGGATCTGATTGTGTTGTAAAATTTTAGGCCGGCAATTTCTCTACGTTTGTCGACCGACGGTATCGCTTACCCCGCCGCCTTGGTCCTCTGCCTGGGACTTACTCACGTGTTCATCGAAGTGCTGCTTCCACCTTTCGATTACCTCACGATCGCCCGTCAAAATACTACCATCTTATCCCTGCACTTCGAGCTCGCGGCACAAAACCTCTGCGGGATGCGTTGAGTTTCTGATAGAACTTTCGCGTTATCTGAGAATGATGCAGCTGTTCCAGCTCTGCATGCTCCTCCTCCTCCTCCAAGCGGCGATTTTTCCCCCGGAAGATTTAGGTTCGCTGCATCTTTTTTGCCTGTGTCTTCCACATTCAGTGGCACTGCGCACCTTAGTCTCTCGCATAGCGTTTTCCTCATTCATCACCCTCCTACATTCGTCGTCGAAACACTCGTTTCGTTGGGTTTTTCTCACGTGTCCGATAACGTTCTCCACGCTGTTTATGGCTGTTTTGATGGTGTTCCATGAGTCCTCGAGAGGACCTTCCTTTTCCGGCAGCGCAGCTTCACCCAATGCGCGTATTTTTCGGCGACGTAGAGCTGCTTCAATTCGGCGGTTGTCGGTACTGAATGGTGTTTACAACGGAGAGTTTTGGGTACATCTTACCCATCACCAGGTTGGGGTCCGAGTCGACGTTGGCGCTCCTATGGAATCTGAGGTCGATGATGTCTGAGAAGTGCTCACAATCAATCAGAACGTGGTCGATCTGTGTTTCTGACGATCTGTGTTCCAGATGTACTTGTGTAGGAGGTTGTGCAGAAAGCAGATACTACGCACGGCCATGGTTTTGAAGCGCAAAGTCGATAAGTCTTAGGCCCATTTCGTTGGTCAGCTGGAGCGCGCTGAACCTTTCAATCACCGGTTTGTATGCCTGGCCGACCTGAGCGTTGAAATCCCCAATGACGATCTTGATATCATGTTTTGGGCAGTAGTCGTACTCACGCTCTAACAGCGCGTGGAATTCATCCTTATCGTCTTTGATACTTCCGAGGTGAGTGCTATCTCCATATATGATGCTGGCGTTCAAGAATCGGCCCTCGATCCTCAACCTGTACTTTCGAGGGCTGATGGGCAACTATCCAATCACCCGATCCCGCTTCTTGCAATTAACCATAGAAGCTGTCTCCAGCTCATGTGTGTTGCCGCAGCTCTGGTAAATGGCTTGACTGTCCCGGAACGTATGTACCATTGAGCTCTTTCAGCACACCTCCTGCAGTGCTAGTACATCGAACTTGTGGGATTTCAATACTTCGGAGAGCACTCGTGTGCACACTTGAAAATTGAGAGATCGGTAGTTCCACGTCCCGAGTTTCCAATCATTAGTCCGTTTTCGTCGCGAGGGTCTGTATCGATTGTGCCAATCCGAATTTCTTTGTTCCTCGTTCAATACTTGTGAGTGTTTTACGGTGGCGGTATGTAAGACCTGCGCCGAAGGGCCATCGTTACAGACGCCGTTTTGAGCCGCTCCTAACATGAAGGACAGACGCTCGGATACTCAAAACAGCCCTCCTTCGCTGTCATCATACGAACAAGCTTCCACCAGGTTCGCTCATCGGATCCTTAGCTGCTCGAATCCTAGCTGGCACCGTGTGGAGGTCGGGATAACTC
Source organism: Wyeomyia smithii (assembly GCF_029784165.1). Taxonomy (NCBI): domain Eukaryota; kingdom Metazoa; phylum Arthropoda; class Insecta; order Diptera; family Culicidae; genus Wyeomyia; species Wyeomyia smithii. Next base: position 64,447,171 of record NC_073694.1, read on the forward strand.
CTATCCTAAGGCCAAGGACCACGTGTGGGGCGCAACGAAAACGGTACATAGAGGAAAAGTGAAAACGAAATGAAATGGAAAAAGTGAAACGAAATGGAAGATATCTGCTTTTTGTGACACATTGTGTGAGAACAAAGTGCTTTAGTTTTGAGCAGTTTGCGTTACATTGCGGGTAAAAAAATAGCATTGAAACGGAACCAAGAAATTGATTTGTAGAAATTTTTTGACCGAAAGAAATGGGTTTCGTAAAATAGTGTTAAAAATGAGAGAGAAGTAGACTAATGTACAAGGGCCATATAATTATTTTAGAATGCGTTTAAACACGATTCTCAATGGCATGGACGTGTTTATTAAGACATGTTACGCACCGCATCAATACATCTTACCTTAAAACAATCGGGTAAATGAATTACAAAAAACTTTTCCGATCTCCTCCCCGCAAAAAGCAGAGGATCATGTGAAGACAAATTGTTATTGTATCTTTGAGTATCTCTGAAACTCTTGAAATTACATCAAACTGAGTGTAAATAAGTTAATCTAACGTCGATAGAAACCTACTTTGGCATTGTAGGGGAACTGGGGCAAAATTGACAAGTTGCTGACATTTTGCGTAGATCAGATACCTATTATTCAATTCCTGAGACTTTTTAACTCTAACAAGACATAATTTGACTACCATTTTTAGAGATTTGCTACCATTGATGCTCATACATACCCGATATTATTTCTCCTTGTGAAATATACTAAAACCATCTTATTTGCGTTTTCTACAAAGTTTGTTTCGTTGATATACATGCAAATATTTGCTAAACATTATTGCCTTCTTAATGTCTCTAATATCTAATTAAAATACTAATTTTGAAGAGTGGTCTAATATGAAACGATATATATCGCAAAACAAGAACAGTTAGACGAAAACTGCCTTCGGCAAAGATTTTTTTGTGACAACATTATCTACAATTCAACTGAAAACGTTGTTCTTCTAAAGTGCAAGACTGAAAGCTCATATTTTGCTGTACCACTTACGGTTGAGTTCTGAGCTAAAACTTATTGCCATTCACTGTGGTATTTCATATATTGAATTTCTCCTGAAAACAGTATGTTAATGAAACCTCCTAAAAACAGTATGTTAATGATATAAACCACTGTGCGGCGATTCAGTGAAACGCAACGAGCTGTGGCAGATTATGCTTGAACAGGATTTCATAACAAAATTGAATAAACTGATTTGGCCACCCTTGACGTTTAGCTCATTTCAAGATGGCTTGACAAAGTATTTTTTTTTAATTCTTTTAGCACCAATATTTAGTGGTTAATTTGTGGTTTCGAAATCCAATTTGTGGTAATTTGTGGTTGAGTAATTTCTGAGCAATTTTCAGAAAACTGAGTCAAGCCATCTCTGAAAATGATTTCGCTTCAAATGAATCGGACAACGATGATAATACATCAATCGAAAGCTCTTAATTTGTGGTTCACGAAAATGTAGTTTTTGTAGGCATACTTCATAATAAAATAATTAAAAACTATTATTTAAATTTTCGACCATTGTTTACCTCTTGTTGTCAGCACCGACCGTACGCGGCGCTGGTAGACCATCAAGATGATTTTTTCTCAGAAAGCTTTCGTGTAGCGATGAGTATGGTGAAACTAGAGATACTCAGAGGGAGAGATATGCGGTGAGCCAAACGAACAAGAAAGGTAACACCACATTGAGAGGTATTGCAATCAGTTACAAAAAAGAACGTGTTCATTTCTATACGATTTTTTGTTCTATTGCCAATGAATGAGTGATTTTTACCCGGAGTTCAACAAACCTTGTGTATAGGTAACAAAATAAGTGAAGGTGTATAAAATTAAACATAAGCATAAAATATATCACCTTAACAGTTTTTGCGAAGCACTTCACTATTCTTAAGGACTTTCACCGTCACCACCGATTATACAAGTCGAATGTTAGTCAACATTGCGCTTTGAGAAGAGATCTGGCACCTCTGACATATAAAACCCAGTTGCCGAATTGGCGATTTTTTTCACCGCGAATCTCTTCCTCTGAGCATTTCGCAGCAAATCTGCACATATAGTATCCCTGCTGTTTACATACTGTTTCACCTAGAAATCTAGGTGAAACAGTATGTAAACAGCAGGGATACTATATGTGCAGATTTGCTGCGAAATGCAAATGTTGATCAATTAGCAGATATTTGTAGTTGACAAGCCTCCGTGTGTTTTACGTAAATTTCCTCAAAATAAGTGAAGTTTTACGTAGACATGCGAGCGTAATTTTCTCGATCTTCGGTCGAATCATTTCCGGAAATGTAGTTTTGCCGTTCACCGATTGTTTGAAAAAAAAAAACCTAAATTTATACACCTAGGGGTGTGATCTGGTCTTTCTCATACAAAATCTATTATATGTTAAAATCTATTAACACATACGTTTTAACTCTTGGAATAAATTACAGCCTGATAATAATAAAGAACATTTTTTCGTTTCGATAAATATAATAATATTTTGGTAACCAACTACGCAACTGTATTCGACTGTTGGGTATTTTAGAAACCGGAATGATGCCTGAAGATCGGGAATGGGCCTTAGAACTGTAGGGAACGGTTGAAAAAGCAAAGCCTTGGTGCTACATTCCGATTCGGAACTTGACCTTCTGTTTACTATACACAGACTTCGCAGCCAACTGTTCAGTGTACAGGACAATTGCGGGGCTAGCGCTACGATCCTACTGACACTAAACTAACAGTCTCTCCCGAGTCAAGACTCGAACCTACGACGACTGGCTTGTTAGGCCAGCATCGTACCTCGAGACCAGCTAAGGAGGGAACGGTTGAAACGCATGGTAAATGCCCAAAGGTGTGAGTCCTGACTAGAATCAAAATTCGATATTTTCTCGTCTCAGTAATATGCTACTACAACTACCCCCTGAATAATAAAACAAAAAAGCTTTCAACGGCAGCGACAACTGTATGTCGTATACAGTAAGGTCGCTTTTTACGCGGTTTTTTTACGCGGGTTGCTTTCCTCCATTACTCAAAAACGGTACAAGATATCGACCTCATTTCAATCACGTTTTCCGTTTTAGGCCACGAGGTATCATATATCAGTTTTTAAAAAAAATCACAATTTTTGGTGTAAATACTCAAAATTTAAAATATTGAATTTTGGTCTCTAGATTGGCCACTATCATATTCAAACGAGGTTTTAACGTTTTAGGACGGTTTTCTTTGTTATATTTGCAACTCAAAAAAGTCGTTTTTTACGCGGACCCATACAAATTTGGAACGCATCCCCCGCGTAAAAAACGACCTTAGTGTATATGAATGACTGTCGATATGTTCTAGATAACCCACTAGCACTAACATCGGCAGGTGCCAGTACTATGCTCATCCAACGCCGCGTACGGTCGGTGTTGACAACAAGAGGTAAACAATGTTCAAAAATTCAAATAATAGTTTTTTACTTATTTTAATATGAACTATGCCTACAAAAACTACATTTTTGTGAACCACAAATTAAGAGCTTTCGATTGTTGTATATATCATCGTTGTCCGATTCATTTAAAGCGAAATCATTTTCAGAGATAGCTTGACTCAGTTTTCTGAAAATTTCTCAGAAATTACTCAACCACAAATTACCACAAATTGGATTTCGAAACCACAAATTAACCACTAAATATTGGTGCTAAAAGAATTAAAAAAAAAAAAACTTTGTCAAGCCATCTTGAAATGAGCTGACGTTTACTCATCATGCCTTTTTAATGTGATCCGAATAGAGTTTTAGGGTTTCAAGATTTCGAGGATTTCCAGTATTAGGTGTTTATGTACTCAAGAATTAAAAGATTTTTGGGTTGAAGTTAAGAATCTTTAAGATTTCAAAATTTTGGGATTTTGCATAACTCGATTTAGGGGTTTTAGGATTAGCGAATTTTATGGTATGGTTTATGCATTTCAAGCTTTGAGAATTCTTTTAATTTTGAATTTTCAAATTCCTTGTTTATAGCATGCAAGGTTTAGATTATTTTTATATTGAGGATTCTAGTATTATAAGAATAAATGGTTTTAGAACTAACTGCTTTGGGGATTTGATTTTTTTTATTTGAATTTAGTTATAGATGATGAGATCCCGTAAATTTGAACACCTTGAAATTGAAACATTCAGGGCGTTTTCTTTTATTTTATTATTTTATTAGGTGATTTTCATTATCTAAAATGTTTTATTTCAAACTTTGGTTTGCTCCGCATAATAAGAAACCGTATTACTGAGTTTGAGTTTTCTGTATTCTGCAAAAACGTCGCTAGATTCCGTTTTAGTAGATAAGATTACTTTAAATACATCGGACACTTGTGTTCAAGTGGTCAGATTGCATACTATGTGCTATAAATTCATCAGTGCTAATTCCACACAAAACTCTATTTTCACCTTCTGTCACAAGCGGATTAGCATAATTGATAGCTATCACACTCAGCCTAGGCTGAGTGATTTACGGTCCACTGTTGGCTCGAATTAGCCTAGTTGGGTCCATCTTCCAACCCCAGTATTCACCTGGATCCAATCCAATCAATCACTTCCTCCACAGATAAAGCCCATCACGTTTCCGCTCCTCATTCTCACTGATGGGCTGAATCCACTTAGCTCAGATTGTCACTTGCTCCGGATATCACACATAGATTTGCAGCCCTGCTCTTCAGCCCAGCCCGTGCGCACTTTGATTACACTAGTGCTAATCTAAGAACTAATCTGTATATCCTTCTGCTGTGCTTAGGCCAGCCCCGACATCGTCTAGTCGCTTAGTATGCCGGATGAAAGTAATTTTCTCATCAAATTCGCCTTTGTTCTTTGTCGAAATTATTTCAGCAAACAACAGAAGGAAAACAGAGCAAAGAGTTTGTTGTTTCCACGCTGGAGGGAAGATTAGAAACAACAACATCTAGATTAGCCCAGAGTCGCTGCTATGAAAAAGCTCCGAAAAATGCTGCCTTGTATGTTGGACCGAGCGACAACATTTCGGAACGCATGGATTAAAATTATTTGCTGTTTGCCCTCGGTCGTTCAACCATGGTTTGATCCATTTTCTAGCTGAGTGAATTTATTGAAAGTGTAGTCTATAAAGGATTCGATCCGCCAATTGCCAGTTACATCTACTAGAAAATGGTAAACAATAAATCTCAGATGAAAAAAAAAAACATTTATCTTTATAAAAAGTGTCATTCGGTTTTATCAAGAGAAGAACGAATCGTTAATCTTCGTTTCTGTCCGTTACGTTCATTGAAAACGCCCGATTTTGGGCTGTCATAAATATGTGTAGCCACGCGAAAAGGGTACGGCAAAATAACATTTCTCACCTCAGTCGCACGGTTGTCCGACTGTCGGCGAGAAAATTATTTTGGGAAATCCCTACGGGCCATGGATTGTCGTAAAAACATCTAAGCATATATTTTATTGTGGATAGTTTTTTTTTCTATTTTCATTATTAAATCCAGAGACGGATTTTGTCTAATTAAACTATTACGTTTTTTAAGGAGCTAACTTTTATTTACGTAGCAAAGGCAAACCGCAAATAAATCGTTAAATTAAACGCAAATTAGTGTACGTCTTTGCGGTTATACCACGTTTCGCAGTGGTTTTCATTGGTGTCTCAAAATAGCGTCTGTTGGTTGTGTTTGTTGCGGTTTCTGCAGAGCGCAGTCACTGTCAAATTACAAAACATAAACCTAATGAATTAAAACGATGTGTGCTTTAGTGGCGTAATATCAAGAGCTCATCCAGTGTCTTAATTTTCGCAAGACCCACGAAATCATTGGCGGTTGCTATTCCGAGACCGAATTACCGAAATTATCTTGACCAACAAATCCCCTTTTCCACTCCGAAAACCGGGGCTCCATTTCGCCAGCAAACAACTTCATAAATTGTTCATTAAAGCCAAATTAAAACCACACGGGTTCTCGTGACACCCGGACGCCCTCGGGCATGTAACCAACCCGTAAAGATGCTCGCAGATGTGCTGAGCTTGCGTTGAATGCCTAGTCCAACGCAACCCTAGGCAGCAGGCAGACCACCACCGCACAGGCAGCGATTTTCCCGTGCCTTGCATGATGCTCGAATTAATTATTCAGTTACTAATCACTAATGGTTCGACTCGGGCGGGCGTTCGTTTTGCATACCGTTTTCGGCTTTTGGCGTAGGTTTCCTGTTCGGAAGACGCTATTCTGTTGAATCATTTGGGGACTACCGAACTAATGAAGAGCAATGTTTGCGGGAGATTGGTCAGGGTTCATTATTTAAATGGAACACGTTCTGTTTTCGAGGGGGGAGGAATTTCGCACCGAGGAAGCAGTAAAGTTTAGCGGTAAAACAAAAACGTAGTCTGTTTTTTTGATCATTGTGTATTTATATTCATTTAAGGTATCGATTAGGCGAAAATGTTAATGTCCACTCGTGTCGACAATATCCGAAGAAAATAAATCTGCATATGCGTATTCACTTTTTTTCTGAGCTTTTGATTTTAATCACATTTTAAATCATTTCTAAGTTGAACTCAACCACTAATTCTAGTAGTTTAGCTTGAAAATTAACAAAACTTATTTTAGTACGATGCAAAAATTTAAGTAAGATTGCCTTATCTTTCCGCCTACACATAGAAATCTTTGTACTGTTCAATATCTGTTTTTGCATTTTAAGGCAGCTTCGACAAGTGACAAAAATAACATTGGGGTTTAAGGGCCCAGAATTAGTTCAATCTCTGGAAGCAAGATTGAGCAACTAGTTCACAAAAAATGGGCGACGACATGTCTTACATTTTCAATTTTTCTAGACACAGCTTTCAAAATTTTGGTCCTATTTTAGTCGGCAAATAGTGAACTGAGCACATTTCAGTATATTGAAGCAACCATTGAGAGTCACGAATAGTTTTTATAATTCGTACTGACCTCTGATTGGAAACCATGTATGTATTCATAAAAAAGTAAAAACAAAAAAATCCTAAGTTCAACCTTGGATAAAACAATTACTCTTGAACCAAAAAAAAAAATTCAAGTGCGGACATACTGGGTATACTAATCGAAAAACATGTGCAAAATTTCATTCAAATTGAAGCTGTTTAACATCAAAATGTCCATATGTTTTAGAACATGGTCACCCTTGGCTCTTAGGGCAACCATTATGGAAGACTGCAAGCAATTTTCTTCGATCTTAAGTCTTTTTTTCAGTTGAGTAATTCAATTATTTAAACAAATCACGTATCACCACACAATTGTTACTCTGTGACGCATTGCATACTCTTGGATTAATTCGATGATGTCGATCACTATTAAAAGATGCACAATCTTTTATCGCGCCTTTTTTCCCTTAGTTAAGTCCGAACGAGTGAGTGGTTCGAACCAGGCATCCCAATTGTACAGTCTGTCTTCGTAGAATACGTTTTCTGTTGCTGTTTGTTCGTGATAGCTATCGCGCAACAGAGCATCACAAAAGGAAACGAAAAATGTACTTCGTGTTCGGCATTCTTAGGATGATGTATTGGAAATAGCGAATGCAGAAGAGAGAAAAAACTGTGTTTTATATAGGCTTTCATGTAAGCACTCACAAACAGCGCGTTTCGGTAACTACCCAAATCCACCCGGAGACATTCCAACCCCGCCCCCCCTCTCCCCCCTTTTTGCCTATGACGGATGTCATTTGACGGCTGGTAAAAAAGGCTGTAGTAAGAAGAAGCGTAATGAGCAAAATACAGACTGCTCGGCACCTTACCGACGTGTTTGGGGAACTGGACATTATCGGTATAATCGGAAACATTTTCTCTGTCGGCTGTCTGTATTTTGTCAATACCACTACTGTCATAGAGCGACGCTATCGAATGTCATAAAAAACTGTAATCGGTTAGTACATGTTTTCCCTGGATCGAACTGCAGACCGATCACGGGTTTATACACGTATTATCGATCTGAGCACTCATGTCCTTGATAACAAAATATGCCTCGATGCGAGCAGCTGCTTTAGAGTTTCTTCAAATGCGCCCAAAACACTGATTTCTTTATATCGTGTCTTCTTTCGTGAGGGCGATGCACAACGTTGTAGAAACAGCACAGGGCCGGTGATTGATGTGGGTAGTATGAGGTAGTACCCACTCGGAAAATATCCCTGTGGGTACTTACCCACACGGAATTATCCGACAAAACCAAAGAAATGTAATGTTTTCTATGTTTGAAACATGAAATTGTCGCGCATATGTGCGAGCGACCGCTTTTTGACGGATATCGTTGAGCGAGAATTTATAAAGCTACAGATTTCGTCTTAGTTGAATAGAATTGAAAATTGAGAATAGGTTATGTTTCCATTTAATTCTACCACATACAAAAAATCGAATACCCTTTAATCGAATACCGTCCGCAGATACGTATTTCGGTTGCTACATGCAACCATCATCTTGGGCATTTTTTTTTTATTGCGCGATGGTCCAGAAACCCAACTTAGGGGGAAATTTGGGTCTAGAGCTCTATAGCAATGTTTTAAAGAAAAACTTTCTTCTTATAAAAATTAGGGTGACCAGAATATTCTATGCAATCAAGTATCTAACTGTTTTATCTTTGTGGATAGAAGAAAAATTTGTTCTACAATGTTATAGCTCCATTAATTTTGAATTACCTTGGACAAAAACCTTTTTCTCTAAATATTCAATTCCATTCTACTAAGACGCTCAAAAAGAAATTTATTTGAACCGATTTATATTGCAAAAACTCATTTTACGCTCTAACTTCTTTATTTCAAGTTTAACCTTAAAACTGTTTTTGGACGACTCTTAGAGCGTTTTAAGAGAAAGAATTTTCAATGCAGATATCGTAAATATCTCAATTCTACTCGAAGTTATTAATGTTTCTCATAAAATAATATGCGTTTTTCATTTGTTTGTCATTCTTTTTGGGGCAAACATAAAAAATTTCTCTTGGTATCATTTTGAAGGGCATACTTGACTCTATAAATGGAAGAATTTTTAAAAATATGTTATTTTTTTTAATTTGAGTAAATTCAATATAAAAACATGACAAAAATTTCAATAATTTTATACATTATGCATATGAAAGGACGCAGATTCATTTTTTTTTGTTTTTTTTTCATTATAACTAGAAATAATTACCTCTAATTTGATCCAAAAAGATTGAAAATCAAACAACTGGTTCAAAAGTATAACTTTGGGTAGAATTGAGATATTTACGATATCGGCATTGCAAATTGTTTCCCTTAAAATGCTCTAAAAGTCGTTTAAATACAGTTTTCAGGTCAAATTTGAAGTAAAGAAGTTAGAGCGCAAAATTTGTTTTTTCAATATAAATCGGATGTTTTAAAAGATAGAGAAAAACTTTTTTTCAAAGTTACTTGAAATTCATGGAGCTATAACATTGTAAAACAAATTTTTCTTTTATCTACGAAGACAAAAAAGTTAGATACTTGATTGCATCGAAATTCCGGTCACCCTAATTTTTGATAATTTTTCAATAAGCGCTTTATCATATGTAACAACTTTATAGAAGAAATAGTTTTTCTCTAAAATGCTATAGAGCTCTAGACCCAAATTTCCCCCTATTTGTGGTTTCTGGACCTTTGTGCATTGGAGCATACACATTTCGAATGACCTGGAAATACGCGAAAATTTAATCGACTATTTCTGATTTGAATGAAACTTTGCACACGTATTTGGCTTAGCAAACTGAGCATTTTTCACAGATGGAGAGATTTTTTACACCCATGAGTAACACTCTAAAAGGGCGTATGCCTTTTGGCATAGGTTTTATTCGAAGCATTGTAGCCCAAAAACCGTTGGTTGTATAGAAAAACTGTCTGAGAATGAGTTGTAGGGGATTAAAAATGCATCATAATAAAATAATATACTGTACAAAACAAATTTTTTTTGACCAAAAATGGGGAAATGAAAAATAATTTTTTTATGGTAGACTGATTTTTTTTATAAAAAATCCAGTTCAAACATTTTACAAACTAATTTTATTTTGATGATTTCAAAAGATGCAGAGAGTCATTTTTAATCAAAAAGCTCTTGGTAGTTAACATTCTAAAGGCATTGGTTTCGAAAAATTATTAAAACTTAGGAAAATACACGTATTTCTTAATTTGTCAGTGGTTCTCCAGCAAAAACCTTTCGTTCATTGGAATTCTTGATCAAAAATATACAATTGATTCTTTGACGACAAAACGATTCGATAAATAACTCAGGCGCTGTACCTACCTACACGTTCCCCCTTGCCGAATGTTTTATAAAAAAAAATATGTTTGTCCTGCAACACTACCTACTTGTTTACTAATAATAACTGCTTGTAAAGTACGCTACCAATATCCTATAATAACTGTTTTCGTATATAAATTCAATTCAAATGAATTTAAAATACATAATTTGTTTTACCCTCAATTAATTTAATTCAATTTAATGTCACATCATATCATATTACAATCATATCACGATAAGGCAACCTTGGTATGAAGTAACTCGATATGAAATAACTTTCACTTCGATAAAACGTAACTTTTTAAAATATCTCAAAATTAAAGTACATACAAGAATTATTTTAAGGGTGTATGATGTTCCGAATAAATATTTTTAGTAAGTTTTGAAACCAATAAGTACTGTAAATTTGGGTAAAATTGACATATTTATTTTCAATGTTTTGTGACTGAGCAATTCTCATAACATATCATATTATATCAAATCATATCATATCATATCATATCAAATCATTTTCAATTTCACTTTATTTTTAATTTTATTTTTTTCTTTATTTTTATTTTCATTTTTATTTTCATTTTCATTTTCATTTTCATTTTCATTTTCATTTTCATTTTCATTTTCATTTCGATTTTGATTTCGATTTTGATTTTTGATTTTGATTTTGATTTCGATTTTGATTTTGATTTTGATTTTGATTTTGATTTTGATTTTGATTTTGATTTTGATTTTGATTTTGATTTTGATTTTGATTTTGATTTTGATTTTGATTTTGATTTTGATTTTGATTTTGATTTTGATTTTGATTTTGATTTTGATTTTGATTTTGATTTTGATTTTGATTTTGATTTTGATTTTGATTTTGATTTTGATTTTGATTTTGATTTTGATTTTGATTTTGATTTTGATTTTGATTTTGATTTTGATTTTGATTTTGATTTTGATTTTGATTTTGATTTTGATTTTGATTTTGATTTTGATTTTGATTTTGATTTTGATTTTGATTTTGATTTTGATTTTGATTTTGATTTTGATTTTGATTTTGATTTTGATTTTGATTTTGATTTTGATTTTGATTTTGATTTTGATTTTGATTTTGATTTTGATTTTGATTTTGATTTTGATTTTGATTTTGATTTTGATTTTGATTTTGATTTTGATTTTGATTTTGATTTTGATTTTGATTTTGATTTTGATTTTGATTTTGATTTTGATTTTGATTTTGATTTTGATTTTGATTTTGATTTTGATTTTGATTTTGATTTTGATTTTGATTTTGATTTTGATTTTGATTTTGATTTTGATTTTGATTTTGATTTTGATTTTGATTTTGATTTTGATTTTGATTTTGATTTTGATTTTGATTTTGATTTTGATTTTGATTTTGATTTTGATTTTGATTTTGATTTTGATTTTGATTTTGATTTTGATTTTGATTTTGATTTTGATTTTGATTTTGATTTTGATTTTGATTTTGATTTTGATTTTGATTTTGATTTTGATTTTGATTTTGATTTTGATTTTGATTTTGATTTTGATTTTGATTTTGATTTTGATTTTGATTTTGATTTTGATTTTGATTTTGATTTTGATTTTGATTTTGATTTTGATTTTGATTTTGATTTTGATTTTGATTTTGATTTTGATTTTGATTGTGATTTTGATTTTGATTTTGATTTTGATTTCGATTTTGATTTTGATTTTGATTTTGATTTTGATTTTGATTTTGATTTTGATTTTGATTTTGATTTTGATTTTGATTTTGATTTTGATTTTGATTTTGAATTTGAATTAGATTTTGATTTTGATTTTGATTTTCATTTTCATTTTCATTTTCATTTTCATTTTCATTTTCATTTTCATTTTCATTTTCATTTTCATTTTCATTTTCATTTTGATTTTGATTTTGATTTTGATTTTGATTTTGATTTTGATTTTGATTTTGATTTTGATTTTGATTTTGATTTTGATTTTGATTTTGATTTTGATTTTGATTTTGATTTTGATTTTGATTTTGATTTTGATTTTGATTTTGATTTTGATTTTGATTTTGATTTTGATTTTGATTTTGATTTTGATTTTGATTTTGATTTTGATTTTGATTTTGATTTTGATTTTGATTTTGATTTTGATTTTGATTTTGATTTTGATTTTGATTTTGATTTTGATTTTGATTTTGATTTTGATTTTGATTTTGATTTTGATTTTGATTTTGATTTTGATTTTGATTTTGATTTTGATTTTGATTTTGATTTTGATTTTGATTTTGATTTTGATTTTGATTTTGATTTTGATTTTGATTTTGATTTTGATTTTGATTTTGATTTTGATTTTGATTTTGATTTTGATTTTGATTTTGATTTTGATTTTGATTTTGATTTTGATTTTGATTTTGATTTTGATTTTGATTTTGATTTTGATTTTGATTTTGATTTTGATTTTGATTTTGATTTTGATTTTGATTTTGATTTTGATTTTGATTTTGATTTTGATTTTGATTTTGATTTTGATTTTGATTTTGATTTTGATTTTGATTTTGATTTTGATTTTGATTTTGATTTTGATTTTGATTTTGATTTTGATTTTGATTTTGATTTTGATTTTGATTTTGATTTTGATTTTGATTTTGATTTTGATTTTGATTTTGATTTTGATTTTGATTTTGATTTTGATTTTGATTTTGATTTTGATTTTGATTTTGATTTTGATTTTGATTTTGATTTTGATTTTGATTTTGATTTTGATTTTGATTTTGATTTTGATTTTGATTTTGATTTTGATTTTGATTTTGATTTTGATTTTGATTTTGATTTTGATTTTGATTTTGATTTTGATTTTGATTTTGATTTTGATTTTGATTTTGATTTTGATTTTGATTTTGATTTTGATTTTGATTTTGATTTTGATTTTGATTTTGATTTTGATTTTGATTTTGATTTTGATTTTGATTTTGATTTTGATTTTGATTTTGATTTTGATTTTGATTTTGATTTTGATTTTGATTTTGATTTTGATTTTGATTTTGATTTTGATTTTGATTTTGATTTTGATTTTGATTTTAATTTTGATTTTGATTTTGATTTTGATTTTGATTTTGATTTTGATTTTGATTTTGATTTTGATTTTGATTTTGATTTTGATTTTGATTTTGATTTTGATTTTCATTTTCATTTTCATTTTCATTTTCATTTTTATTTTCATTTTCATTTTCATTTTCATTTTCATTTTCATTTTCATTTTCATTTTCATTTTCATTTTCATTTTCATTTTCATTTTCATTTTCATTTTCATTTTCATTTTCATTTTCATTTTCATTTTCATTTTCATTTTCATTTTCATTTTCATTTTCATTTTCATTTTCATTTTCATTTTCATTTTCATTTACATTTTCATTTTCATTTTCATTTTCATTTTCATTTTCATTTTCATTTTCATTTTCATTTTCATTTTCATTTTCATTTTCATTTTCATTTTCATTTTCATTTTCATTTTCATTTTCATTTTCATTTTCATTTTCATTTTCATTTTCATTTTCATTTTCATTTTCATTTTCATTTTCATTTTCATTTTCATTTTCATTTTCATTTTCATTTTCATTTTCATTTTCATTTTCATTTTCATTTTCATTTTCATTTTCATTTTCATTTTCATTTTCATTTTCATTTTCATTTTCATTTTCATTTTCATTTTCATTTTCATTTTCATTTTCATTTTCATTTTCATTTTCATTTTCATTTTCATCTTCATTTTCATTTTCATTTTCATTTTCATTTTCATTTTCATTTTATTTTCATTTTCATTTTCATTTTCATTTTCATTCTCATTTTTATTTTCATTTTCATTTTCATTTTCATTTTCATTTTCATTTTCATTTTCTTTTTCTTTTTCATTTTCATTTTCATTTTCATTTTCATTTTCATTTTCATTTTCATTTTCATTTTCATTTTCATTTTCATTTTCATTTTCATTTTCATTTCCATTTTCATTTCCATTTTCATTTTCATTTTCATTTTGATTTTGATTTTGATTTTGATTTTGATTTTGATTTTGATTTTGATTTTGATTTTGATTTTGATTTTGATTTTGATTTTGATTTTGATTTTGATTTTGATTTTGATATTGATTTTGATTTTGATTTTGATTTTGATTTTGATTTTGATTTTGATTTTGATTTTGATTTTGATTTTGATTTTGATTTTGATTTTGATTTTGATTTTGATTTTGATTTTGATTTTGATTTTGATTTTGATTTTGATTTTGATTTTGATTTTGATTTTGATTTTGATTTTGATTTTGATTTTGATTTTGATTTTGATTTTGATTTTGATTTTGATTTTGATTTTGATTTTGATTTTGATTTTGATTTTGATTTTGATTTTGATTTTGATTTTGATTTTGATTTTGATTTTGATTTTGATTTTGATTTTGATTTTCATTTTCATTTTCATTTTCATTTTCATTTTCATTTTCATTTTCATTTTCATTTTCATTTTCATTTTCATTTTCATTTTCATTCTATTGTATTTTATTTGATTATATCCTTTTTCATTAATTTTATTCTATTTTAAAAAATATAGTTGATTTTTTTTCGAAGCGATTCCAAATTTTTACAAAAATTTGAAAGAAAGTTCAAGATGGAGTATTGAAACGAGAATGAATAAAAATCAAAATACAGGTCGGACTTGATTATCCGGAGACTCGATTTTCCGGAAACTCGATTATCCGGAATTCGATTATCCGGTATTTCAGACTCGATTATCCGGAATTTTATTTTTTTGGTGTCCGTGTCCGTTGGCATATTTGTTACCATTTGAGTCACTTCCGGCATGTTTGGGACAAGTTCGAATTGAGCGAAAATAATCAATGTCCAACTTATTTATTTTGCTTCTTAAGATTTTATCCCCTCTCGCCTCAGAAGTAACTACTGGTTACGCCACTGCATCATACAAGTAAAATAAAGAAAAGAAATATTTATTTTATGTTCGTTAATCCCAAAATTTCAGTATTTTTTGTGTGATTCGATTATCCGGAAAACTCGATTATCCGGAATGAAATTTTTTTTGATGTTCCGGATAATCGAGTCCTGTAGTTTGAAAAATGTTTGAATTAGAATTTTCATAAAGAAATTATTCTACCATAAAAAAATTACTTTTCATTTCTCCATCCTGGACTTTTTTTTTAATGTTGCGTATTAATATCAAGTTTTATTTTTTTTTATAAAAAAATTTTTTTTGTACAGTGTACGGGTATACCTCGATTAAACACACTCTCGATTATACGCACCCTCGATTTTACGTACTTCGATTTTACGCACATTTTACATCGATTTTACGCACACTGTTTTTCAAAAACATTTTTAATTCAAATGTTTTTGGTTAAATTATACATAACGCAGGATTGTATATATTAGACATCGTTAACAAAGAAGGGGCTGCCCATGTGGACTAGCGAATCTGCCGTAAACCTCCAGAAGACATAACAACAACATTTTGAAAAAGCAGACTTTTTAAAGGTTGTGTACGTGGCTAACGTGTACATTATTTGATGTCGTACGCCACAACCTTTTTGGAGTAATTTACTCACACTTTTACATAAAACGTCTATTGTTGCAAGATAGATAAGCTGTTTTTAATAGAGGTCGACGTTAGTATGTGAGCAAAAAGAATGTGTGGGTTACACACATACTCAAACACAAACGTACATTCACATACGCACATACACACATAAACACACGTAAACAAAGAATGTGCGTAAAATAGAGGTATGCCTGTATAATTTTTTTATGATGCATTTTTAATTCCCTACAACTCATTTTTAGACAGTTTTTCTATACAACCAACGGTTTCTGGACTACAATGCTTCGAATAAAACTTATGCCAAAAGGCATACACCCTGTTAAAATATAACTCATGGGTGCAAAAAATCTCTTTATCTGTGAAAAATGCTCAGTTTGCTAAGCCGAGTACGTGTGCAAAATTACATTCAAATGAAAAATGGTCGATATTCGACCATAGGTCATTTGGCGCGATCTTGCTCATTGGTCGAATAAGTGACACTTCCACTACTGTAAGTGAAGCCTTATCAGAAGTCCGATTAAATTTAAATATTGAATGGAGACTTTTTTCGAGGAGACAAAGCTGTTGAGCCTTGATGTTTGCATTGAAGAAATGCAAATGCGATTGTCGAATATTGATGGGGTTACCTTTACACGCACTAACAAAACAACCCATGCAGCATCAATCATAGTAACCCAGGAGTCAGCAGAAAAATTTTAACTCGAACTCGAACCATGATAGCGAAAACAGTAAAAATTCTTTATTCAGAAGTGTGCGCGTTCAAAGAACGGTACTACACCGCATCAAAAACGGATATCGTGCGACATTGAGTAGATGCCGGTTACGCCCGTTTTGGCTTCTATAATATCTTGCCACTATTGGACAACACTCAAAGCATCGAAAGAAAGCCCGGATCCGAACGACCGACGACCCTGAGCGATAAGCAGCTCCAAAGGGTGCTGACCGGCCGAACTGTGAAAATTACCTGAGAGACATGGATGGCGATCGTTGGAGGAGATGGAGCGGCTGAATATCGAGGTGGTACTCAAGTCGGCGAATCCGCCCAACGTCCCCCAGCTGCGTTCCATCGAGAATTTGTGGGCAAACTTGAAGCGCAAGATCTATACCAATAATTTTGTCGCGAAAACGGAGGAGGAATCAATGAAAAAAACGAAGAAAGAGCTTAAAAACATGCCTACACGCATGATTTCGTTTGCCATAGCGAATGTTTCAGTTAACAACCGGAAGGCCGCTCGCAAGGGCGTAGAATTTTTTTGCAAATAACATAATATAATTACCATTAATGGGAAATTATCTAACTCAATTACCTGTCTTGGTTTTTCTTTTCATCACCATCTAAAAAAGTCCATTTTTTACCGCAAACGTTAGGTTGTCTGGAGTAATATCTGGCTCGCTCACTACCATCATATCGCTCCGCGCACGCGCAAAACAAGGACATACGAAAAAGACATGCTCAGCAGTCTCTTCCGCATTCACGCACTCGAGGCACATGGGGGATTTCGCATGCCCGAACCTGTGTAGGTACTGCCTGAAGCAACCATGAGCTGACAGGATCTGTGTCAGGTGGAAGTTAACTTCTCCATGGCGCCTCCCGACCCATCCGGATACCACAGGAATAAATCGGTGCGTCCATCTACCCTTCGTGGAATTGGACCATTCCTGTTGCTATGTGATCATCGATAATGATCTTCTGGTATCTCGTATGCCCCTTGTGTCACGTTGGTCGACGCATTCTACGTCCTCCCGAATGGCTATGCTGATAGGCATCATGCCGGATAGGACGCAGATTGCGTCGTATGACACTGTACGGAGCACACTCGCAACCCTCAAGCACATGAGCCTGTAGGTACTTTCCAGTTTGCCACGATAACTGTTAGTACCTAGCGCTTTGGACCACGCTGGCAAGAAGTTTACGCTTGCTGCCATTCACCGCTTAGCTATTCGACATCATTCGAGATAGTGCTGCAATAGTCGTTGAAGCCCTCTTGCAAGCATAGTTGACGTGACTCTTAAATGTGAGCTCATCGTCAACCATAACCCCCAAGAGCTTCAAAGATCGCTTTGAGGTGATGGTGCAGTCTCCGACTGTGACCGCCGCCTGTTGCTCTGATTTGCGGTTATTCACAACCGTGAACTCCGGCTTATGGTGCGCTAACTCCAGTTTCTTGGAGTGCATCCAGTCTTCGACCTTGCGTATATAGTGCGCGGCCGTCAACTCGACCTCCTCGATAAACAGGGAACTTGAGTTTCAACACCCCGTCATACATGACATTCCACAACACCGGGCCCCGGATAGAACCTTGCGGAACTCCCGCGGTAATTATGACGCACTTCTGACCCTCCGTGTTGTAAACAAGTACTCGGTTCTGGAAGTAGTTTTCCAGAATCTTGTAGAGCGACACCGGTACATGGATGCTCCTGAGCGCAAGTGCTATGGAGTCCCAACTGGCGCTATTGAATGCATTCTTCACGTCAAGCGTGACGATTGCGCAATAGCGTATGCCCCTTCTCTTGCGCTGGAGTGCTACCTCCGCCGTCTTGGTGACGGAGAGGATAGCATCCAGCGTGGATCCGCCCTCCCGAAAACCGAGCTGGTTACTTGCCAGACCGTTTACACCCTCCGTGTACCTCACCAGTCTGTTGAGGATAATCCTCTCAAGCATCTTGCCCGCAGTGTCCAGCAGGCAGATAGGCCCCCTGGCGATTTCCCAGCTTTCGGCAGTAAGATCAAACTCTGCCGCCTCCATCTGTCCGGGAAGAGACAGTCATCCATGCACCTCTGCATGACTGCCCGAAACAAGCCGGGGTCCATTAAGAGAAAAGTATCGTTTTCTTTTCACATTTTAAAGACTGAGAAGCCGAAAGAAACTCCTCTGGATAGGAACAAGTTTATTAAATCAATTTTGGGATTGGGCTGGGGTTGTTTAAGACATACCCAGTAAAAAAAATCTTTGATGCCATATCTTACCGCCGCACTGACAGAGTAGAAGTAGATATTGCAGTGTCGACTGTAGTATCAGAAGTTTTTCTAGTTCTAATATTCATTGATTTTCATACACATTCTTGCGTTTGCCTCTATAATTTTATATCATTATCAAAAGATCCTTAAATGCCAGTCGTAATTGGTAGAGCATAAAATTACTGAAAAAAAATCTTAGCCCCTAACTATGGTATACTGTTCCGATGTTTGAATGCTGTTTTGCAATTTCGCACGCTGTTTCGAAAATAAAATGCAAATTCACAGGCAAAAATATGGGAAGTATAATTTCTACGAGCACCAAAAATCGTTCGGGTTGTTCGAGCCATTTCCCGGCCCAACACATCTGTCAAACGCATTTTGAGTGCGCAACAAAACGAAAGGTTAATGGGCAAAAAATTGTACTGTACGGTGTCTTTATCAGTTCATCTTTGCCTCACAATGTGCTGCAAGTTGCTTCTGTATTACAATAAAAGCTTAATTTTAACAGCAGCTCCTGGGATCAGTTTTAAAGGTACGCCATAACGAAATAGACGTTAATATAGGCAGCAATTCAGTCTAGGATAAAGGAAAATAGACAGATTATTATTCATTTCAGTTGTATAATACAAACAATGAAGGCAGAACCCAGCCTTGAAGACTGAATCATTGATAATGCCATTGCACCAGAGTTACGGCAAAGTTTAGTTCTATCTTAAGGAGACAAACATTCTAGGAATACTTGAAGGTCAGACAAAAATCGTAGATAGTAGTCCAGCAGTGAACTTAACGCTTCCATGACTCTATGAAAATAGTTACTTCTAATTAAAAAACTTTAATTATTTCATAGAATCGTTGGTCTTGACTAGAGGTAATACTTCAGAAATTTCTAATGAGTTTTATTACTCTGAAAATTGCTCACTTTTCTGTAAAAAAGACAATATGGAACAAATGCCCCAATTTCCATATTTTGCTCAGTCGACACCTTTTTTCCTTGAAACGTCGTGTGGGCTTTTCCAGCTCGTGGGCGGATCCGCGAGGGTGTTAATCATTTATGAGCACCGGCGAGACTGTTGGATACCACACACAGCAATCTCATTAGCGAACGTCGGGTCATTTGATCCGGCTTACGTCATATAATCACACACTGGAGACCATTTTCGGGTAATTGTGAGAACGGGACACGTGAGTGTGTGTATATTAGGTTTTACTTCATTTGCCTCGCTTTGCCGCTGTCTATCACCGCGTGTTGGTAGACAGGATTGCTTTTTTGGCTGCTTAATGGGTCCATCGCATCGGTCGAAAACCACCGTCGTCATGGTTCATGTGGTGACGGCTAATACTGGGTGAATGGGTTTTGCATTGGCTGTATGACTTGCGCCAATTAACTGCCATGGTGATTCCGAGCAGCTTGTTGTGGTTGTGCTTAGTTTCCTAACGATTAACTGTTTCATTTGGAGCTCTTGAAAGCACACAGGCAGATACAGGGTGAGGAAGCAGAAAAGCACAAGTAACTGTGCACTTCCCACACGGTGATAGTTTTCGGAAAATCAATTATCATACCGAACGAAAAACAAGTCAGCTTACCTTCGCCGAATCTCCCTTCCGTCATCAGTTTGGTAAGTTGATTTTTGATCCCCATTTCATCCGATGCATTTCACCCGGCTACATAGGTATAAACAAACTTCTTCTCTGCATCTGCGGCATCGAGACGTCGGCCCTTTTCAATCCCCCTTACGAAGGGATCAACCTTTGCTCCAATGCATCAGAAAATTGCATTGCCATTGTTTTTTCTCCTCCGCCGTAATGAATATGGATGCCGTAGGGCGGAGCAGCGTCGGAGTCTCGATTCAATCGAGTTAGCCCTGAATTTTTTCAACCGTTTGATACCGATAACGAACGTTCCTCTTCCGTTGAATCGGCTTTCCTTCCTACCAAAGGAGTTTGCTTTGATCAAAAGTTGGCAAGAAATTTTACGTACCATTTGCGAGAAAAGCATACCGGAAAAAGTTCAATATTGATTCTCCCGTGTTTCCTCCTGTGACGAGGTGTGCTATCCGGAGGAAACCGGCAAGCAGTTGAAAATTCCAGTCAAAAAAAAAAAAACAACATGACAACAAGCGAATTCCAGAAACACATTGAGTTTCAAAGCAGTATACACATTAACATGCGTCCTTGATACTCGGTTAGGAAAAGTTTTCTCATTCGCACGTTCTCATCGCCCAAGCTTTTCAAGGGCGGCCCTCATCAGATCGGAACATATTTTTCTACCTGTAAGTACATCTTGCGAAGTGGGTAATGGTTTGGAATAAAAATAAAAGTTGGTCTTGCTTCCGGTTAGCTGCGAACTTATTTTTGTCACGTAACGAGTTCGGCTGTTTATTTATTTCACCAAAATCTTTAAGGTAATTTAACGAAATAAAATTCTTATTCATTCTTCTTTTAAAGTCTTATATTTTGTCATATGCTTTTGATTTTATTCTGTTCAAGAGGGTTTTTTAATGCGTTACATATTCAGTGCAGGTCTTAGACCCTCAGTTTTGTTGGAAAACCCAGACAAACGTTATTTATCGCAACTGGATAAGCTTAACGAAATCGTACGCTGCATTAATTTCTTTAAAAATGATGAGTTGATTATCTTTTGATCTTCTTTTACAAACTCAAAAAAAATTGGCAGGCTTTTGAAAATGTTCCAGCTTGACAAGTTTCGAGAGCGAAATGTGACATTAGCGACCGCAAATTATTGCACCTATTTTTAGCCTAATCCAGCATGATAAACAGATTATCTGACAATCTGCAGAAGCCCGTTCAAAGTGTTCACAACATCACACCGGAGTGTTACGAACGTTATTTACTCTCCATTTCATTCCTGGTAATCTGTCAACCGCGCACTGCACACTTCTGATGGCGAGAGCTCGATAATATTTCACGGATTTGATTTGATTATGAGTGGCTGTTTTTTTTGTGTGACATGGTCTAACCCCGCCCTTCGGCACTTTCCATCCACACACTTTCATTTAGAGATCTGCAGAATGTTTTTGAGTGATTGAGCATATTATCTTTTTTCATTGCGAGCGGCGAAGCGAAACGATTGGGACGTATTTGCCTAATCGCGTTCCATCGATCAGAAGAGCCGTCCAAAGTGAATAGCAATCAAATTATCATTTTGATGGAAATCCCACCCCACCAATGGGACTCATCGAAGGGGAAATCAATTACTATTCAAGCACTGGCTTTTCTCTACCATCCACACAAAAATAGGAAATTCGCGACCTGAATTGAATTTGGGTGCCGGTCGTTCTCGCCGAACGCGAGCGTTCTTGATTAAGTTTATTTTTTTTCTCTGCGTTCTTCCACTTTGACATAGTTGGTTCAGATATGTTTTTATTGTAATGGTGGTAAAACTGCTTTGCCGTTCGCAAAACACTGCCAGGGCTGTTGTTTTGCAGGTTTGTGATGTAATATTCATTTAACAGAGCGTGTTGCTTCGCCGCATTCTCTATGACAGTTAAAACGTTATCAAACCCCGGATGGATCCCGACTTACTGATTTTATTCCGGAAAACACTTCAACGCAACCACCTTTTTTTTGCTCACTAAGGCTGTGTGAAATAATTTTTTTTGGTGTCATAACGGAACTAAACATGAACATAGCTGGAGAAAATTTAGTAATTATTTTTGATTGTCAATATATCGATATTTTGGGTTTTGAGGAATAAACAAGATTCAAAGCAAAGTGGGAAACATTGTTGTACTTTGGTGAAATCGGTTTTGAAATGAACAATCGAGAGTTGTATAATCAAACTATAAAATTATTTATAAAGTAGACAGAGTTTGTAATTTTACGGAAAATGAACGAGGGCTGAAGATGTGACATAGGCTTCGAAATAAATGTACTTCATCCTTTAATTCTCATTCCCGAACCCGTTAATGTCCGATATCTCCGGTATTTTAAGATAGTTTTATCACATTGAATTATTCTTTCAAAGGAGGATGGTGTAGTGTGACCATTCAATTATCCATGTAATAGACCGCACACACTTCCTTCAAATACCACATCTACTACAGTGGCGGCAAAGCAGCGGAAAGGGCGTCGGTTTCGTAGTACTAGGAAATCATAGAACACGAGTCATCCGGGGGAGGCCCGTACATGATCGTATATGCGAATTAACGACAAATTCTTCAATTGCAGTTCAAGTAACACCTATGCAACGATAAATCCTCGACGTCAACGGGCTTAACGGAGATGAGTTCTATGACGAGTGCCCAAAACGCGACACGAAAGTCATCATCGAAGAAGCAAACGCGCTAGTTAGGAGGAAGAAATTATTCCGTCCGGTCATTGGAAGCCATAGCCTCCACTCGGCAACCAATGAAAACGGCCTGAAGCTGATAAACTTTGCCGCGGCCAGTAGAATGGCCATATGTGGCTCCTATTTTCCACGTTTGAATACACGGAAGTACACCTGGAGGCATTCGAATGGAGAATTCTGCTCTCAGATCGATCACGTACTGATTGACGGACGGCACTTTTCGGATGTTACTAATGTTAAGTCTTTTTGGGGGCCAATCCATTAAAATAGGATCCATTAAATTAAAATAGGAGCCAATCCAAAACATTAACTCTGACCATTATATCGTCGTTTATAAGATCCGCGCACGGTTGTCGAACGTGCTGAAGTCTCGCACAGAGAGGACGATGCCTTTCAACATACAGCGGTTGAAAACTGATGGCGTGTCAGAAAAATACGTCAGTGGATCGTGGAGTGGAAGACGTGAATGGGCTATCGAGTAGTATTCATGGTGCCACTGAATTAATGCGAGAGAGGTTAACAGGTAGATACGACGCATGGAAGACAGAGTAACGGCTGGTTTGATGTTGAGTGCCAGAGAGCGATAGACGGAAAGAACCGTGCCAGGAGCCGCTATTGAACGATAAGGAGTAAGATGAGTAAAACAGGAACAGGATGAGGATTGCGAGCGACGAATAAGCTGTGGAGCCACCGACACCGATGGAGGTTGAAAAGGCGATAAGTAAGCTAAAAACGGCATGGCCGCAGGGAAGGACGGTATCCCGGCGGAACTGCTAAAAGCAGGAAGCGAGCGGCTGTACAATGTGAGAGTCTGGGCAGATGAACAAATGCAGAACGACCGGTTGGATGGCCTCATATGCACAACCTACAAGAAGTGCTATCGACTGGATTGTTGCAACTTTGTTCAATTCTTGCTCCACAGTGCTCTTCCGTATTCTATTCTTCAGATTAAGAACGTTAACGGAATCCGTCGTCGGCAAATACCAGGCTGGCTTTCGAGTGGAGCTTTCCACGAGGGATACAATTTTCACCCTGGGACACATTCTCGATAAGTTACGGGAGTATAACTTGCAGACTCGCCACCTGTTTGTAGATTTCAAGGCGGTATACGACTCAGTGAAAAGAAACGAGCTTTAATCTCACATGCTGCTTGGTTTTGCGGACGACATTGATATCAAGACCATTGAGGGGGTTGCCAGCCATTTTAAGATGGAAGTGGCGAGGTTGAGGCTCAACATTAACTCTGCAAAAACAAAGTACGTGGTAGCTGGCAGGGAGTGTAGGAGTTCCCGTGGTGTTGGCGCTGAAGTGGAGATTGACGGGGAACGATTTGAAGTGGTGGATGGATTAGTTTATCATAGTACGCTTGGTATATGTAACAGCGATATGAGCGGCGTGGGCTTCAAATGGTGAGTTAACAACCTGGAAGAAGTGTCAAACATTGCTTTGGCCCTCACAATTTCCTATCTCACACCTCCACAAGTCATATTATTACATTAGACTGCCGGTTGAAACATGGACACAACTGATTGGTGCTGCCTGGGCATCCGACAATAGCTAATTGAGAAGGTGCGACGCGAACGTTGGAGCATTAACCATATCTCGATAGTAGAAAAAATGCTTCGCCAACTCTAGCGTCTGTTCATCAAGATAGAGCGCCTCAAAACAGTGTCTAATCTTCACGTTAGGAGCGGCTGATCAACGTCCTGGTGGCAGCGTGGGACTCTAAACAAAGCTAACACGATGGTCCCCCGGCGAGACATGGGGTTGGGGAAGGCCCAACGTGCCGCCCCGGAAAACAACATGTTACAAACAACGTAAGAGATATCGGAACAATCGGCATGGACCTAGGCAACGAAATAAGAACTACAATTGGAAACTAGGGCCATGGAACTGCAAATCGTTCTGCTTTCCAGGATGCGACAGGATAATCTACGATGAGTTACATCCCCACAACTTTGAAGTCGTAGCGCTGCAGGAACTTTGTTGGACAGGACAAAAGGTATGAAAAAGTGGGCACCGGGCGGCTACTTTCTACCAGAGTTTAAGCACCACCAGCGAGCTGGGGACCGGCTTCTAAGTACTGGGCAAGATGCGCAAACGCGTGATGCGGTGGCAGCCGATCTACGTAAGGATGCGCAAGTAGAGGATAAAGGGCCGGTTCCTTAACTACAGCATCATCAACGTGCGCTGCCCACATGAAGGAACTCCCGATGGCGAAAAGGAAGCGTTCTTCGCGCAGCTGGAGCAGGCCATCGGTGCGTAAACTTTGCGGCCTCCCGTGGTATGTGTCGAAGTACCTTCTTCTTCCGCGAAAGGTATCCTCAAATCCACCTGGTGATCACCCGACCAACAGACAGAAAACCAAATCGACCACTTTCTGATCGACAGCATGTTTTTCTCCGACATCATTAACGTTCGCACCTACTGCAGTGCGAATATAAATTCGGACCACTATCTAGTAGCTGTGTGCATGCGCTCAGAACTATCGACGGTGAATAACACCCGCTGAAGTCGAACGCAGCGACCAAATATTGAGCAACTGCGGGACGCCGAAGCTGCACAGGAATACGCGCAGCAGCTGGAAGCAGCACTACCCACGGAAGAGCAGCTTCGCGCAGCTACTCTTGAAGATGGCTGGAGAAGCTTCCAATCCGCCATAGGTAGCACTGCTGTAGCGCTTCTAGGTACAAGGGCTCCGAATCATGGAAATGACTGATTCGATGGCGAATCACTCGGACTTTCTACGAGAAGCTGAACAGGAGCTTGGACGGCAGCCTCCTAACATACGAGTGTGTGGTGACCGAAAAGTAGAAGCAGCATTTCGACGAGCATCTAAACGGCGATGCAGTAGAGCGCGAGGACGGTATGGCAACTGATTTTGGTGCACGAGCAGAAGACATCAGGATTCCAGTCCCCGATTTCCCGGAAGTGGAAAAGGAGATTGGCCGGCTGAATTACAATAAAGATGCTGGAGTGGACCAACTTCCCAGCGAAATGCGGTGGAAAAAAACTGGCTAGAGCCAGTTATCGATTTGAAATCGGCGTACGACACAATCGATCGAGACCAGCTATGGCAAATTATGCATGACTACGGATTTCCGGACAAACTAATGCGGTTGGTCAAAGCGACAATAAATTAGTGATGTGTAAATAACGGGGGCACTCTCGAATCGGAGGAAGGTGTCGGAGCGAGGACTAACACGGGTGGAACGATATTCCAAAAGTCGGTTCAACTCTTTGGTTTCGTCGACGATATCGACATTGTGGCTCGGACCTTTGTGAAGATAGCGGATACGTACATCGGACTAAAGGCTGAGGCCAAACGGATTGAACTGGTCTTCAATGCATCGAAGACGAAGTATATGAAAGGAAGGGGTTCACGAGAAGACAGTGCTAACCTACCACCTCGAGCTCAAGTTAGTGGCTGATGAGTTCGTGTATTTGGGCTCACTGGTAACTGCCGGCAACAATACCAGCAGAAAAATTCAACGGCGCATTATAGCTGGAAATCGTGCATACTTTGTTTTCCGGAAGATGCTTCGATCGAGAAGAATTCGTCGCCGCACCAAGTTAGCCATCTGCAAGACGCTGATCAGACCGGTAGTCCTGTACGGGCATGAGACATCGACTATGCTTGTGGAGGACCAACGCGCTCTTGCGATCTTCGAGCGGGAGGTGTTGCGTACCATCTTCGGTGGACTGCAGATACTGCAGGAGCTGCTTGGGGAGCCATCTATCGTCAACACCGATAAGATTGGCAGGTTGCGGTGAGCAGGGCATGTTTTAAGGATGTCAAGCGACAGCCCGGTAAAGATGGTTCTTGAAACCAATCCGTCAGGGACGAGACGTAGAGGTGCACAGCGAGCAAGGTGAATCGACCAGGTGGAAGATGACCTGCGGACCCTACGCAGACTGCAGAATCGGCGAACTGCAGCCATGGACCGAGTTGAATGGAGACGACTCTTACGTATAGCAAAGGCCACACCACGGCTTGTGACTGTTTGTTAAGGTAAGTCCTGTCACATCGTAGCAACTAATTCCTGCCTTCAAAGTCGTCCCCGCCCTGAGTCTAGTGTCACAGTGACAGCTGCTCCCACATCTAGTCGTTATTCTCCTAACGGTGTTCCCAGTAAACGGATTTCATCAGTTTGTCACCTCACTCAAGCTCATCCGCTTTCATCCTAATTCATCGACAGCCGCTCCAACAAGGTTGGGACGCATCATTTCTGTAACATCGTAACAGCTCGTTCCTGCCACGAAAGTCGTCTTTAAACCTCCAAGCACTCCAAGTAGCCGCTCCAGGCAAGTACTCTAGTACCAACAATTTTATTACCCCTCATGCGCCTCTAGTTTGCAGCTACCTTCCGCCACATCATTCGGTCGATAGTATTTTGACCAAAAATGAACGTGGGCTCAACATCTTTTACCAGAACGTCAGGGGGCTGCGGACTAAGATCGATAACTTCTTCTTGACTGCTTTGAGCTCTGGATTCGATATCATAGTCCTCACGGAAACCTGGCTAGACGACAAAATTTTATCGACATATTTGTTTGCTAACTCGTACAGTGGTTTCCGCAATGATCGCAGCCTGAAAAATAGCACAAAATCCCACGGTGGGGGTGTTCTCGTCGCTGTTTCTGCTGATTTGAGCTGCTACTTAGACCCTACTGTTATCTGTCACAAGCTTGAACAGCTATGAAATAGGCTTAAAACTTCTAGTGGAACAATTAGCATCGGAGTGATTTATTTACCGCCAGATCGAAGAGCAAATGTTGCGAGCATTAATAATCAGATCGAATCGATAGAAGCGATAACATCTAACTTCGATGTCTCTGATAACGGGATTATGTTTGGAGACTACAACCAGTCCAATTTTGTCTGGTCGAGTTTACCGAATGGACTTCCGTTCATTAATGTTCACTTAAAATTGTTCAGTGATCGTCTCTCTCAATTCGTAGCTCTATGTTGTTGGATGGATTCAGCATAAACAGTCTTACTCAAATCGATGCTGTAGTAAATTGTAGCAACCGCGTTCTTCTTAATTTTGTTTTAGTTGATGACAAAATTGCCAGTGGGAGCTTGTCTTTTCTCCTCAGGAAACCTCTATAGTGCAGGAAAACATCTTGCACTGCGAAAACAACTGCTCTCACACTAAAGAGCAAATCAACGCTCATGCTAGAAGAGAGCGACAAACGATTTTTATCTGCTAAGCTTCCTGAAAGCACTGCGGTGAAATCTGAAATCTCTCTCTTACGAGACAATGAACTATAGTGTACCTTCTTACACGTGTGGACATCACGCACAATAATTACACTGCAGAGTTATCTGCGGTGCGTTTCACAGTTAGTTTCTTGAGCATGGCAGAAGAGGAAAAGAGATTGCCGCTCGTGCCGGTCGAATTTACTCTGGTGGAATTCGTTTTCGCAGTGTAGCTACACGACGACTACACTTTTGCCCGGTAGATTTTTTTCACCTTCAGGGCTACTCGCCAGTGGACACTGTTGTGTACTTCCGCGTTTTCTCTGTAGAGTGATTCACCCCTCTTGTTTCTATCAGATGTTGGTTGAGTTGGAAGTGTGTTTGTAAGCTGTTTGAGACACTTTGGAGTGGAGAGAGAAGCAGTGCGATGAAAGCATTTGCTACACGCAGGCACATACTGGAAGGGGAGTGCGCGGTGATTTTTTTCTCCTCTCCTTTCACATACTGAGGAGAATGACAAGCTGAGTGTCTAACGCTCTGGAGCCTCTATCGGTTCTTGATCCACATCAGTCACGCAATTAATGCCGTTGAAGTCACTGTGGAACAACTGCTCACGACAGTATTCGAAGACATCGTTGACTTGCAAAGCCTGGATTTTCGCATTGCTGACTTCGCAATTCTGAATTCTGAAACTGAAGAGAGCACTCTACTATTCCTTTCCAACGAAATCGGAGATTAACAATGATTATATATCTAGTGTAAAACAGGATCCCTCACGGTCCCATTCTATCCAACGTTAGTTTTAACGATTTTCAATCTTGTTCTAATTTAGAAGTGGAACCTCTGATTTCCGGTACCTAGCACGGTTTCATGAAACATGCCCACTACCTAATCATCAAAAAATTAATCTTTCCATTTTCCAAATCAAACACCTTCGCTCTTCTTCATTTTGCAACAGGTCTTGAGTGCCCCAAGGCAGTGTTCTTGGCTTCTTGTTATTTAATTACTACGTGAATGGTCTGTGCCACCATGCATCCTCTTTCAAACTCTCGTTCGCCGGTGATCTGAGAGTATTTCGTTTGATTTTATGTTCGACTGACCACACTATTATTCAAGAGAATATTAACGTTCTGCTGATCTTGCGTGGCGACAATGATATGCGTGTTAATTGTGCAAATGGCAAAGTGATATATTTTACCCGCTCTGCTAATCCAGCTCATCACCAGTAGAGTATCGAAACTGAAGCGCTTCAACATGTAACATCTATCTGCGATCTAGGAATTGTCATCGGCGAAAAGCTTAACTATATTACTCGTGGTCGAACGCGTATCACTGATAAAACTATGTCTACGGAAAATATGACTGATTTAGATCAATTGCGGCTTAAATTTTTCTCAATTTTTCTAGTATCTCAGAAAATCAATTTCACCGAAACTAAACGTAACCATTCGGAATCTCGCCCAGCCTTAGCGGTCGCACACGAAATGGAACGCTTGGCTAGCTTTCAAAACGCATTAACACTCTGACTGTTACGGCTTACAGTGTCAGCATCGCCTAAACGTTCCAAACCAAGCTGTCATTGCAAATTTCCTAAGCTCGCAGTGACGTTAAGCAGATCTACTGTTGGTGCTACTGTTGCTGCCTAGAGCCAACCGATTTGGTAGGCTGCAAACACTTCGTGTGGGATTAAATTTGCATGGAAATGCCTTCTGACCAGAAGTTGGGAAATCGATGACCACGATCGGGTGCTCCACTGCTGCGTAGAAATTCAGTGTGGGGCAGAATTTTACACTAATCACATTCTGTCGCTGCCTGGCTGCCTGCTCACTGCCTGCCGATTCCGATCGAATCGGGCTTGTAAAATTTTACGACCAATTAGAAGCAGCTGCGCCCGGCCAAGCGGCTGGGCGGAGTTCGCTCCAAGTATGCGATTGTCGTAACTATTATCGTTAGCGAGATGGAAACTTTCACTGACAGTGGAAAATTATTTGCTCATTTGCTACACGGTAAATTATCACACAGTGAAGAAGTAACATTCTAGCGCATCAGCCCAAAAGAAGGGGGAAAAGTTTTTCCTTTCAAGGGATCATTATTTCTCTGTATGTGGAAGCTCGTTTCCCATCACCAGCGCCATCATCATCAACATCGAACAATGGATGCCAAGAAAAGATATCTCAAAATCATCTTGCCTTGGTCGGAGGAGGTTTCTAGCGAAGCGCCGCGCAGGCAGAGAGCAGCGAAAATAAATCGAATAAGAAGCCGGAGGCTTTTGTTTGTGTGTTGCAGAGGCGGCGAAGCGTTACTGCGGGATTCCATCAGTGGGAGCTGCGGAAAAATGCCATTGTTGCTGTTTTCTCCTATGCTGTGGAATTAAATTTCCTTGCCATGCACGGGGACGGGTAAAAGCGCGGCATCCATCGTCATCCCCTGCTGCTTTTGCTTCTGTTGCCTTCGAGGACTGCGTTGCACGAGCTTCACGCGCACTCGAACTGCAGGATTGAGCGTGGGAAAAAAGATACAAACAATGATAACATTGTGGCCTTTGAAAAGTGCAAAATCGACGGGAGATGTAGGGATGAGTGATACTGGCAAGCTGTATCGGCAGTCCGGTATCGCGATAAGGAGATGGTTTTATTTCTAATGAATTTTGAACTGGGTTTGAAGCATTAAAATAATATAGCTTTGATGAGAGAATTGGGATAGTAGATATTGGAATTTGAACAGTAGCTTATTAAGACCAAAGCCAGAGCGATGGGTTTTTAATTTTCATGTTCTAGTTTGTTGTTAGCGGGATGATTTTTACAACAAGATTAGTGGCTAAAATACCTAAATTATGGTTAATAAAACCAGTCAGTAACTTGCGGTATTCTGTGTCGGAAGACCAGTCAACAAACCTTACAAGTGGCTCACTATACTCATCTCGCTTGAACGCAGATCCATGGTGGTCATTCCTGATGATTCATTTCAATATCTGCCAATGCTTCTCCATTGGTGTTTCCAACGTAACTCACCGGATGGCACAGATCAGGGAGGACCCTTCAAATCAGATGCTGTCGCGCAGCTCTCGACATGGTTGGGCAGCCCTGCTTCCTTCGCGGCTCAGCTAAAGTCTTTTCTCTATTGAGTTCTAGGCAGGACTGCAATCAAACATACCGCACTTCTTCAGGAACTTGATGATGGTAGCATCTTGGGACAACTTCAGGTCATCACAGTCCGAATTGTAGTTCAGTTATACCCAGATAGTAATTTCGCTGCTCTGGAACTGGCCATCTTGATTTTATCGGAAAGACAACGTTTCAACTTTTCAATTGATAGGATGTTCCACTTGACTATTAAGAAGTCGTTCATGAAGAACACCAAATAAACTTCACCGTCGTCAATAGTGAAAACGTAGAGACAGATCTTGGTGCTTGTTTCAATCCAATCAAAGACTTTGGCAGCTTACACATGCCGTCTTCTTTCGCTTTGATGCCTTGAGGAACTTTTTTGTAGAGATCCTCCTTCAGCACTCCATATAGACAATTTGTCTTGACGTCCATCGGATGGATACGGGATTCTCGATTAGCGGCCATGGCTAGCACCACTCGAACAGTGGATAATTTAGCTTCTACGTATTTTTATAGTTGGTACTGGGTCATTGAAAATACCCCTTGACAATCAATCGCGCGTCATAAACAAACCACCGTCCTCTGTTGTCCTTCTTGAGTCGAAACTTCTACTTTTTTTCCATTTGTACCCGGGCAGGAGAGCATAAAAAAATCATAACTCATCAATAACATATTTAGCTATGAGAACTTATCGTGTTATTCGAAAGATATTCACGTTTCATACATGGATATGAAAATATCATAAAACTTTGATAACATATCTCGCTATGCCTTTAATAAGATATTTGAATTGCTTTTAAAATATCTCATTCAATAACTTGATAATATTTGTACCGGTCATTTTTGTGAATTTTAATACAAATTATTGGTTTGTCATTGAAATATCAAGCTTTGCTATTAATATAGTCTTGGAGGAGCAATATTTTGGTATTATTTTTTGATATTTTACCAACTATGTAAACCATATTAAGATCACAATGAGGTGGATTTCCAATATCTGGTTGTGATATTATGATGATATTTTCTCCTGCTCGGGTATTATCAACTTCCTTTTCATTGGTCATCATGGATCCGAGTTTGTTACTTCGGGAACATTGTCCAGATCTGAGAGCGAAGGGAGCGCGAAGTCACCTGGTTTCACCACGAAGGTGCATCTTCGTGCTCAGTTTTGTATTTGGTCAGGATTTCACTGACAATGGTCCGGACCCCTCCGGACAGTTTCTTCGGCAGGTTGCTCGACTTCCTCTTCTACCCTTTGTTCGTAGATCAAGGCCAACATCAGTCTGTCTTCATTACGGCCTGCAGCTTTAATAGAACTTGACGTCACCTACAGAAAGCAGCTTTCATTGAACTTGACGTCACGAGCAATCACGTTGTGTCGATCATTCTTGAGCCACATTCGGTATCCATTGGGTGCATTTGCAACCATGAATACCAGTCTATGCATACAGATTCACGAGCAAACACACGCATCTCCTCTAGGTTCGTTTCGTACCCTACCTCAGCTGGGGTGACGTTTCTTGGCAACGTCGACGTCCACCTTTGCTGATGTGACCAAGGCGACGCACAGTGAAACCGTTTTGAAAAAAGACAGTCAAAAGTCTTTTCTCATTCTTCTTTACATTTTAGGGGCTTGAGTCTTCGGAAGAGTTGTAATAATACTGATTAGAATTATTTGACGTTTTTAATTAATTGCTCATAAACACACTTAGAAACATGACCTATTTTATTTTACGAAATATTCAATTTATGTCTTCGTCAAAAATGTAGAGCTATCGATTTCATGAAACTTTGCCGAAGACACGCAGTTCTTAGGTCTTATTTCCTAAGAGATATAACTGATAAATAAGACAAGGATGGGGCAAGGAGTAATGACCTGGGCTCACTTGTTAATTCCAAAACCCCCTGGTTCTGTGGTTAGCGATGTCGATCGGTTAGCTCTTTTACACGGTTGTGGGTTGTGATATCAGGTTCGATTCCCGATCAGGTCGAGGATCTTTTCGAGCTGGATATCTGTCGACTCAGCACTGCACTACAACATGCAAAATATGCCAAACACATTATTAGCCCCACAGGCTAACGTGCGATAATGTTCGTTTTGTTTGAGCAAACCCAGAGCACAAGTAAACGCAGAGAAAGTAAAAAGTGTGTGGCTATAGTGAACAGCAGGTAAAGCATTCTCCTCACCCTCTAACAATTGCCTCATCGCCAGTAAACGAACTAGTCAAAATCTGCGGCATATTTCCTAGAACCCCGCTGTATTTTGTTAAAAAAAACCGTCGAGTACACCGAAAATCCACGTTGGACCCCTCTCCGGTTACTAAAGGCGCCGATCAGGAGCCATTTTGGCAGCAAAGGTAGCAATACGATGCTTGGTAAGGACGTATTGGTGCAGAAACTTGGTGGAACTTGAATGAGGATGGAACGAGAGGAAGGACAGTGTACTGGAGGTGGGAACGGAGCCCCGGAGAAGAAGAAAACTTTAAAAGGTTAGCTAGAAATAAGAAAGTGAGGGGTGGAAAGCTGGGTATAAAAATTGTAAACGTACATATAGTGACTCTGACAAGCATTTTCCTGTAACTCGCGAAATTTCTTTTATGCAAGCCGACTCTGAGGCAGTTAGTAAGAAAGTGTCTACAGCGCTTGCTGCTGAGGCTGACGAGACTTACAGTTTGCAACGTTTCATTTCATTCTCCTCTCCCAGGTCGATGCCAGCACTCTAAAATTAAGACCACCTACCAAACCCCGTTTAACACTAGTGCTATCTATCTTGCACAAATCAAAACCCTTGCCGTTTTTCAAGCCCTTTCCTATTTCTCGGAGCTCACCTTGCATAATCGTCCCGACGGGATGCAGTATATTTTTTCAAATATGTATCATATTTCCAGTTCGCTAATTTTTCGCTTTCCCTGCTGCAAACATTATCTGCTTAATGAACGGCGAGCTATTTGCAGAGTTCTTTGCCAACTACGACTTGCTCATAGGGGGCTCGCTCTTTCTCCATTGACCAGTGCACAAAGTCAGGTGGGTATCCCGTGATGGACATATTCCGAATCGGATCGACCATATCTGCATTAGCAGAAAATGGAGATAAAACCTTCTTGATGTCCAGAATATACGTAGTGCCAACATCGCGTCTTATCATCACTATCTGATTGGCGAGATTCGCCTGCGCATCGTGCTGATTCAGCGCTGGGAGGAGCGGCTCGGGCGGCGATATGACATACGCCAACTAGTAGATCTAACTGTGAAAATATCGTTCGTTGGTGAACTGGAGATCAGGAAAGGGGTTATACCGGATGGTGGCAACATAGAGCAGTGGATCACAGGTGAAATCTGACGGAAGATAGAGGAGAAGAGAGAAGAAAAAGCCGCGATGGGGCGGACGAAAACCCAAGAAGCCAAGAACGAACCTTGTCAACGGTATCTGACTCTGCAGAGGGAAGTTGAACGCTCTTGTAGACGGACTGGTAAACGGCTGGGCAGTGCGTACCAGGAGTACACCCGTACTAGTTGGCATAAAATAGACCCCAGTGTGGTCCAAAGCATAATGCACAGCAATTCCTATCTCTACTTCCACGTGGTACCGACTGGGATACGAGCAACCAAGGAAAGATCGGTGAACCGGTGGGAATTTGGTCATATGCTGACAGGGAAGAGGGAGCTGCTCTCTTAGGAGAGCATCTTGTCCGAGCGTCTGTTCCCCATCTTAGAGGCGGCTCAAACAGCGTCTGATCCGAAGCAAACGGCTGAACTATGAAATGCGGCGTCTCGCCAGCTACACCCAAGAGGGCAGCCCCGTCGAGAGATTAGGCATCCGCAGCCCTAGTAAGGCAGCATGCCAAAACATTAAAATACTACGAACAATCAAGAATTGAATACCGGACCGGAACCCCGCGGCTCAACATTAAGCAGTTCAGGAACTACCAAGCTATGGAGGAATACGCGCAACAGCTTGAAGCGGTGCTTTCCACGGCGGAGGGGCTGGGCGCATTGCCTCTCGTTGACGGCTGGTGCAGCATTCGCACAGCTATCGGGAAGACTGCAACGACACCATTAGAAGTGAAAGCACCGAGTGGCAGAAACGACTGGTGTGGCGAGGAGTGCGAGGCAGCGGTGAATGAGAAGAACTGGACCTGGGCGATATACCTGGGCAGGTCAACGAGAGAGAACAAGGCCAATGACAAACGGGCACGGAACGACAAGACCACGATTCTCAGACAAAACAAGCGCCAGCAAGCGGATCGTGAACATGAGGAGCTGGAGCAGCTGTACCGTGCCAGTGAAACGCGGAAGTTCTATGAGAAGGTAAACCAGTCCCGCAGAGGCTATGTGCCGCAAGTCGACATGTGCAACGACGCGGATGGGAACCTTCTCACGGATGCCAGCGAGGTGGTCGACAGGTGGAAGGAGTACTTCGATGGACACCTGAATGGCGAAACAGTAAACAGAAGCGGAGCAGGAATTGACCAAGGAGCACCAGCAGAGGATGTCCGAGTATCAGCCCCTGATATTCATGAAGTTCTTTGTGAGATCGGGAAGCTGAAAAACAACAAAGCCACAGGCAAAGACGGACTGCCGAGCGAGCTCTTGAGGCATGGAAGAGAGGCGCTGACTAGAGCGCTGCACTGGGTCATTTCCAGGATTTCGGAGGGGGAAAAACTGCCAGACGAGTGGATGGAGGGGGTCGTCTGTCCTATCTATAAGAAGGGCGACAAGCTGGAGTGCCGCAACTACTCTCGCTTATCAATGCCGCCTACATAATACTCTCACAGATCCTGTTCCGTCGTCTATCACCTTTAACCACGAGGTTCGTGGGTCAGTACCAAGCGGGATTCATGGAAGCCCGTGCCACCACGGACCAGATCTTCTCAACCCGACAGATCTTACAGAAATGTCGCGAGTAAAACGTGCCCACATATCACGTCTTCATTGACTTCACGGCGGCCTATGATACAGTCGATCGAGAACAGCTATGGAAGATCATGCACGACAACGGATTTCCGTATAAACTATAAACTCGATTGACCACAGCCACCATGGCGCAAGTGATATGCTACGTGCGTGTTTCGGGGATACTCTCGAGTCCCTTTGAATCGCGCAGAGGGTTGAAACAAGGTGATGGACTTTCCTGTTTGCTGTTTAACATCGCCCTTGAGGGTATTATCCGGAGGGCGGGCTTCGACACGAGGGGCACGATTTTCACAAGGTCTGTTCAGCTTCTGGGCTTCGTGGATGACTTCGACATCATATCACGTAACTTTTCGACGGCGGAGGAAACTTACGCCCGACTCAAAGTCGAAGCTGGACGGATCCAACTGCAGAAAAATGCGTCGAAAAGAAAATACATGCGAGCGAGAGGCTCCAAGAAGAACAACATCAGCCACCCAACTCAAATCTCTGTAGACGGTGATGAGCTTGAGGTGGTCGACGATTTCGTTAATTTGGGGTCACTGGTGACCGCCGACAATAACACTAGCAAAGAGATCCAGAGACGCATCCAGGCAGGAAATCGTACCTACTTTTCACTTCATAAAACACTTCGATCGAATCGAGTGCGACGACGCACGAAGTTGACGCTGTACAAAACCCTGATTAGACCGGTAGTCCTCCACGGTATCGAGACAACAACGCTACTCGCGGAGGACCTCAACGCTCTTGGAGTTTTCAAACGGAAGGTGCTGTGGACTATCTACGGTGGAGTACAGACACGGACGACGGAGAATGGCGACGGCGCATGAACCATGAACTGCACGCGCTGCTTGGAGAGAATCCCATTGCACACCTGGAGAAAATCAATAGGTTGCGGGGGGCCGGTCACGTCGTAAGGATGCCGGACGACAATACTGTGAAATCACATTTCTCCAGCAACCCTACCGGCACCAGAAATAATGGGCCGCAGCGTGCCCGAAGGCTCGACCAGATCGAAGGAAACTTGCGGGTGATGAGACGTCTGGGGAACTGGCGAAACACAGCGCAAAACCGAGCAACATAGCGACAAATTATTGATACAGCACGAGCCACTGTGGCTCTCATCTGTTGGTAAGGTGAGTAAGACGGACAAACAAGCGTGGTAATATCCGCTGCTGCTATTATATCTCACGACGCACAGTGTGTCCAAATCGAGAAACGGACGGCACAACAATTTTTTCAAGTTCTATGTTATCCATATCTTCTAGAAAGTTGCTTTGTTTACTGCTGTCCTTCATATGCTTTAATGGAATTAGTTACAAATTTCGCCGTATAGAGGGCGCCATACCTAACTTTTAAACGTGGCTTGCTAGATGAATAGTTTCTGCTGCAAAGTTGTGTAAAATTTAATTACAAAACTGTTTGCTGAATACCTCAAATCTCTAGAAATTGAGATTTCAGAGCTACAAACGTTTTCTAAGAAGGCTTTTTAAAAGCAGTTTTTCATCCATACGTTCAACTCTAAGGCCTTAAACATGACTGTATATAATTGAGAGTGACGTGGTAAATCAAGATGAACAATTTCTAGTAATATATTGATTATTATATACAGTATTCATGAATAAAAACTGGAAAAAGTGTTTTCAAAGGCTTTTTAATTTGAGTTGAAACACGAAAAGGCGCAAACGAATCCAAGCTTCTATGAAGCCATCCGATAGAGTACCTTTCTCAATACAGGAAAACACAAAACTGCAGTGGGTTATTTGTAGTTTTGGATATATGGCCAACTGAAGTTACCGATTTTTACATGCATTTGTGTGCTCTTTATAGCACAAACGCCGGCGCGTACCCTACGTTTCCGTTTTTATGCCCAACAAACAGACACCACAATGGGGCTAAATCTAGAAAGGACGGAAATAGGAAATTTTGAAGTCCAATGTTATCAGTATCTTCTAGAAAGTTGTTTCGTTTACTGTTGTCCTTTACATGCTTCAATGCAAACCGCTTCAATTTTCACCATATAGAGGGCGCCACACCTAACTTTTGAACGTGACTCGCTAGATGAATAGTTTCTTCTGCAAAGTTGTGCAGAATTTTATTGCAAAACTGTTTGTTGAGTATCTCGAACCTCTAAATATTGAGGTTTGTTTTTGAATTATTTTTTTTTGTAAAAGATACTGTATGTCTGAAATCTTAATTCCTAAAATCTACGAGATCATGGTAAGAACAATTGACCACGTTCCGGTCCGTGGTCTGCTCCTCAACGCATCTCAACGGACTTCGATTTGGTTGATGTTGTTGCGTTACTCGTGCAACGGCGCTTTGATATGTAAAGTAAGCTCGACGACCAGGCTGTACGCTCCTCGGCGACCAGTCCCAACATCAACGTCAGCAAAATCAAATCGTTAGATGTAAACGTGGAAATTCCTTTCAACTTTACAGTAGCAGGGAAATCAGTGGGAAAAGTCGAAATCTTCCGGTAAGTCGGCAACCAGATAGCGTCAGACGGCGTTACGAAGAGCGACATAGGTGCGTGGATGAAGAAAGCTGCTTTTACAAGTCTATGAAAGGTATGAAGATTAAACGAGATTAGTTTGTACACCAAACCCTGAATTTTCAACTCGAACGTGAAATCTGTGCTGCTCTACGCCAGCGAGAAGTGATGTGTGTCAGCGGCAAACACCTAGAAGCTGCATGTCCACCGATGCTAGCGATATATAATTCGTACCTGGCGGCCCCCCAACTGGATCTCCAATGCCAAGGTCTATCGCCGGTGCCATCAAATGCCGATAGCAACAGCGACCCAGGGGCTCGTAGCGATGCAGCCTAAACAAGAAAATTAAAAAGATCGATAGAAATCTGACCTGGACCCAGGTCAAGGCACATCCCTGTCACGAACGTCATTCTCATACATTTCGCTTGAAGCCGTTTTTCTCTGGCTCTCTGGCTCGATTATACGTCAAAAGGCTGACAGGGCTTTCTAAATAGCCAAATAAGCTCCGTTTATGCGAGATGAGCTGTTGCTGCAAGCAATGTGTGAAAATGCAACAAGCGAAGAACGTTTGTTTTGTTTTGTAAGTGTTATGAATTTTGTGCACCACATAAATGGTCACGTTTAGACATGTTTTAACACGTTTTGGATAACCTTAAATTTAATATAATGAGAAGCACATACAGTGATAGGCATAACTAAAAGCCCACCTAGAGTATTTAGAAACATTTCTCGATTTCTGGACTTTTATATAAAAATCTGCAGCCGTCATTCCACACGATTGTTTGTTAATTATTACTTTTTCAGATAATTAACGAGTTTTGTCATTTTTGTTGGATTTTGTTTACTCCATTACATGACTTCTTGAATGTGTGCAAAAATGCGTTGACAAAAATAAAAGCCCACTCCCAAAATATTTTATATGAAAATCATTGAAAACCTTTGAGTAACTCGTCGTTTCCACATATTATGACAGCTAGGGCTGTGCGATATTATTTACAATCACTCGGTGGTTCAGTTGACGCGATATAAATAAAGTGTTGTTCACATTGGCACATAAAAGTCGATTTTTGTTGTTTGCACAAAGAGTTTTCATCAAAATTAAAATGGGTGGGAAAAAAATCAGCATGCAAGTCTAAAAGCTAGTAGATCACGATAACTTCGCAGCGGAAGATTGCAGAGAAGTTTGGAATAAGCCGGGGAGCAGTCTGTAAAATTGTGCAGAAGCATAATACTTACG
Source organism: Wyeomyia smithii (assembly GCF_029784165.1). Lineage (NCBI taxonomy): Eukaryota > Metazoa > Arthropoda > Insecta > Diptera > Culicidae > Wyeomyia > Wyeomyia smithii. The sequence continues at coordinate 64,487,202 of NC_073694.1, forward strand.
GTTCACTTGCTGATAGATCTCGAAGAGGCCGTCGTCGGAAGACCGATAGCTGGACGGATCAATGAATCATCCGGGAAGTGAAGAAATCTCCAAAAATATCGGTCAAAGTGATTCAGGAAAACCTCTCGTTGGCGGTTTCGGCTAGAACCATACGCCGCAGATTAGTTGAGCATGGACTCAAGAGCAGATTCACAAAAAAAAACGTCTATTCATTAGCAAGAAAAATGAATTGAAACGGTTGGAATTTGCCCGGAAACATGTGAACAAAACCAATGACTTTTGTAAAAAAGTACTTTGAACTGATGAATCGAAATTTGAGCTTTTCAACAAGAAGCGGCATGAAAGATTGTGGCGAAAGAATGATGTAGGATTGCGGAACGTTATTTGTTTTTTTATTGAGTTTGCTCTTTATTCCATGTCAGCTAGTCTACGGCGTTCGGTTCTAGTCGAAACAGCCAACGAGAGGTTTTCCTGAATCACTTTAACCGATATTTTTGGAGATTTCTCCACTTCCCGGATGATTCGTTGATCCGTCCGGCTATCGGTCTTCCGACGACGGCCTCTTCGAGATCTGTCAGCAAGCTAACCGTAAGTATTATGCTACTGCACAATTTCACGGACTACTCCCCGGGTTATTTCAAACTTCTCTGCAATCTTCCGCTGCGAAACCTGCTTCAAATGATCGTGAACAACTAGATTTCAGACTTGCATACTGATTTTTTTTCCACCCATTTTAATTTTGATGAAAACTCTTTGTGCAAACAACAAAAATCGACTTTTATGTGCCAATGTGAACAACACTTTGTTTATATCGCGTCAACTGAACCACTGAGTGATTTTAAATAATATCGCACAGCCCTAGCTGTCATAACATGTCAAAACGACGAGTTACTCAAAGATTTCCAATGATTTCCATATAATTTTTTGGGAGTGGGCTTTTATTTTTGTCAATGCATTTTTGCACACATTCAAGAAGTCATGTAATGGAGTAAACAAAATTCAACAGAAATGACAAAACTCGTTAATTATCTGAAAAAGTGATAAATAACAAACAATCGTGTGGAATGACGGCTGCAGCTTTTTATATAAAAATCCAGAAATCGAGAAATGTTTCTAAATACTCAAGGTGGGCTTTTATTTATGCCTATCACTGTAACAATTCCGTGTTACCACCTATGCGGCACAGTGAATGGAGCTTAAGACCAGGTTTTAAACACTAGCGCTATCATGGTCGGTGGCGGCTTCAGGAAACAGTCGTCTTGACATGGGTCTGGGTCAAGGCTACAGCGAGTAGTCTCCAGGATGTAAATTTTTCAAGTCGACTCAAGCACCACTACGGGTGCTTAGGACACATAGACAATAAAAAACACGCTGCCAGATCCGGCCAAAACAGAGTGTCACCTGCGTAGGACCGAAGAGAGGATAAAAGTCACTTCTTTTTAGAACATTTGGCCGTTAACGGTTCCGGATGTTTTTTTAAGGTTTACTGAATATGCCGCACTCACATATCGCCTGCCACACGAATATTTTAGCCGGAACTTCTCCGAAACATCCACATGGGACTTGTCTGCGAAAAACTCTAGGCAGGTGACGGGTAACTCGACGCAACATTAGTACCCGAGCAGCGTTTTCCTCGTCCAACACCTTCCGGCTCTCATCGTCGAACCACTTATGCCGTTGGGCGTTCTTCGCTACGTTGGTGAAGGCTGTTTACAGGGTGCTCCAACAACCCTTGAGTAGAGCTCCAACCAACTCGCCCTCTTCTGGCAGCGACGCTTCGAACAAATGCGCGTAGTTTTCAGTGGCGTCAATTTTCCTCAGTCGTAGAAGACGCCGATATTTAGTGGCGTTCACGATGGAGAGTTTTGGGTGCATCTTCATCATCACCAGGTCATTTTATCTGACGCCGGCGATGTCTATCAATACGTGTTCGATTCGCGATTTTGTCATTTTGTCAGATTCGGTGACCTCCAGGTGTACCGATGTGGAAGATAGTGCTGGAAAAAGGTTCTATGTACGGCCACATTCCTATAGGCAGCGAAGTCGATGAGCCTTAGGCCTTTTTTCGTTGGTCAGCTGGTGCACGTTGAAATTTTCAATTACCTGTTTAAACACCCCGACCTTTGCGTTGTAACCCCCGATGATGATCTTGATATCATGAGGTCGTATTAGTGCTTCAGCTGCGCGTAGAATATTCTTATCATCATCGGGGCTCCCGAGGAGAGGGCTGTGTACATTGATAATGCATTGACATTGAAGAACCAGCTTAGACCCTGAACCGGCACATTTGGGGAGCGTTCGGCTACCACCCAATCATACACTTCTGCATCTCACCGCAGCTCTGGTAGATGTTGTGACCATCCCAGAACAAAGGTACTATATAATCTTTCTAAAACTCCTCCTGCAGAGCTACGATGTCGAACTTGCGGCTCTTCAATTCATCATTAAGTACTCGAGTGCTTTCAATAAAATTGAGAGATAGGCAGTTCCATGTTCCGAGTTTCTAATCGTTAGTCCGTATTCGTCGCCTGGGTCCACGAGGATTCGGATTATGTTGATCTCCGTTTGTTGCTAGACCTGTTTTTCCTGGTGCTGACTAGAAAGGATCGCAATCAACCGCTCTGTCTCGTAGTAGAACCAACGTAGCACCGCTGTTTTAAGTCGATGGTACCAGGACTTTTGGCATTGGTGTTTGGAGTCTAACAAGACGGTAGTGAGGCCGCTCCTAACATGGAGAACGGACGCTGTTTCGAGCCGCTCCTAACATGGCGGTCGGTTGCTCGAATACGACCAGAGGTCCCACCGGGGTTGATTATCCGATCTTTTCTAAAGTTATTCGTACACCAATCGAGATGAGGTAAGGATAGGAGCTTCTGGACAAGAGACTAAAGGATCACCTAACGCCAAACTATTTTATACATACAGGTACGAGATGTACCGATGCACAATGGTCCAGAAACCGAATTTAGGGGGAAATTTTGATCGAGAGCTCGATAGCAACATTTGAGAGTAAATCTTTACTCTACAAAGTTGCTACATACGCTTAATGAAGAAATATAAAAAATTAGGGTGATCCAAATTTTCCATGAAATCAAGTATCTTACTTTTTTATCTTTGTAGATAGAAAAAAAGCCGTTCTATAATGATATGGGTCCGTTGGATTTGAACAACTTTGTAGAAAAAAGTTTTTTTTCTAACTTCGAAAAAAAAAATGAAAATATACATTTTTTATTATAACCTTCTCATTTTAATTTACACATTGAAACTGTCCATGAACGGTTTCTAGAACTTCTTAAAAAAAAACAATTCGCAATGCCGAATCGAGAATTTCTCCATTCCGCTCAAAGTTATTTGTTCGGCATTTTTTGGGACAAATATAAAAAAAATATATCTTGGCTTTAATTTGACTCTATTTCTGTAGAAATTTTCTAAAATGTATTTTTTATTTACAAGTAAAATTTAAAATTTTGATACCATGACAAATATTGTAATAATTTTAAATATTCTGCATGTATAAGCACAGATTTTTTTTATATTTGTTTAAAAATTAGAAATAATTACCTTTTATTTGATCCAAATATATTAAAAATCGATCAACTGGTTGAAAAGTTATGATTTTGTGAAAACACTCACCCTATTTCGGAACTTGTAACATAAGGTGCTTCAATTGTGCTGGAAATCGAAGGGATGGATCTTTGTCGGAAATAATCAAACCGGTATTTTTTCGTTGGGTTATTAAAGTGAACAGATACTAAATAGAGTAACCATAAAAAAAACAACTTTATTCGATGTATTTTGTTTTCAAAAATTCATAACTTTTGAACCCGCTGATCGATTTTTGATCTTTTTGGATCAAATTAAAGACAATTATTTCTAGTTTAGAAACAAATACCAAACAAATAATTCTGTGTGCTTTCACATGCAAAATATATAAAATTATTTTGTTATTGTCATGATTTCAAATTAAATTTACTTAAATAAAAAAATCACATATTTTGCAGAACTCCTCCATATAAAGAGTCAAATGTGCCCTCGAAATTAAAACCAAAAATATTTTTTATGTTATCATTAAAAGAGAACGACGAACAAATAAAAAAGCCAAATTTTTAATGAAAAACACGAATAACTTTGAGCATATTCTTAATGTCAGCATTGCGAATGGTTTATAGAAAAAGTCCAAAAAGTCGTTCATAGACAGTTCTAATGTGAAAATTTGAATGAAAAATGTTTTTTTACAATCCAAATCAGTTATTTTCAAAGATAGAGAAAAAGTTTTTTCTATAAAGTTGCTCAAAATTAACGGAGCTAAAACATTTTAGAAAGACTTTTTCGTCTATCTACAAAGATAAAATATGTTAGATACTAGATTTAATGGAAAATTTGGGTCACCCTAATTTTTGATAAATTTAATTGGGCGCCTCATTTTATGTAGCAATTTTGTAGGAGAAAGTTTTTTTTTGAATATTGCTATAATTTCGAATAGAAAAATTGGAAAACTAAAAATTGGCAATTCCGCAATCAAGCATTTATGCCAAACACTATCGAATGCTTTTTCTATGTCTAGAAAAGCAGTTCCAGTGAATAACCTTCAGATTTGTCAGCTTGTATCCAACCCGGTGGCATCGGCCTTGTTTCCTGAAGCTGCCGTGAAAGACAGTGGCGCTAGTCTCATCTATGTTTTTGAAGGTTTGTTCACACAGAAGTGTGAGCATGACGAACGAAGCATAATATATGTTGTACAGAGTTATGCGCTCGAATCAATTCAATCATTAAAAAAAGATCCGCTTAGCTTTATAAATGTTCAAAAGTAGCGTTGATATTTTATCTCATTTACACATACGTTGAGATGTTAATCATTAAATCATCGCGCGATGCCTACAAGAAACACCGCCGTTCGAAATCGGCAAGAATAAACGTTGTGTACATTCTATAATAATGCAACGCGTTCGTTTTTTGTTTCATCAAGCAAATCACTCGACGTTATGTGCAATAAATACATCACCCGAAAACAACACATAAACACACTGCCACTGAACACCGATACTGTATGCACGTATGAACACTGCTTTTTTTTGTGTTTCGATGAACCAGCTGTCAAATTGCATGTAAAATTGATCCAGTGATCCAGCTAATGGTGGCTTCACTTATGTTGTACGTAAACGTCAGTGATGCCACCGGGTTGGTTGTATCACATTAGTAACTCTGAGCAATTGAGTAGTGCTGTTCATCTGCAAAAAAAAAAAAAAAATATTTTCATTGATGTTTGACATCATCCGGTTCTGATCCGGTTTGATAATTGGAGTATTTTTTGTTTTTTTCATATGTTGGGAAAACAATGAAAAAATTTTCAAATATTTTTACCAAAATTCCATTGTGCTCTCAGGACACCGTTTAAATAAGTTGTTAAAAATTCCATCGTCACCAGGAGCAATCGACTGTTTTAAAGTCATTATCGCCCATTCCTAAGGAAGATGAAGAATAACTCTTTAGCAGAAAAAAAAAACAAAATCCCAAATCGTCGTTCGTGCGTTCGAAACTAAATCGAAATTACAGAACCTAATAAGCGGAAATACTCTCAACAGACTCTACTCTCAACGAAACAGACGAAAACGGCTTCAGGTGGTACGTTAACATCCTATACTATTGTGACAATAAACAACGACTTGAAATTTCGCATACAAACACCGATGCGCTTCGATTTCTGTTTTCCTTTTTTCCTCTCTACGTCAGCAACCGGGTGAATCCCGGTTCCAGCGAAGCTGGTTCACAAGTTTATACTTTGTGTTCCAATCGAAATCAAGCTCTCGGATTTCATTTTTATTTCATTCATTTGCAGCCTTCCAGGCACGACGCTATTGGATTTCCTTTGAAGCTGCAAATTACATTGCGATGCGATTCGTGCCGATACAAAACGTCCAATTAGTTCGAAGCTGTAACTCATTTACGCTCCGGATTGATTTACGACTGGTTTGGTTCGCCGACTAAATTGGTGGATATCGAGCGCTGACTTCGGATGAATTGGGCGGAATCGAATTTTGAATAACGCTTAGTTGAAACGTTTGTTTTAGGTAGAACTCTTTCATTTGGTTTAATGATACCACAACAATGTATTTGTTCCTTTAATTTGCTCCAGTTGACACATGCTCTACCGGTAAAAGCGTCCAAAGTTGAAACACGGCTTTTTCCGTGTTAATCTTCGCGTGAAAATTTACATGTACAACTAATTCACCGTGCGTCCAAGCTGTACTACACAATCTGAAGGGGCGTTACCAGACGTGAATACATAATTAACGCCCAGAGACGTGCCCTGATGCAGCCTGAACCGTTAACCGTAATAAGCAACAGAGTTGCTACTGTAAACCTACGAGAATACTTTGTGTAAGTAGGGTGGTGAAAGTTTGTTTTAATAATTCTTAATTCTAAAAGTTAGCAAATACAAGACTACAAAAGTCTAAACTTCTAAAAGCATCTAAAAGTCCAAAGGTCTGTGGTTGGAATAAGATGTTTTCAGAGAATTTCAAAGCAACATACGCTGCAATATTCGAAATAATTAAATTTTTTTAATACCCTGGGAGAACGGGCAAAAACCTGCAGCTTATCTAGCCATACCACATGGCTGCCAATCTGGAACCAGTCTATCGCCTGGACCGTACTAAACTGGACGGATTTCTGCAACAACACAAAGTACTTCGCATTTTATGCCCACTGTATGCTAATACCCCACCTAATGCGCTCGGCATTACGCTAGCCGGATGAAACTCTCTGTATTGTCTAAAACTGCACCACCCTGTCATGTACTTTTCACGCTTGTTTGGCTTCGAAACGCAACGTTCCTTTTTGTTTGGGAGCACGAGATGAGCATACTTTAAATCGCAGCTCGAGCTCAACCGAAGCATGAATCAATCAAAATCAACAAAAGGATTGTGATCGCTCCCTAGAAAAGGGAGGAATCTATTTGATTCCTCGTGGCTATCAATTTCACCCGTATTCAGATGCAATCAAAGACGGTGAAATATAGCGATCAGTTTGCTGCTATTGTCGTGCGATCGGAATAATGATGATAGAGTCATCGCTGGCGTGAATCGGAGATCTTCCTAGCCGTGGCGTGCCGTTCACATGAGCTGACTGCCGGCCTAGTGGCGGTTCGTGACCGGAATCCCGCCTGTACGGTAAGCTCCACCACACCACGCTAAATGTAGTAACTCTTCCACTCCGGGTACAGTTTAAGATTTCTCATTTATCATATTGGAAATTTCGGCAACTGGCCTACGTGCAAATCGTTCGCTTGCTCTGACGTGACCGGAAAGCGTCCCTTTCATCTTGGTTGCCGCTGTAGGCACGTTCGAGAGACCAGGGCAGAGAAGCGCTCCTGCACGACGGCCCTAATTCGTTTGCTGTGTAAATCTGGCTGGTAAAGTTCATTAATTTCTGTGATTGATCCACTGGAAATTCGCAGCCCGGGATGGCGCCATCTCTCGTAGCAGTAGGGTGCTGCGAGGCAAAAGTTTACCTTTGGAACATGCGTGGAAAGTCATTTGGGCACACGAATTGTGGCACAGTTTAACGTCAGTGCAAAAATAAATCGAATGAGTGGTGCGAAGTTATGAAGTTATTGGGTGTTTTCAGTAGTTTTGGTCTAATTATCATAAATTTGGGGATTATTATTCATATACTAGGAAAATATAGAAACACGAAAATAAGGTTTTGATATCACTCGAAACAGTACACGAACAATACCTGTGCAAAATTGATACGTCGGGGTATACACCAAGGGCTCACCAAGTTGTCGCTAAAGAAAATGTGAGGGATAGTGCACACTCACGAATATGAAAAAATAGTCCAATCTCATTTGCTTCTCAGCAGATTATGCTGTTGGTGATTAACATACAGCCAGGGCCGAATATAGGTGCTGGCCCAAGCAGCAAAATTTGTTTCGATTATGAACTTTGTACATCACAGCAATAAATTCCTATGCGAAGTTAAGTTGCAGTTACATCTCAGTTTCTTATACAATGACATAAAAAGCGCAGGAGCAACATTTCTGTTGTTTCAACACAAGTTTCAAGAATGAAACCGCAATGTGTATGAACTAATGCATGGAATTTGATAACAACATGGTAAATGCTGCATGGTAAAATTTCAGCTACGAAGATGCATCGTAGCAGCAACTAGGGCGCAATAGAAACTTAATGGCGTTGTGGTGAGATTGTAAAATGGCAAATGGTCAGAACGGAAAGAGATTGTCTGTATAGCGATTAATCTTTGATTATTTCCAGAAATTTGAGGATTCAACTCCAGTTATCAATTTCTATTCACTTTTCGCGTTTGTACTATTTACGTCATTTGCTGTAGAAACACTTGCAAGTTCATGGCTCAGTTGAAAATATTGCTTCCCTTATCATGCTAATTAATTTTGCTTCTTCAATTCATCAGTACCTCAGCGTGATAATGAAATTCAAAGCAATTTATCACATTTCGTTTTAGAGACCCACACTTTTTGGACGACTTCTAGTCCAAGTACCCAAAAGTTACAACGCAGTAAATAACCTCATCTCAAAAACAAATATAAGGCGAACGATCGAGCAAAAGTTGCTGTTACATGGCTTCAGAACATGACAGCAACTTTTAGAAGTATTTTTGTGTGTTTGTTTTTTGTATCTCGCAAGCATCACGTTGGCAACCTATATGCTCCACCCACTAGATCTATTCAGTGAAGGTTAGGTTTTCAAATGCCGTTTACACGTTTCAACAACAAACCCAACTTCGCGAATTATGCTGTTGGTGTGAAGATTTTTGAAGCAGCGATGCAACTTTAGTTGTTGCTTGTTTCTTTACAATTTCATCGTAGTAACAAAAAATGTTTCTTGAAACCTCGGAATTTCATTAGTGCAACAAATGATCACAATTTATTTTTTTATTATGTTTCAATTGTTGCTTGGAGGGGCCCGGGGCAGATATTTTAGTAAAATTTTGAAATTACTTAACGCTTCACGAAGGTGACGAGCAAAAGAAAAGGTCTTCACGTCTGGTCTAGGACTAGGAGGGCCCCTCGTGTCGAAAGGTCCGGGGTATTTGCCCCTCTTAAGTCCGGGCCCGCATACAGCGCAACTCAGACCGAGTGTCACTCCTAAACCAGTCAGAGATTGGCATTCAGACTCATTACGCTTTTTGTTTGCACACGATCGTGTCTGATAAAGATCACCAACACAACATTACGCTTTCAAAGGCAGTCACTTTCACAGCAATATATTGTTAGAAAAGCGGCAATAAACTTTAAATATTCTTACTCGTATTTCATTTCAAATGCGCTGGACTTAGAACAAAATTCTTTCAGATACGATTACAACGTGAATTATACTTTTTTACACACTAAATGCCACGTGATAAATAACGAGGCTTTTCTTGATCACATTTTTCTCTGTGGCGTAAATATATACACTACCCGTCATAAGTTTGGAATCGCTTTACTGAGTATTGCAACACCCAGTTTGAATATTGCAATACCTCCCGAAAAGTTTAGCATCACCTGAAATATGCGGATATCTCGTGTTTTTGACAACCTAGAAAGTTGCCGTTTTCAGCAAACTTGTTCAGAAGGTCAAAGGCTACTGTATGGTGGCTAATTCAGTGCAAAATTTTACCACTAGGTGGCGCTAGTGGGCACACAATTTGTCGTATTTTGAATCAACTAATCTCACGATTCCAACCTGCTAGAAAGTTACGGTGTTCAGCAAACTTGTTCAGGTTGTTGAAGCTTCAACTTATCGCGCGAATACTACTACCCAAAAATTTGCGGTCGTCGGCTAGTTGTAGTCAAGCACGTCAAAACACAGTATAACGCCGCATATGTGTTCCGAACTATTCCAGCGAGGCTTTTTCCATTACAATTCAGTGTCAACACAAATCAAAATCATCCATTGTTCTAATTGAAATACAACTTTGACAACTTCGGCAACCACCAGGGCAAGTGTTTTTGACCTCGTGTATACATTTCGGGTGTCTACTCGTTGGATGGGGTTTATATGCGCTTTCTCAAACGCACCATGTACTGAAGTCAGAACCATTCGACTTGCATGTAAGGCGACGTCTCCAGCTTGCAGCGGAAAGTAATACGAAATACCCCCTGTGGTAGTTAAATCCTTCAATATCGGATTAGAGGCAAGTATATTGCAACTCTTTGTAGCCGAGGTAATCAATTTAGTCGCGATATCGTCAACTTTCCTCTTAGTAAAAAGGGTTGTGTATGCTGCTGATCAAACTGTCAACATACCAACACAGTCGCATGCTATATGTTGTAACCTCCTCAAATGAAAGCACTTCTTCAGAATAAACCCACACAAGCTTACGTAATGTGTGTGGTGATCAAATTGTTAACATTCAAATTGGTTTCACTTCGTCATGTGTAAACTATCAGTGTAAACGATGAGATTATTGAGCTAAACTAAGCCCGAAACGCTCAAAACTACATACACACTAGCGCTGCGTTGCGGCTGAATTCCGCACTATACTGTCCGCTAATTACAAGCCTTTGACTTCTTGAGTAACTTCCCAACTCTCCAGATGGTGGGATTATTGAGCTAAGTAGCGTTCAAAACTTCATACAAACTAGCGCTGCCTTGTGGCTGAATTCCGAACTAGACTCTCCTACAATCACAATCCCTTGACCTGCTGAGCAACTTTGCTGAAGACCACAACTCTCTAGGTTTTCAGAATCAAGAGATAGAGTTACATTGATCAGCCCATATCAAGTGATGCTAAACTTTTCGGGGTGTTGAAATATTCAAACTGGGTGTTGCAATACTCAGAAAAGCGATTCCAAACTTATGACGGGTAGTGTAAACAGTCTCACTAATATATTTTTACCTGACAGTCATATAATGGAAAAACCATACCGCATGACCGGTTGGTAAACGGCTGGACACGTGTAACTTGAGACCCTGATGTGGTCATTCACCTCTGTCCTGCAACTTCTATTCCAACCTCCACGAGGTGCCGACAGGGATATAAGTAACCTTAGCGGAGATCGGGTAGCCAACCCCCGATGAAAACTATGGTCGTATGCTGACTGGGAAGAGGGTCGTACGAGGCTGTGTCCCCATATTAAGTGCGGCGTACAACAGCGTCTGACTAGGAGCGGGTGGCTGAATCTTGAAATGCTGTATCCCACCAGCTACACCTAAGGTCTAAGGCTGACAAATTTTGCCGCGGCCAGCGGAATGGCCAAATGTAACTCCTATTTTAACCGTTTAATTATTCGGAAACACATCTGTAGGCATCCAATTGGAGAAGCCTGCTCCTAGATCGATCGCGTATTGAGTGACGGTCGTTAGTTTTTTGTTTTTTCGGAGACCAAACATTGACTCTGACCATTATCTCGTCGTTTGTAAGATCCGCGCACGGTTGTCCAACGTGCTGAATTCTCGCACAGAGAGGACGATGCGTTTCAACATACAGCGGTTGAGCTGGATTAACGGATCGCAGTACATCAGGAGGAAGGAGTGGAAGTCATAAATGAGCTGTGGAATAGTATTCACAGTACCATTGAAATGACTGCGAGAGAGGTGGTAGGCATTGAAATGACTGCGAGAGAGATGGTGGACGACAAAACTAATTAAGCTGAGTCGTATGACGCTGGAGGGATCGAAATCATGCGTGCAGATAGCTGCCGAGACTTCAGTCGCGTTCGTAACTTTAGATGGACTGAAGTACGGGGATGCACTCTCTAACCTACTGTTCAACATCGCCCTTGAAGGTGCAATATGAAGAGCAAACGTGCAAAAAAAACGGTACGATCATCATCGAATCTCACATGCTTCATGGTTTTGCGGATGATATCGAAATCATCGGTGTCAACCGTAGGGCCGTGGAGGAGGCCTTCGAACCTTTTAAGTGAGAAGCAGTGAGATTGGAACTTGTCATTAACTCTGCCAAAATGAAGTACATGGTAGCTGGCAGAGATCGTGGGAGTCCCCGTGGTGTTGGTGCTGAGGTGAAACTCGCACGAAACTTGCGCTGTATGAGACGCTGATACTCCCGGTGGCCCTTTACGGACATGAAGCATGGACGCTGAAGGAAGCTGATCGACGAGTGCTCGGAGTCTTGAGCGTAAAGTTCTGAGATCGATAAACTGGAAGATGAAGAATGAGAATCACTATTTGTACCAGGTATACAAACATGCTGATATAATGAAGGTAATAAAACATGCTGGACATGTAGCCAGAATGCCTGACGAGAGAGCCGCCAAAACTATCTTCAGTAGAGAACCAGGAAGAGCCCGTCGACTCCGTAGTTAGGCCTCGCACGCGATGGATGTGCGAGGTGGAAGAAGAAGCACGATCTGCTGGTGTAAGAGGTGGCTGGAGAACGGCTGCCCAAGACAGAAGAAGCTGGACATCGCGAATCGGCTGATGGTCGCTATTAGTGCAGTTATCGTCTACCTTCCAGTTGTTCACGCTCAGTCCTGGACTGGAGAACATCACAATAATGATTGACTTCACACCATTTCTGCTGGAACGCATGGTCCTAACGTTGGCCAGATCTGTGTAGATCTTTGCCAAAGCTTCCAACAAGATTGTCACTACCCTTCAAGTAGGGTAGCTTCCTGACAAACTTCAGCAAACTTGGCAAACTGGAGGTATTTTGCGATACTAAATTGAACAATGAAACGCTCAAATTTCCTTAAAAGTGTTCCATTGAACAGTGTGGTGTGTGGTTCGACGGGTGTCACAATAGGTACATACTTCTCCTGGCTCGATGTGTGGCGTCCCGCGTCCAAGCGGTGATTTTCCGCCGGTCAGCGACAGGGCAGCTGCAACTGCGTGGAGGTGCGTAGGCAACCTGGAAAGGCGTTCCAGGCAAGGTTCTTCTCAGACGCTTCCTTCGTTGGCGGGGAAGTTCATATTTGGTATGGCGGCTAGTCGATTTGTTTCGTCCCGTATGCAACAGCCCATCGGTTATGTGTGAGAGTTTCAACTGTGAAGGTTTAGTACCTCATACAGAAAATTAATTATTTTTTCAAATAAAAAAAAATATAATAAATTAATTAAACTTTATAACAAATAAAAAAACATTTAATTCTACTGCAACGATCGGTTACCCACTCAACAGCGCGAGCGTTGAAGTTGACTGCCACTACCAACAGCGTTAGAGTCGTCAGTTCTATAGATTGTCCGCTCTGTTGTTCGCCTATCTCAGCGCACCCGTCATATATTTATTTCTTTCGTCAAGTAGATGTAGATTTACCCTCTAGTGCCCAATGCCGTCACTAAGCGAGTTTCAGTCAAACGTCTAAAAAGCTACAATAAATATTTAAAAAGTGTTCATAATGTGATTAGTGATTTTACCGAAACCCGTCTAGGAATTAACTTGGGCACTAGTGGGTTGAGTTGGTAAACAGCAGCAATACACCCGTACTAGTTCATTAAGCAGACAGTATGTGAAGTAGGGAGAGCGAAAAATAAGCGAACTGGAAATATGATACAGATTTGGAAAAATATACCGCATCCCGACGGGACTCGAACCCGCAATCTCCCTGTCTCTGGCATGGTGTTTTGACCAATTAAACTACGGGGGACAGTGGTACTGTTCCACAATCTATATCGTATCACATTCCACTGCCGACTTTCTCTATTGGTCATCCCTAACTACACATACTGCTGTGCAAGCGTTATTTATAGGACTGAAAGGACTAAAAAAAGACACCCGTACTAGTTGGCATAAAATAGACCCCAGTGTGGTCCAAAGCAGAATGATCAGAAATTTTTTATCCCTATCTCCACGTGGTACCAGTTGGAATAAGGGCAACCAAGGGAAGATCGATGAACCGGCAGGAACTTGGTCGTGTGCTGACAGGGAAGGGGGAGCTGTTCTCCTAGAAGGACAGCTTGCTTGAGCGTCTGTTCTCCATGTTAGGGGCGGCTCAAACAGCGTCTGATCCGCAGCGGACTGCTGAATTAGGGAATGCGATGTCGCGCCAGCTACACCCAAGACGGCAGCCCCGTCGCAAGACTAGGCATTCGCAGCCCTAGTAAGGCAGCATGCCGAAATCAAAATACTACGAACAATCAAGGACTGAATGCAGACTGGAGCAATCGCCAAAGACCTAGGCGACGAAATAAGGATGACGATTGGAAACTCGGTACATGGAACTGTAGGTCGCTGAACACCCCGGTTGGCAACCGGATTCTGCTGAATCAGCTAGAACCCCGCCTCTTCGACATTGTTTTGTTCCAAGAGTTTTGCCGCAGGGCACAGTACTACCAGACCAGCGGCACAACCAATGAGCTGAGTACCGGCTCTATAGTGCTGGGCAGGATGCAGAGTTGTCTGATCAAGTGGCAGGCGATCAACAACAGGTTGTGTTTATTGACAATAAACGGCCAGTTCTACAACTACACTATCCCCAATTTGCACTGCCCTCACAAAGGAAGACCCGATGTTGAAGAAGAAGCATTCTACGCACAGCTGGAGAAACTCTATGATAGCTGCTCGCGTAGAGACATCAAGATCGTCATTGGCGACATGTACGCGGGAAGACATATACAAGCCGGTGATCCACCCGCACATCCTGCATACTGTGACGAACGACAACGGTCAGCGATGCGCTCACTTCGCAACATCACCGAAGCCCACGGCTTAACATCAAGCAGCTTCGGGGCCCCATGACTGCGGAGAAATACGTGCAGTAACTCGAAGCGTTACCACCCACGGTGGAGGTGCTTGGCGCATCGCCTATCGAAGACAGCTAGTGGGGAGACCGCAACGGTGATACTAGGTGTGGAAGCACCGAGTGGCAGGAACGACTGGCATGACAGGCCGGACCTGGGTGATATAGCTAGGCTGGTCAACGAGGGAGAACAAGTCCAATTACAAACGGGCACGGAGTGACATTATCACGATTCTCAGACGAAAAAAGCGCCAGCAAGAGGATTGTGAACGTGGTGTTGGAGCAGCTATACCGTGCCAGTGATGCGCGGAAATTCTATGAGAAGGTGCACCAGTCTCGCAGAGGCAAAGTGCCGCAAGCCAACATGTGCAATGATGCGGAAGGGAACCTTCTCACGGATGCCAGCGAGGTGGTCGACAGGTGGAAGGAGTACTTCGATGGACACCTGAAGCAGGAACTGACCTAGGAGCACTAGCAGATGACCGAGTGCCAGCCTACTGAACGAGCTCTATGAACATGGGAGTGAGGCGCTAGCTAGAGCGCTGCGATGGGTCATTTACAGAATGGTCGACGAGTTCGTGTATTTGGGGTTACTGGTGACCGCCAACAATAACACCAGCAAAGAGATCTTCCTACTTCGAAAGACATTCTGATCGAGTCGAGTGCGACGACGCATGAAGCTGACGCTGTACAGAACCCTGATAAGACCGGTAGTCCTGTACCGAATGAAGACTATAACGCTTCTCGCGGAGGACCTTAACGCTCTTGGAGTTTTCGAACAGAAGGTTCTGCGGACTATCTACGGTGGAGTACAGACGGACGACGGAGAATGAACCATGAGCTGCACGCACTGATTGGGAAGAACCCCATTGCACACTTGGCGAAAGTTGCGGTGGGCCGGTCACGCCGTAAGGATGCCGGACGACAACCCTGGGAAATCCTTCTCTTCAGCAACCCTGTCGGCACCTAAAATAGAAGGGCGCAGCGTGCACGTTGGTTGACCAGATCTAAGAAGACTTGCGGGTGATGATACGTCTGGGGAACTGGCAAAACACAACAAAAACCAAGCAAAATGGCGACAACTATTCGATACAGCACGAGCCACCACGGCTTTCGTCTAATTTGATAAGTAAGTAATGTATTTCTTACGTGCTAAGGATTATTTCTAGTGTATTTCAGACAGTTTTTGATTCGTTCGTTTGACATTGCTATGCCAATGGTTTCTGAATAAAAATTCTTGTTCATAGATGCCGTGAGGGTGTATGAAACCTGAGTTGTGATAGTCATGCAGCTGAGTCTATACGATTTGAAATAATGTAATTGACGAAAAATAGCATTGCAAATTTGCGGCGCTGTTTGAGTATTTGCAGATTAATGAGCATGCAAAGTGCTACATACGACGGTAGAGGAAATGTTGTCTGCAGGCATGGGAAAAACACAGTACTCCAGAACGCAGGCGGCCCATCTGCTAACAAACACATCACTCAGGGCAATTCGTATTACCCTCCGTCGCGAGCCAAAGACAAAACACTTGAGAGCCAGTCGTTAACACGTAATCCGAGAGTTTTTAACTTCGGTACATGATGCAACCGCGGGCTTGCAGTTTCGAGAAACACACAAGCATTAGTCGCCACGATGAGTTCTACAATGGTATAATAATGGATAGCTTGATGGTAGTCATCGCATACAACCACTTGCAATGTTTTTTTCATATGAACTTTTGTAAAAAGAAAGCGTTTGAGAAAACACGTGTAAGCGAGTGAAGCAAGGGCTCTCAAAGTCGGGAACACTCGAGCCTGTGTTTGCCGAAGCTTCCGAAGGGCTGTTCTATTTGAAACACTGTGGGTTTTCGTTTTGTATAAGCACCGAAGGTCAATGAAAATACCCTCCGTGGCATCCTCCGACGCACACGGCGTGGTGTGGTGGGTTTAGACATGCCTGGTTGTCTAATTCAAGTAGCGAACAGCGTGGCGGAGCATAGCAACTGCAGTAAAACACTCCGTCCACTTCGGCAACCGCATATCTTTGGTTCGAAGATGACTCAACTTCCTGAACTGGGAACCTGCTCGTCGTCGCCACCCTATTGCACTTATCCGCAACCCAGTTACCGTTTTCGGGAGGGATGTGGTGGTAGATGCGATGGTGTCATCCGACAACGACTCGGATGCTACTTGGTACAGTAGGTGCTGTGCCGCATACACCACCTGAACTGTGAAGGAAATGTTGTAAAGTCGTTGTTGTCGGAAACCGAGTTTACCTCTGCATTTACACGACTGCAACGGAAAGGAAGGGTTGCGTCACTGTGGTAAGTGATGGAATTGAACGATGTTGCGCGCAAAGTTAACTCATTACGAAGGCGAACGATTCTTGTAAACACCACGAATTTATGCGAGCGGCGCTCGCGAAAACCATCCACCGCTCGAAGCTTTCAAGAGTGTTTGTTTATTCCCATTTCCGAGTACCCTAAAAGAAAACAAAAGGCATTTCGGTAGACACGATTCGTTCAATTGTGAACAGTCATTAGATTAATCACGACATGTATCGACCGAACGACACCCACTTCGATTCACAACAAGGTTGTATAAAAGCAACGGCTGGTCCATCTACGGCTAAACGGTTAGACTGACACCGAGTTTATTTCCAATGTTTCTGTGGTAAGTCACGGAATCGAACCAAGATGCGCGCGTCTTTGTTTTCAAGCCCCGCGATTCTATACGAGAGATGCACGGAAAAATCATCTACCACCTACAGCATCTATGTATTTACAAAAATGTCTATTACTCTCGAATTCCTCCAAGAAAGCCAACACACCGAAAGACGCGGTTCTTTAAAAAGTATACTTCGCATAGTCATTTGGTTAATCACTATTTAGTAAATTGAAATCTGTACAATAAAATTTGATCACAACATTCTGTACATTTTTCGAATCCATCGGGTGTTCCGCAAGGCAGTATTCTAGGTATTTCCATAAATAGTGCAGCAATGCGAAGTTCTTCTCTTCTGTATTCGCCTCCGATTGTGCCTCGAATGACGATGCTGCTCGCGCCGCTGCGAATGTACCTGCAGATCTTGTTGATCTTGACTTCTTCGAAGTTACACATGATATGGATACTGCCGCTCCACTTTGCACCATATTCAACAAGTCTTTGGTACAAGGGAAGTTCCCCGAGGTCTGGAAGCACTCCTATATGTTCCCGGTCTTCAAAAGTGGTGATCGTCGTAATGTCAAATTTACCGTGGAATAACCAATTTGTCTGCCGCGTCTAAACTTTTCGAGATCGTTGTAAGCTTTGTTATATTGAGTAGCGCACGCAACTACATTTCTTCGGACCAATATGGTGTTCTCCTCGGACGATCTGTGACAACAAATTTCATGCATTTCACGTCGCATTGCATTTCAGAACTCGAACGTAAAGTACAAGTCGATGTCATTTACACGGACCTCAAGGCTGCTTTTGACCGAATCGACCATAAAATATTGTTAAACAAAATCTCCCGTTTTGGTGTCTCATCTCGGTTCGTTAAGTGGCTTGAATCGTTCCTGCGTGATAGAATTTTACAAGTCAAGCTGGGATCCGGTGTATCGTCTGCGTTCACAAATAAGTCTGGTGTACCACAAGGTAGTTACCTTGGGCCGCTTCTCTTCATTATTTTCTTCAACGATGCCGCTGATACTCTTGGGATCGGTTGCAGATTAGTTTACGCCGATGATTTGAAAATATACTTGACGATTAGCAACACCGAGGATTGTTATAGTTTGCAATCACTTTTAAATACATTTGTGACGTGGTGTAAACTAAACTCTCTGATTATAAGTACTGCAAAATGTGGAGAGATAACATTTCATCGCACTCAAACGCCAATCATTTTCAACTATACTGTCGATGGAGAAGTGCTGCGTAGAGTAGATTGCGTAACTGATCTTGGAGTTATTCTTGACCGAAAGCTTACTTTTGATAAACATTGCGCTGCAGTTATTTCGAGAGCAAGTAGGCAATTGGGATTCATCGCTAAAGTTGCGCGCGACTTCAAGGACCCTCACTGTATGAAAGCACTGTATTGTTCGCTAGTGCGCCCCTTACTTGAAAACGTTAGTGTAGTCTGGACTCCGCACCAACTTTCATGTAACCTGCGCCTTGAGCGTGTACAAAGACGATTCATTCGACTGGCCCTGAGAGATTTACCTTGGCGTGATCCTACCAACCTACCACCCTTTAATTGGCGAAAACACCTACTGTAGACATCGGATATTCGAATCCCGTCTGGACGAGGAATTTTTTTTCTAAATGTAATATACCTTATGTTCTGGTTTATTTTTTGCATCCTCGTGAAAACTTCACACATGGCCTGCTTTACTATGAGAATGTGACGATAGAACAAAAAAATCTGACAAAACTAGTCGAACCCTCATTTACAGTTTGATGTTTATTACTTCAACAGCCATGTTGCGTAACTTTGCCCTACATGACCCTAGCAGCATATACACTAAAAAGGAAACCGTCGTCAAACCACTCTGGCACCGGAACGTCGGACTTTTTCATAAATGTTTTGGGTGAGCAAGCGTGGAATTTTCCTTTCACTCGTCAACCTAATTCATTACCATAAGAAGAAAAAGAAAACGAATGGTAGGGGGAGGGGGTGAGAAAGATCGTCCTACAATGCCTCACCCGGTGTGCGGAAAACAGCAAAGTATAACAAAACATATTTTAATTAAAATTTCATTCTGCCAACTGCTAGATGTTTCACTTTTTGTTCAACGGAGCAAAAAAAAAACGATGTACTGTTGAGTGGCTTTTCTTTTTGTCCGGTAAGGATGCGAAGACGCTTTGTTTTGTTTAGCGTTCTTTCTGGGTAAAGGTTTCGTTTTTGTTGTACTTTTTTTTTCTCTTTCAACGCTAAGCTGGGCTAGAGCGAATGCTATCTGAATGTCGTAAAGAAATTTTGCTACAAGTTCGTAAAGGTCACTGAGATAATATTTTACTTCTAACGACGTAATTACCTGGGGGTCATCGGAGCAAACGACGCAGTCATCAGGTGGCATACGAAGAGTGGGTTTATTACTCTTTTAATCGTCGTCGGCGGAATGGGCGGCTGAAAAGGGTTCCGATTATTTTGTAAACTGTTGGTTAGCCAGCTAAGACGACGAGATTCGGTCTTCAGAGGAAAGTTATTATTTCTAAATTCATACACCAGGAGGAGGGTACAACCGCTCTCAAACCACGCGGGGTCTTATTTTGGTTAATTTTAATTGATATTGATACTGGACAACGAAGCATGAAAATAAGTAATGAAGTATTTAAAAAGGCGAAATGTTCGTTTTTAATAGTCTTAGAGCAGAAATCAGTTGCGCAAACTGCAAGTACTTCACATTCATAGTTTAGTAAATTCATAATGCTAGAATAAATCGCATATCCCTAAATCGCTCTTCAGTTTTCGCTGATACGCAGCTTTCGCAATAAATCAAACTTCATATCAATGTTTTTGATTAATAAAAAATTAATGATGAATTGACTTGCTGAAGTGATATTTGATGGTAACAATAAATAAAAAGACTTCATCCCCCACCTAATGACCGCGTGGTTTAGGAACGAACCCGCCGATAGGTGCCAATCCGTTGAACTTCGCCGCTAGAGCAGCGGTGGTGTGCCCGAGCCTGGTGCGCGTTTTCTTTCGAGCAGCCGTCCCCCCAGAAGCGTTCGTTTAGTATTCATGAGCAAACACTTTGAGCTGCGATGCGATTTTGCGATTCCCGCTCATATGAAGAGGGTTACGAGGAGCTTAAATAATCCGCGCCAGCCCTGCTACTGAACCCCTGATCAAACAACGAGCAACTCTTCAATCGCAGTAGCTTATATTGTTTATATTGAACCATTTAGGGGGTTATTTTTCGTCCTCGACTGCAGATTGGCTTGTCTTCTAGGGTGGCTGGATTTCAGGTTTTTTTTCTTTCGCCTTAATTTTGTACTTTATTGGGTTATTTCTACCGAAGTGAAAAATCATTCAATAACGAAATGTGCCTCAAACTCATGACTTTTGAATAGAGTTCAATAAGATGAGCCATTCTAGCGGCTACTGCATGCATGTAATGAAAGGTCGTATAAACCTCAGCTATCGATAATATTGATCAAGCTCAATTTGCTCTCACACGACTATCCGCCAGGGGTAATAAGTTTTTACGTTGTACGCTTTCAGACCCCCGCTCGTCCTCTCTGCTGGCAGAGGATTATTTTTTATGGATTATGCCTCGCAAGAGTTTGCACTGTTCTTTAAGCTTCGTTGAACAAAAATTCTTTGATCTTGCAAATGATTCCAACCGAGCATGGGATGATTGCCTTAACGACCGTGCGTCTCCATAAGACTGTTCTCTAAAATGGGACCACCTGGTAATTTGTTTGATTTCTTGCGCTCAATCTTGCGTGTAAATGATCGTATAAATTTAGTGTTATTGCTCTTATTAACCCCATATATCCTAATAAACGCTTTGACACATATGCAAAGAGCCGTGACACGTGCCTTTGCTTGTTAGCTCACCAAACGAGCGTCGTAGTTGGTCGATTCGCTCTCTAAGCAGGCTGTGATTTAGCGCACCAGATTTGCATCCAGATTTATTATCCTCCGTTGTCGCCGCCACCGCCGTTACCACGCTTGGTTCGTTAACGCTAGGCCGCGTTGGTTCACACACGCTAACCGTACCTACCGAAGCACTTAGGGGCCACGCGGACAAATGAGTTCGAGAGAGCGTAAATAGCCCACACCGCACACAGTTTGCACCTTTTCAAACGCTCAGCGCCTGCCTGGTGGCGATGACTCGGATCAAGCACAATGCAATGGATGAGAGGAGCATAATTGCCATAATTACCATTGGAGGATATTCTCTCTTAGACTGTGTAATATAGAGACCATTTAATTGCTTGCTTAACATTTTCGTGGTTTAAAATTTTATAGGGACTGTGGGAACCGATCTATAACGTTCAGCGACTTGCAGTGTTAATAATTTTTATCTCTTAAAAATGCGAACGGAAGGCAACACAGCCGTAACTTTTAGTGAAAATGTATAAAAAGTGACAATAAACTTTGAGGAACCGTATGAACATTGAGAGACACTTTTCAAATAAATCATTAAAAACGTAAACAATCGTTGCAAACTCGCTAAAATAGATTTGAAAATAAGCACAAAATTGTCGACATAAATAAGATTTGAAAAGATTAATAAACAAGGCAAAAAATACCGATTAACTGCATTTAGTTGACCCAAAGTTCAGATCATCAAAAACCACGGAAAAATTCTCAAAAAGTTAAAAAAAACTTTAGGTTAAATCACCGAAAGCTTGTCTTATCCAATTGCGAGTTATTTAGCACCATCAAATTACGTTGAATGTTGTCCAAAAATCCTCAAAAATGCAAAAAGTGCTTAGGAATCCATTTCAAAACAAATAAAAAGTTTCCAAAAAATCATCTAAAGCAATTCAGTCAGAATTTTTGATGTAGAACTACATCTCGCGGCAACAAATGGTTGCAAATTAGAAAACTGGCATGTCCAAAAACGTCAAAATTACAAAAATTTCAATAACTCCGGCCAGACATAATGGAATTTTCTAGAAATTTGTGTTATTACACTAATAGTACTTTAAAACGCGTGGTCGCAATATATACATAGAGATAACAAAACGAAAAAAATGCATTTTCCTTTTTAAAATTGTCAATCTTCAAAGTTCACAGTTAACGAAAAACTAATGTATATTGCGCACAATGTGCATCTGTATGCCCACAAACAGTGTACCTTGCAGTCCGTTTCCTTTTTACATTCCTTCATTCCATCACTTACGCTGTGCCGTCTGATTTTTGCGCGTATCCATTTGTTCATCATCACAACACTATTCCGTTTAATCGAATTTGCAAGTTACAATGACTGGTCGTGGCGAAGCAGGTAAAATCAAGGAAAAGGCAGAGCCCTGTCCATTTCGTACTGGGCCTAAATTGCCACACGGTGCTCCCACTGATCGTTATTATAAAAAAGTGCACCAAAGGATCTGAGTACACCATTCAATTCGTTATGACGTCCTGAATCTCTGGTCAAAATTTCAAAATCGTCGCATGGTACATATTTGAGAAATACTCTTTTGGAGGTCGTAAAGTACAAAAAAAAAAAGTGATACAAAAACGATGAAACACTTATTGTAAAGCACGTTTTCAACCACCATTTCATGAAATACCTTCCAAAATAATTTCTACATGTTTCAAGTATTATGTTTCATGACGTTTACAATTGGTGAAAAGGTTTATTTGAAAATCTCACAGTAAACACAAAAAATCGGGATCGTTATAGATATGACTGTCAAAAATTGATTTTATGTATTCAAAGTCTTCAGCAACATTGTTTAATAGAACAAGCCCTTACTTTTGACGTTTTCGGTTTTTCACTCAATCCATCCAACAGTTGGATAAAAAAATTATTGTTTTCTAATTTTAAATATACTAGATTGCTTCCTTCAGCAATGTTGTAGAATTTAGTAGTTTAAATTTAAAAGGAAAAAAATACTGTGATCTCCTATCTGTACGTTGGACACGACGAAATAGATTTTTTATGGTATGTAGCCCTCTTCTTAATATCGATTTTTTGTCTATAACTTTTTCTGTGATTGTTATAACGATAATTTTATGAAGTCGTGGGGGCTCCTTAAGCTAAATGAATTAAATTTTAAAACATTTTAAATTGTTTTGACCATGACAGTCAAAATTTAGACAAAAAGTAACTGATTTTTGGGAGAAGTGTCCCACGAAAACCTCTATTTTAACGTATTCAACGTACAGATAGGTCATAGCAATATTAAGCAACTATTTTCCTTTCAAATTTTTCCACAACTTTGCTAAGGGAAGTTGATAAAAAATTTATCAAATATTTCTTTTATCAAAATTATCAAAGATCCGTAATATAATAAAAAAAGTATTGCGAACTCGTTTCAGCAGATCTATTTAAAAAATTCAAAAATATTTTGGAATGCAACAGTCGGCAAAAGTTAGTTGCAAAAATAGACTAAAAATTTGTTGAACTGTGATTAGCTGACCAAAATTTGTCAAATCGTTAAATTCACAGACATATTACACTGGTCAACACATATGCGGCCCTAAAGCTCAAACTGGCAAAAAAATGTAAGATTATAGCTATTTGCCCATTCTTGTGAATTTTGGTTATCCTAGCCATTTCAAGAACTCCTCTCGAATTCCCATCCACTCCAAGGTTCCTAGCATAGACGACATGAATAGACACCAAACATTCTCTGTGATATTCTCTATATCAATATCAAAGAAAAAAAAAATTGACAGAGTCTCCCCGTCCCAATAGGTCAAATTATGTTTGCTTTCATGAGCCTAGACTAATTTGACGTCTCGAAGGTAAAGGTTTATCGAAAAGTTTGTTACACCCTTTTTCTTGAACAATTTCTAAACCTGCCGCGCTTAAAACGCTCTACATAATAAAAACTGATATCTTTAAAGAAAATATGCTGGTAAAACATGCTGGTACCGTTGAGTATATGTGGAGCAGAGTGCCGCTAGTTTCTCGTCGTCTATCATTGCAGCGGGCACGACTTCTGTACGCTTGCAATCAAAACTGCAATGCTGCTACTGGCGGTAAGAGAAGGTTTATCTTATGATTATGGTTACCATAGAAACCATAAATTATTCAACAAGAATTGAACATTTTTGCAACGGTTAAAAGTTATAAACTATTTTAATTTTATTTTCGATATTCACTAAATAATCGACATAATATCGAACAAGTAAATCGACATAATATCGAACAAGTAAATTCCTAAAAATACTAATTTGTAGAAGAGTAGGAGCCGGCGAGAGCTTGTGATTTTTTTTCCAATTACTAAGATCTATTCAGAATATTTTTTTTACATTTCAACATTGTTAGATGATAGTTTTTATTTTTACCTTTACAATTATATTATATACTTATATTAGCTGTCTTCGTAAAACAGTGAATGTTATTGTTGGCAAATTGAAACAAAAGCAAAAAACAAAAATGAATCTTTTAAAACTTTGACTTTGTTGTAATTGTTAAATATTGTTTGCACATAAAAAACACTACAGGCACAATGTCACCAAGTGTAAATGAAGTTCTTTCGAGTGTTTTCAAATATATATCTGAAAAAATGAAGAGGAGGCTGAAAATGAAAATACGTAAATCGCTGAAAAAACGAATTATTTCTATCTGTAATTCCAGTGTATAGTCCCTCGTCACCATTTCATACAATCCTAGGGCTGTATACTTTGTAGTATTTTTAGAGAAAAAATTTTTCTGCAACATTTTGCAATATGATGGAGCTCACATTTTTCTGAATCTCAAATTAGAGTGACCCAAATTTTCGACGAAATCCAGCAGCTAACTTTCTCATCTGTGGCTAAAGCTGGAAGTATACGCTGGGCAGGGCATGTAGCTAGAATGCCGGATAGCTACCCTGCAAAATTATCAAAACGTATCAAAAGCTCAAATTTCCTCATAAACGAACGTTAACCATGCGCCTCCTTTTACTTTTTAATCGATGGAGACGCCAAGTAATCATTGCACGGCGTTCGAATTTAAGGGAAAATGTAGATCTAGAGCCGGATAGCAGTATTCTAGAAAAAACTTTCCTCGACAAAGTTGTTATATATGATGTGGCGAATATTTTTTTGTTATCACGAATTGGGGTGACTCAAAATTGCTGTGAAATTTGATATCCAACTCGTATCTTTGTAGATAGAATTGAAGATTGTTCTACAATTTCATCCAAACTCACATGCTGTACACTTGTGAAGTTCGAAACATACCTTCACGCCTTCTTAAGGTAAGTTGTAGGTTTTAACTTGATCTATGAGTCTTTTTAAAATAAATTTTGACGTAGGACTACGTCTATTTGGAAGTTAGGTACCTGAATTTGAAAATCTAGTAACTCAACCAGGGAAAAGTGATCAGGTTTCGAGCGCTCATATTTCTTCATTTATAATCAGGTTTTCGAGGTTTTGGCATCAATCGATCAGAAATTCTTTTACAATTGAATTTATGTAACAAAAACAATCATTGTTTGAGATAAACTATTGAAAAATAAATAAATAACATCAATTGTCTAAATCATACCGAGCAACCAATCACCACCTTTCTACACAAGCACAGTCGACACTAACAGATACAGCCGATCTGACTTTGTTAACGATTTGTTGTTGTTGTTGTTTTGCTCGAGGTCACTTTCTGTTTCCGATGCTTATTTACTTTCCTTACCATTCCCTATTCTTCTTAACTCCTCCCTCTTTCCAACTAACTGACAAAACATTGATATAGAAGGTACCATTCGAACATACACCCCATCAGATTCATTCCTAAACCGTACCGATGACATACGGACGCTAGGTGTTAGCAGTTGAAAGGAGGAAAGACAAAATAGTACCGGTCATCTCGTGCCGGTTTCACCCGTAATGCTGATGGCTGTCAGTAGTACATGGCTACTACAAAGTACTAAAATGGCTGGAACTCTGGCCGGAATAACCAGAGAACAAGAATAATAATCGGAAACCGGCACCTTTTGGTGCCTAGAAATGTTGTAAATGAAGCAGCTAGTTTAATTTTCTGTTTTACAAAACGTTGCTGATAGTGGCAGGAGCCTTGCAAATATGCATATTTCTGTTGGTATTCATTTTTCGACAGCGGCCGGTGCAGCTTTCAAGAATGTTTTTCTTTCCTTTCCTTTTTCTTCACTTCGACGGAGCTGTGTCTCAGCAAATAAAAATTCACTGTTAGGTTACAAATATAGAAAAATACCGTAGTCCTACGTCATGCGGTCGTGTCTTTGATACCACCCTCCTACTTTTTCCTACGTTCAACAAAGCAGATAGAAGAAAGAGATTTTTAAATTAAACCATGTCGCTTCCGTACTAAAAATTCATATCGGCAAAAATGGTTTCATTGTCACCTCATTCTGATTTATGAATGCTACTTTATAATTCATCTAAATCGGTTGTTTCAAACCTTTCTTGAAAAGAAATATTGTAGAACAACATGCAATTTTATCTACAAAGACATGAAAGATGGATGATTTCATAGAAAATTTGTGATATCATAAAAATTACCGCCTCATCATGTGCAACAAGTTTGTTGAAGAAAGTTTTTCTCTTGAATACTGTCTTGAATACTTGAATACTGAACTCGAGTTCTAGATCCAATTTCCCCTTAAATTCGCTCCCTAGAACGCTGCCGAATGGTCAACCAAGCGTCTCCACCGATTCAACAGCTAAAGGAGGCGCACGGCTAAAGTTCGTGTTGGAGAAAGTGGGAACTTTTGACGCATTTTTGGAATGGCTAGGGGCACCAAAATTCGCAGGAATGGTTAAATAGCT
Organism: Wyeomyia smithii; assembly: GCF_029784165.1. NCBI lineage: Eukaryota > Metazoa > Arthropoda > Insecta > Diptera > Culicidae > Wyeomyia > Wyeomyia smithii. The sequence continues at coordinate 64,514,245 of NC_073694.1, forward strand.
ATAATCTTTCATTTTTTTTAGTTTGAGGCTGCATCCGTTATGTTCCTTTTGTGATAAAGTAAAATAGCACAAAATCGGTTGTTTAGAGAAATAGAAAAAAAATCTCCTGCATTGTTGCGCAAATTTGGAAAGTTACACTCTATCCAAGGATGAACATTATCACTCACGCTCATATTTTTCGCAAGCCGATAGCTCATTTGATATGCACATTTTTGAACAACTTTGTATGACGAACTTGAAGTCCTCAAGCAGTACTCCAACTTTGTCGAAGAGAGTATGCTCGTACTCAAACACCGGAGTCATGGGGCAGATTTAGGAAAATTATCGCGATCGTGATAATCATCACTTGAGGACTTCAAATTCGTCATACAAAATTTTTCGGAATTCTGCTCATTAAGAAAGCTGTCGGCGCGTGATAATTTTCATCCTTGACTCTATCTGCAAAGAAAAAGTAAAGTTAGATGCTGAACTTCATCGAAAATTTGGGTCACCTTAATTTGTGATTACAAGAAAATGTGCGCTCCATCATATTGCAAAATTTTGCAGAAAAAAATTTCTCTACAATATTGCTATCGAGCTCCAGATACAAATTTCCCCCTGAACTCGTTCCCTAAAATGTTGTTGTATGGTTAACCTAGTGTCTCCACCGATTGAACGGTGAAGGGAGGCGCACGGTAGACGTTCGCGTTAGAATGGGTGGTAGCTTTTGACGGATTTTTTAATTTTTGTTGATTTATCGACCAGTGTTATCGAAAAAAAGTAAAGATATTAAATTTTGTTTTTTTTTTCATCTGAATGTTGGGTAAACTTCGTTTGAACTAAATATTTGAAAGATGTCAAAAGACCAGAAAATTCGGCGAAAATCACTCTAAAATTATTAAACGATTGATCTAAACCTATTTCAAGATTATTACCAAAATATTGATAAAATTCATGCAAATCTGTCAAAAACAAGATCGTTGCATACATTTGTCAAAAAGTCGTCATTGAACTATTCTCAAAAATCGGAAGATAATTTGAAAAGAATTGAAAGTAAGTCAAACTTTCAAATGCTCTCAGGTTAAGTCAGTTCAAGGATATAAATGGTAATCGCTCCTATATTCATTTGAGTACCTATATTCATCTCATCACGCTTTTTGATCAATTTATCGTCAAATTTTAACATATTTTCAACGTAAAACTTTCAACCACTTGACAAAATCGAAAAGCAAATAGATTTACATTCAAAATTTGTAGAAATTCGACTGTAAATTGGACAAATGAGATAAGCGGCCGTTCCTAAACCACGTGGTCATATTTTGATCACTTTTCATACCCCCCGTACCACCCCGTGGTCTTTCGTGGTGTTTTGGCCAAACACCACCCCCCCCCCTTGATACTTTAACCACGTGGTCTTTTCATTTGTCAATTGTCAAAAATTCGCTTAAATTTTTTACATTTCTATTATTAAACTTTCAGTACATTCTATAGTTCTAAAATGCAAAAACTTGATTCTTAACTTGGTGGCAACAATAAAATTATAAGTCAGGAAAAAAGACCACATGGTCATTCGTTAACCCTCTTACCCCCGTGCGTGGTCTTGCGTGGTCTTTATACAAACCCCCTCGTCCCCCTCTTTATGACCACGTGGTTTAGGAACGGCCCCTAAATAAGATGAATATAGGTGCGCCTAGCTGTTGAGATGAATAATGGAGTGATTATCCTATTTTCGAACATAAAAGAAGGCGTCCCAATCTATCAAATTTTTAAAATGTCACCGGAAACAAGTGTTAAAAAAGGTCAAATATAAATCAAAAATTTAAAAAAAATCAAATATTATACAAAACAGCTGTAATTTGGTCAAAAGTTGTGCAAATTAGTTGAAAAGTTGGTAAATGTTAATTTGTAAAGTGTCAAAATTTCGACACAAGACGTTTAAAACATGAAAAATAATAGAAGGGTTGTACGCAAAGCCACGACCGCAAGGTTGAAGTAGAATAATTTTACAACAAAGATAACCCGGCTCGGCTGCTTGCGTGTCAGTCATTTTTTCTAGTAAATAAACGTTGACTAATCAGATTAATCGAATTTTGCGCTTCAACAAGGATTGACCATTTTTAATAATATAGTAAGTTGCTTGTCATGGTTGGGACTTGACAATATTTAAATTTTGAGACGAAATTTTTCGGATGTCGTGCTCATGACTGAAGGAAAAGATAATTCAGTACTTTTTGAGACACGAAGATGAAGTAAAATTTATAACTTTTACAAATTTAACAATGTGAATTAACTTATTAGAAAATACTAACTCTTCAATCAAGTTTTTATTTCAACCTGAAAAGGACAATTTGTTGTTCATTTTAGTATCGGATAAGATGCCGATCACATCTTTGCGTTATCACTGACAGTGTGATTAAAATATTCGTTGTGATAAAATAAACAGTGAAAAGCTGATTTAACACTCAAAACTAGACGGCTCACGTGTAGTCAAAATGAGTCAACTTTTCATTGAATGCATTTACTAGTGCCCACTATCACACAGAGACTGCATTTCTAGATGTTTTTGTTAGCAAAATGAGCAAATCGTATAGAAGAAATGTGGAAGATAATTAAGGTCTACTCCAAGCGGATAGTAGAACAGATAATTCTTGCCCCTTCGATACCAAATGTGCCAAATAGATAAAAAAAGAGTAGAAAATGATAATGCGTTTTTTGTTTGAATTCATAGATATTGCGGTCGCCATGTAGTGAAACCGTTTTTCGAAGAATTTAGTTATCAGTAGTCCTTAATTTATTATTTGAGCTAAATCTCTTAAATCAGTTATGGAACCTCCCACGAAAACAAATCGGTTACAAAGAAGAATAACATAGCTTGCATTCAAAATTATTTAATTTTCTATTTCTATCTTGAAATTTCAACAAGAAACGTTGAAGAGGTTGTTTATAAGACACGACCGCAGAGGTAACGTAGAATACGACAGCCTGTCTTATGTCAATGTCTTTCTTGTAATAGGTTTGGGAATACACTCAATTGGGATTGATTAATTTAATAGTCTCTTTGCTCCAGATGACGTTTTCCTCTGTAGCCGGCACCGCGGTTTCACTTGCTGCCGTATCCAAAACAAGAATGAAATTGATTTGTTTTATGGCTGTCTTTTGTATCAAGTTGCACTAAGATATCTTAATTTAGGCAGTGGCTACGCATAGACTATAGGCAAGGGCAAATAGTGCATTCTCCATCTATGATATAACAGTTCAAATAACAATTTTCTGCATTTTACGATGGCGTAGATAATTTTACAACTGATTGCTGCAGTTAGTAAGACTTGCGCGAAAAATTATGTGATTCAGGCTCACTAGCACAGAAATTATTCAGATACACTTTGAGGTTAATTGTGTTTGTCAATGCCATTTATTGACAAGTGAATATGTTTTCAACATGGAAAATTTTTTATTTAGCTTTGGATGATTTACAGTGATAATTAAATTCTACATGAGGTGATTTATTGGAATTTTTTTCTCTTCATCTATAGTTTATTTGACACGGCACAAATACAATTCAATGTTTAACGGCGCCAATTATATCTAGTAGCTTACTTTCTAAAGTATCTTAATAACTAAAAGCAAATTTTTTATCCTCGCTGCCGACTACGAGCTGAAACTAAATCTAACTTAAAGCTAGAATATTTTGCATCAAAAGCACAGGTTTGCTGTTTGATGGTTTTCATTGCCATAGGTAAGCAGCATATTAAATTTGTTCCGCTGCTGGGCCAAGATATTACGGACTGGCATATTGGGTTGTTTCCCTCGGGCCTTGAGAGTATCGTGCGGGTCTGATTGCTGTTTCCGGATCCGGGGTCTTAACGTGTTCTTGTCGTTTGGTTGGATGTAGGCGGAAGGGGATAGGACTAAACTGGGGCGTGGATGGATTTCAGGAAAACGTATATAAGGGACATGTAGGATAGGTCACGGCTCGCCAAGACATCACGAACAGGAACAGCCGGCTGCCTACCTTCGGCCTGCAGGGAAGCTATTAATCTAGACCTGGCGTCACGGTGTACAGGGCATGACCAAACAACGTGCTCTATGTCGTGATAACCTTCACCACAGGCACAGATACCACCCTCCCCGAGCCCAACACGACGGAGATGCGCGTCAAATCTATAGTGATTGGACATACGCCGGGACATGACGCAAATGAAATCCCGACCTACATCCAACCCCTTGAACCACGGATTCGTCGATACCTTGGGGATTATGGAATGTAACCACCTTCCCAGTTCCCCCTTGGTCCAAGAATTTTGTCAACTGACGATCGTATTTTGACGTACAAATGCGAAAAACTCATTAAAGGCAATTGGTCTTTCATAAATTTCACCGTTTGTTGCGCCCACCTTAGCCAAAGAGTCCGCTTTCTCATTGCCCGGTATCGAGCAGTGAGAAGGGACCCACGCTAAGGTAATCTGAAACGATTTTTCGGATGAAGCACTCAGATGTTCCCGTATTTTCCCCAGGAAATACGGAGAGTGCTTAACATCTTTCATCGATCGGAGAGCCTCAATGAAACTGAGACTGTCCGTAAAGATGAAATAATGGTCCGTGGGCATTTTTTCGATAATCCCTAGGGTGTACTGAATTGCAGCCAATTCTGCGACGTAAACGGAAGCAGGATTATCAAGACGGTTAAATTGTTATTGAAAATACCGAAGCCAGTGGACCCATCAAGAAGTGATCCGTCAGTGTAGAACATATTGTCGCAGTTGATGTTTCGATATTTATTGGAAAAAAATTTGGGGATCTGCTGCACGCGTAAATGATCCGGGATTCCACGAGTTTCTTCTATCATGGATGTATCGAAAAACACAGTAGAATCAGAAGTATTTGATAAGCCGACACGATTTGGAATATTCGAAGAAGGGTTAATATTTTGGGACATGTGATTGAAATACAATGTCATAAAACGGGTTTGAGAATTAAGTTCGATTAACCTTTCAAAATTTTCAATCACGGGACGGTTCAAGACCTCACATTTGATAAGAATACGAGAAGACAGGCTCCAGAAGCGGTTTATCAATGGTAGTACTCCAGCTAAGACCTCCAAACTCATCGTATGGGTCGATTGCATGCAACCCAAGGCGATACGCAAACAACGATATTGTATTCGCTCCAGTTTGATCAAATGTGTGTTTGCTGCGAAGCGGAAGCAGAAACACCCGTATTCAATAACAGACAATATCGTTGTTTGGTAAAGCCTTATAAGGTCTCCTGGGTGGGCTCCCCACCATTGTCCGGTTATTGTACGAAGAAAATTCACTCTTTGTTGACATTTTTTCATCAGATACCTCACGTGACAACCCCAGGTGCCTTTAGAGTCGAACCAGACACCAAGATATTTGTGTACCAAAACCTGAGAAATCGTTTTACCTGTTAATTGTGTTTGAAGCTGAGCAGGTTCATGCTTCCTAGAAAAAACTACTATCTCAGTCTTCTCCGGAGAGAATTCCATACCTAGCTGTAAAGCCCAAGCAGACAAATTGTCCAAGGTATCTTGCAATGGTCCTTGCAAATCGGCAGCTTTGGCTCTTGTAACAGAGATTACACTGTCGTCTGCAAGTTGTCTTATCGTGCATAATTTGCCAGACATTCGTCGATGTCATTTACATAAAAGTTGTAAAGAAGGGGGCTTAAACATGAGCCCTGGGGAAGGCCCATGTAGCTAATGCGAAAAGTTGCCAAATCGGCGTGCGTAAAATGCATGTGCTTCTCGGACAACAAATTGTGCAAAAAATTGTTCAAAATTGGAGAAAATCCTTGTCGGTGAAGTTCACCCGAAAGAATGTCAATAGAAACGGAATCAAAAGCCCCCTTAATGTCCAAGAACGCAGACGCCATTTGTTCTTTGCGAGCATACGCCAGCTGGATATCTGTTGAAAGCAACGCGGAAGCCAAACTGAGTATCTGATAGTAGACCATTTGATTCGACCCAATGGTCTATACGACGGAGTATCATTTTTTCCATCAATTTCCGGATACAGGATAGCATTGCAATCGGCCTATAAGAGTTGTGATCAGAGGCTGGTTTCCCTAGTTTTTGGATGGCGATCACCTTCACTTGCCTCCAATCCTGCGGTTCAATGTTTTGCTCCAGGAACTTATTGAACAAGTTCAACAAGCGCCTCTTGGCATTGCCGGGTAGATTCTTCAACAAGCTGAATTTGATTCTATCTAACCCAGGCGCGTTATTGTTACAGGACAGGAGGGCAACTGAAAATTCTGCCATCGTAAAAGGTGATTCTATCGCGTCGTGGCCCGGAGACGCATCGCGAACAATGTTTTGCTCAGGAACAGAGTCCGGACATACTTTCCTGGCAAAATCAAATATCCACCGACTTGAGGACTCCTCGCTTTCGTTGACCGTTACGCGATTCCGTATTCTTCGGGCTGTGTTCCAAAGAGTGCTCATCGATGTCTCCCTCGACGTCTCGTTCACGAACCGACGCCAATATCCGCGTTTCTTTGCTTTAGCGAAACTTTTAAGCTTGGTATCAAGCTCCGAATACCGAAAACATTCGCCAGGTATACCTCCCTTCTGGAAGGCCAAAAACGCGTCGGATCTTTGCGTGTAGACATCGGACCCAAGCAACACACAAAACATGTTAGAAAATAGATTACAACGAAAGTAGTCATATAAGTGTACTGCAAGCGCAATTAAAAACTTGTGTTATTATATCGTGTTTTAAGTTGTTTTTCATCAGTAATACAACCGCATTTCGAAAACAAGCTCATTTTTCTGGTTTTGGAGATGTTTTTAATAACATGAGTTCAAGAATAACAATCACTATCACTTGGTCTTTTCGTTAGACATTGCACCATCTAATAACAACATTACGTACCTGTAAAATTCTTTTCCTTAGTACAACAGTCGTAGCAACAAACACTCAACTTAAAAATACTTGATCAAATTAATATTTAAATTTTATTAACGATTTCTATATTTATTCGAAGCGGGTCAAAACGTGCCATCAAAAGATAAACAAAACGCTTGCAGTGTAACCAATACCACTTCAGTTTTTTGTTATTGTATATCCAACATCGTTTTCTAGTTTTGTTAGATTTTATATCCAGATAACGTTGAAACTATGCGAAAACAATTTTAATATTCAAGCAAAAGAAACAACTCTTTTTGAAAGGTTGAAAATCATTTTTTGTCATCAATTTATAATCAATAAAAACTGCCACTGATAGAAGCTATTGTCGATCTAGTTGCACTGCGCCGTCACAACACATTTGCGCATGCGCTAATTAACAGTTGTCATAGCAACAGAATTGCGCATTGCCGTATTAGTACTCGAGATGTATTTTGCCACTTAATTCTATCAAGTTGGCTTGCTCTCATGCTGTTATCGGTACTTGTTCTATTAGCCTTCATGTTTTGCGCTTTTCTGGTGATAGAGATGTCATGGAATAGGTAACGTCAACTATTTTATACCAACGTGTGTTACTTGGGGAGCACTCTTGGTCCCACCACGGAGTGGGAGGCCGTTCTTTGATCGTTACGCCGGGATATTTCTTCGTTTGGGCTTGCAACGCGGCGTCGAAAATCAAGCCCGCGAGGAGGTTGGATTCTTCAAGTGGTGGATGATGTTGAATCGACTCGACCATTTCCTCGTATAACTTCCAATCGACATTTCGTGTGAGGTCAAACGGAATGTCAATTGGTCGCAAGCGAGTTGACCCGTTAGTAATTGAAATAAGAATAGGCAGATGGTCGCTACCGTGAGGATCGAGGATTACCTTCCATGTGCAATCCAACCGTAGCGACGTCGAACATAAGGATAGATCCAAAGCGCTTGGGCGCGCTGAAGGTTTCGGGATACGTGTCATTTCACCATTGTTTAAAATAGTCATGTCGAAGTCATCGCAAAGGTTTTAGATTAAAGAGGAGCGGTTATCATTGTAAGGGGAACCCCAATCCACACCATGAGAGTTGAAGTCTCCCAAAATCAAACGTGGCGAGGGAAGAAGTTCTATCAAACAAAGAGCAGCCGTTGCCCAACCTGTGCTCTGGGGGGAATATATATTGAGGCAATACAAAGCTCTTTACCTTGTATTGTCATTTGACATGCGACAACTTCAATGCCTGGAATCGAGGGAAGGTTAAAACGATAGAAAGAATAGCACTTTTTAATCCCTAAAAGTACTCCTCCATATGGGGTGTCTCGATCAAGGCGAATAATATTAAAATCATGGAAGCTGAGATCAATATTTGAAGTAAGCCAAATTTCACAAAGGGAAAATGCATCGCATTTGTTTTTATTTATCAAAACTTTAAACGAATCAATTTTTGGTAAAATACTTCTACAATTCCACTGTAAGACAGAGATAGAATCCTTCATATACGCAGTTGAATTAGGCATCGAAGGATACAATCGCTTCAAGGAGGGGCCATTGGGCAGTCAACTGCTTCAAAAATGATCTAACTGTTGGGAGGAATGCTGTAATAAAATTTTAATTGGATCGGGTTCATTGAAAGTTTCAAAAATCCAGTCCACAATGTCAGAAAATTTCACTAATCCAGAGTTTGTTTCATCAACTGGATGTGCAAAAGGAACAACTGGGGTTTTAGATGTTCCTGGCAGTGCTGGGAACTCCTTCTGGGACTTTAAATTTGCAAGCCCAGGAGGAGTTTGCTTCGGTTTTTCCGCAGCACTGTTTGGTTTGTTCGTACTTTTCATTACACTTTGGGAAATCTTAGGACCTTTACGGGGAAGTTTAGGAGAAGAAACATTTTTCCTCTTCCTAGACTCCCCAATCTAGCGCACTAAATCTAGCGCACTAGCGCACTAGTGCCGACAAAAACACGTACCTCTTTACTTCTTTCTTCCAGCAGTGGTTGTCCGATCGTTCGAAGCTGCACCCAAAGCAGCCAGCAGCACCAGTACAGCAGCACCAATACAGCCACCAGCAGTGAGCCGGGTGTAAGATCACTCAGCACAGCGACACGACTCGACTGTCAACTGATGGCTTTGAACTCGAAATATCTATTCACTGTGCACAGATCAAAACTGCAGCTGGTATTTTGCACCAATACAGCCCAAGTTGCAAGCCGGGTACAAAACGTAGCGACACAACTCACAATCTAGTTGGCCTTTAGCGCGAACAATATACTCTTTTGTTTGGCTATTCGTACACACGGAACAACACACGGTACAATAGAACGACCACTTTGCACGTCCGTTTCTGTCGAGTGTTCGACGCGGAATGGAAATTATGTATATATGAAAATTTCAATCGCTATACTGCTAGCCACACGCGTTATATAGTAAGCCGCACACGCTATACAGCTAGCAACACACGCTATATAGCAAGCCACACACGCTACAGACATGCATACACGCCATAAACTTACACACACGCTATATAGCAAGCCACGCATGCTAGCCACACACCTTATATATTAGGGACATACGCTACAGATATTCACACACGTTATGTGCACACACCCTATATATACATACGCTGGATGATGGTGGCTTCTCAAACCACCTGGCGGTGCGAGTCTCTTTCAGTTTCGGGTTGTATTCACCCAACGATATCTGAATTGAATTACCGCTGGTGGGGTCCAACTCAGATCGAAGGGAAGCCGAACTGAAAGAGGTAGGAACTGCAGCTAACCACTACCACCGCCGCTGTTACCCGCTGCTGATCCACTTCGTCTACTGCCATCGGTGTTGATGTTCGCTGCTGTTGCCTGCTGCTAGTTAACTGTTTCGCTCGAGGAGAAACAGTCTCTTATATAGCCCGAAGAGTGCATTCCCGGCTAACTAGGTACTCCATTCTGTCGTCCTTTTTAGGGAAAGGCAGCAAGCGAACAATCAAAAGTCGACATTTGCGTTTCGACAATGTTCAACAATTTTCAATATTACAATAGTTCGAACAATCAGATTACAATTTTCTGCATTTGGACGGATGCTTAAATGATTTTCCAATCGCTTGCTGCAAAAATGACAGAAATCGGTTGGAAACTGACTGGGTTTAAAACGTTTGAAATTGAACAATTTTTGTGACGCTCTCGATGTTTTCGGTTTTGAAATTGGGTCCCTGTAATTGTTGCCGTAAGACGTAATCTACGTCAAAAAACACGTTCTTATAACGTAAGCAACCACAATAGAATGTTAAAATTAGTAAAACGAAATCTATGCGTACATATAGGGTTTCCTGAATGCAAAATTTTGTGTTCGTTCGTCATATGGATTTGCTCGAGATATTTTTTCAACATATATAAATTTAAGGTAAAACAAATTTATGATTTAGTAGCTTTCAATTGCCAGATTTTCTCGGAAATCTCCAACTACTGCGGGTGTTTTCAAATAACAAGTTGAATAGTGGAAGTGATGTAGGAATAGCTTCCGAAAGAAATTTGGCGTCACGTTTGTGAGGCAAATTTTCGACACTAAGCTCGATAAAACGATTTTGAACTATAAGCAATTCTGCTCTTTTGGAAACTGTTTCATTCTTTGATGATCGAAGGATTCACCACTGTGAACAAAGATGAATTGGTACACAGAGGAGGTAAAAATAATTTTATGCCGTTAACAACCGTACGGGTCCCCATCGTGGATACATATACAGATTTAGTTTTATTTCGCACTAACATCACGCAACCTGTATATAAATGCAGAAGTACAGATTTTCGAAAGAAAGTAAATATAGGGGAATTATGAAAATTGACAACAAAAATGTTATATGTCTAGTTTTGATTTTTTTAAAGGAAAATATATAAGAATGAAAGAAAAACATATCTGATGTCGAAGTTCGCACTATTTGATACAAGAAGAGCAATGCCACAAATAACGGGCAACCAATTTAATCGACCATTTTTGATTTGGCTGAAATTATGCAAGGGAAATTATATTTGGGAAGGTATTGATGATTTCAAATATTTTCAAGGTCAAGACGGCTTCTTGATTTTGATGTTTTTGAAAAACAATTTTTTTAGTGAAAAGATACAAAACATTAAAAATTGATTATCTAAAAAAGCTTATTTTTTGAAATCTAATTTTTTTTTATAAAAATTGTAAAAATTGTTCTAAACAATGAAACCGGTCCGATCAGGAAGAAAGTTATGTTTTTTTGAAAAATATATAATAAATAATTGTATATTTTTTTCTGAAAGACAAAATTGTTGTCTACAACTTTGCCGAAGACATCAAATCGTTTTGACTGTAAAAATATTTGTAATCATCAATACCTTCCCAAAATTACATTTTTCATTAGCTTCTCAACAATGAGTCGTGTTCCAAAAAATTAAACCAATATCTATGCAAAGTTTCAGCCAAATCAAAAATGACAATTTAAAAAAATATGAAAACTGGGACATTTTTTGTGGAACAGTCAAAGTATATGTACATGTGTATTCAAATTAGAATAATTAACTTTTGGTTAAAGCTCAGAACGAGAAAATATTAAATCTTCAATTCATTTGTTTGGTTGTCCTAAAAAGGACAGTTTGTTGTTGAATTTAAAATCGGATATGACGCTGATTGCATCTCTGTGTTACGTCTATAGCGGGAGTTATGGTGAACTTGCGTATGACGAAGGCATCGTATTACCTGTTCTATTGAATGGGAGAAAGAGGAATATTGTAAAATTTTGTAAACATTTAACTCAAACAATATTACCAAATCGTAGTCAGGCGCTCTGACAACAAAATTGAAGGCTGTTTTCACACTGAAAATCAGATAGCCAGCAGAAATTTGGATTGCCAAAATCCAGAATGCCGAACAGCCGTAAAGATAGCTGTTTATTTACCTGCGGCAAGTTTCTCGCCCCGTCGCTCGCGTTTGCGTTCACCATGGCAGAGGCCCAGCTGTCTTTGTGAATGCGTTCCAACAGGGCAGTTCGTTATTCAAAGTCGGTAATGCTGATCACAGCCTTTGCGCTGCCTCTACAGTGGGGGGTTTACTAAATAAAGTGAAAGTAAAAATTAGACAACTACAACAGAATTTGATTGCATCCCGCACAGAATGTCTGCTTGTGTTGATGCCAAAAAATTTATTAACCTTCAATTACTGGTTTATTTGCCTTGAAAAAGGCATTTTGCGGTTCAAAATCGGTTGCTGATTGCAACCTTTAAGCTGCTCTAACAGTGGGGGAATTAAGATACACGGACAACATGCACTGTGGAAGCTATTTCACATTCAGTATATTAGACGGGTGCGACAGATTAAAATTGCTAGGATCCAACACAGAATGCTTGCTTGCGTTGTCAAAAATTATTAACTTTCAATGACTTGTTTATTTGCCTTGAAAAAGGCATTTTGATTTTCAAAATTGGATTTCCTGATGGCAATCTTCATGCTGCCCCAACACGGGGGGAATAATGGCAGTCTGGCGACACACGCTGAGAAGAACCGCGCTGCTCCTGAGACGTGGTGAGCAACCACAGGGCTAGTGCTGCTGCTAAGGAAGGATGACTGCTGTTGTCGCTTTCTAGAACTATTATGAGCGGCTTCGGCCGAAACAGGTTCTTATATAGGCCAAATAGCATGTTTTCAATTTCAAGGTATATGATTCTGTCGACCGTGCTTGGGAAGCAATCACATAACGACCAAGCAGAGATCGAATTTTTCGTTTTGACAAGGCTTGACTATTTTCAATAGTACAATAGTGTGAATAATAAAATTACAATTATCTTCTTTTGGGAAGAATCTTAGAAGATTTTCCAATCTATTGCTGCAAGAACGAAGGAAATCCATCGAATAATAACCAATTTATAAGCATTTGAAATTGGATATATTTTTCACTTTTTTCGGGTTTAGATTTTCATTTTACATCCCTATGTAGCCGAACTTCCTGAGAGAAGTATTCTACTTCAAAACTACAAACTACTTGCCGAGTGGGGAAATTTTATAGACTTGAAGGTAATTTTCTAAATGTGCGTGTATATTTTAGCACACACTTTATTTAAAGTAATGGCCCAGAAACCTTTGGTTATAAAGAAAAACTGTCTAAATACGAGTTAGAGGAAGCTAGCAATATTTTGCAAAACAAAATTTCTGCTTTAGAAATTCTCTGTACCGACTAAATGTAAAATTCGTATCGTAGTTTAAACTAGGCGAAACATTAGTGAAACGTTCCATAAATCAGTCTCGCCACGGCGGGTAGGAAAAAGTCAGCAACCGGATTTAGGAAGCGAACACTTTTAGCAACTGTGTGTGTGATGAATAGAACACGTATTTCCGACTTTCTTTCGTTGCTAAAGAGGAAAACAAGCCAAACGTACACGATAAAATTGAAAATAACACGGAGGTAAGTCAGCCAGTGCCGCCAGTGCTGGTTTAGAAACCAATTAGAAATTGCTATGAAATTCAAACAGCGGTAAGTGAGTAGTCGAAAGCAATTGTCCTGAAAATTGTTCACTATTAGGTAAGTTGGTTTAAATCGATTGAGCTAGTTTTACTCGCAGCACACATCGCCGCCGGTTGAATCTTGCTTGTTTCTAAATAATCTTCAGATTTACTCTCGCTAGACCTGCAACCGGAAGGAATCTATCGCTTCGCTTCTAAATCTGAGCCATAAATTATTCGCCGAGACGAGAAGTTCCATCTCATGCCACCATCGCATTTACTAGAGCTCTTGTCTTCGTCCATCTGGTGGTTGTCCACCAATCCACCCTCGCCCACACACGCATCCGAGCATGTCAAGCAACTTTAACAGGCCGGGCAGGAGAATTTCCTTATCTCACAGGAAGCGGCTCAAACTTTAGCTGCTCTGTGTGGAAACACATTATTCGGTTTCCGTTCGTGGCTGATGCTAAGATGTTGTGATTTGACCGCGAAGCGGAGTATCAGTCCTCATAATTGAATTCGCTGTACTTAATAAGATTTTTTGTGCCCAATATCTCCACTAGTAAGTACAGATAATGCTGGTCGTAAAACACTAAATAAGCCTGCTTAAATTTGTTGGAAACGACAACGAGGACCGGGATAATGATGACAATGATGATGATGAAATTATGATTCGACGAATGTGACGATAATGACGGAACCCATCAGTGCTAAACTCCTGTTTTATGGGGTACCGTAAAAGACCGGACGCCAACGTCCGTGAATCAATCGAAGCTCAGTTTCCAGGCACAGTCCACGATTTTGGACGGTATAAATTCGGCTGCTCGCCTCGTCCATTCGCTTCGCTTCGGAACTTATTTGATCGGCCGTAAAATTCAAGTGCGGCCAAACGATTATCCTCTCACGTTCTCTATCGCGCGCGCTTGGATAGCAAAATAGCTGAGATTGCTTCGAAGTTATTGTTTCATTAGTTTGTTTTATTGCTACTCTCGAGGAGACACGAAGCAATCAGCCCGTGATGTTGGAGATTTTACGATACCAGCCACGTTACTAGTAATTGCTTTGCAATGACAATTATGATTTTGTGATAAAATGTGATTTATAGCAGTTTTAGCTTTGGTTGAAATCAAAGTAATCAAAGGTAATGAGAAATTTGTGATGGCTCGCGATATCAAATTCACTAGCCTTAACGGAGAATATTCTATTCGAAGCGTCAATAAACGATAAAAAGTGTCACTAGAAATTTAGTAGCACTATATTTTCACAGGCTTTCACTTGTACATCATAGGCTGCAGTATCTCGTCACTGTCATAAAAAAACGCCGTAACAACAAAAGTTAAGTAATTGCTGTTGATAAACAATACGGAACAACTCTTTTTGTGTTATTAAAAATGCCACTAGCTGTATTCATTCACAAAAAGCTCTCAAAATTTACTCGAAATGAAAAATGAAGGTTCATTTTCACATGTTGTGAATATGAGCCCTTATCCACACAGTAACAACTCTCTTAGAATCCTAAAACAAATATCACTTAGAAAAAATCTTCCAAATTGTTGGAAAACTGCAAACCATTTTACAGAACTCAACAAACCAAATTACTTAGTGCCGTGTCAAATAAATGTTGTGAAAGAAAAACCAAATTACTATCGATCAAATTACTATTACTTCCGTCAAAGATTGAAAAAGTTTGGTTGATTATCAATCATTTCTAATAGTGTTGAAAAGTTCCCAGTCGTTGATAATGCGATCGAGTGCATTGCTCAGAGATTTTAATACGGGATTTTGTTTGTAACTTAAATCTTTTTCCAAAAATTTTCTTTTCCTGTTTTTTGCCATAAAGCTCAAAATGTAAAAATAGGCTTTCCAACTGTTCTTGTGAATTTTGGTGCCACTACCCGCCTCAAAAGTACATCAAAAGTTCGCAGAGTAATTACTCGCCGGATTCGTTGGCCAACCGTTTGCTTACGGAAAAATTTCATTAAAGACTCTGAAAGCTTTACGCACCCTTGAGATGGCTAAGGGCATCAAAATTCATAGGAACAATTTAAAAGCTATAAATTTTCCTTTTTTTCGCAGCCGTTAAATAAAAGAAGATCCAAAGTATAATTTAAACCCTTTTAATACCTATGTGGAGTGATTAAGCAGGCTTTTATCAATTTGCAGGTATTTACTGTGTTTTGAGAGGTTTATACCTGCAGACATATTTCCAGGTCTTTTTACACATGTGCGTTTTATCGACCATCAAGTATTTTTTGAAGTGGAATTACGTCTTTGTTTCCAATACTGGTATGCATTCTGTAAAATTAAAGATGAAACTGGCAAATGTTGCATCAGGTTTCAAACGATAATAACAGCAAAACCACATGATGGAAAGCAGGAACCAATTTGTTGTTGGATAGATTAACATTTTATATTAACAATTTTGTAATACGCTAGTCATCATTATATTTTCATTGTAAAGCGGTAAAAATCGACAAAAAGTGTCAAGGACAAATTTACGCGAACAATGAACCAATCACGTGCGAGCATTCCTAGCACAGACCACATGAATAGACACCAAACATTCCCTGTGATATTCTCTGTATCAATATCCAAAAAAAAATTGACAGAGTCTCCTCGTCCCAATAGGTCAATTTATGTTTGCTTCCATGAACCTAGACTAATTTGATGTCTCGAAGGTAAAGGTTTTTCGGAAAGCTTGAAACAACCCCTTTCCTTGAACAATTTTAAAACCTTCTGTTAGAGCGTAATAAAAACTGATGTCTTAGAAGAAAACATGCTGGTAAAAACAACAGTACCGTAGAGAATGTGTGGAGCAGAGCGTCCCTCGGTCTTCGGCTGCTTTCCTCCAATCGCCCCTAACACCTATATCGCGTGCATCCTCGTCGACAGCACACATCCAACGAGTGCGGGGTCTACCCCGAAGTCGACGACCTCTATCGGGATTGCTGCTAAATATAGCCTTCGCTTGACGCTCATCCGGCATTCTCACTACATACCCAGCCCCTTGAAGCCTGCCGTGTTTTGTCCGCTTGACTATATCCGCCGATTTATATGCCTGGTACACTTCATGGTTCATGCGTCTGCGCTGAACACCATTTTCAAGTTTGCCGCCAAGGATTGAACGCAAAATCCTACGCTCAAAATAACCAAGAGCTCGCCGATCAGCCTCTTTCAGCGTCCATGATTCATGGCCGTAGAGAGCCACCGGAAGAATCAGTGTTTTACAGAATGCAAGTTTAGTACAGATTTGCAGACTGAGGGACCTTAGCTGGTTACGTAATCCGTAAAAGGCCCTGTTTGCGGCTGCTATCCGCCTATTCATCTCACGGCTAACCTCGTTGTCACATGGCACTATTGTCCCAGGTAAATAAATTCTTCGACTACTTCCGATGTTTCCCCACCGCAGCACCAACCTCCGACGGACTACCACGCACTCTGCCAGCCACCATGTATTTCGTTTTGGCAAAGTTTATGACAAGCCCTAATCTCGCAGCTTCCCTCCTGAGAGGTCCGAAGGCCTCTTCCACTGCTACGATTTATACCAATAATGTCGATATTATCCGCAAACTCTTGAAGCATGTGCGACTTCGTAATGATGGTGCCGCTTCTCTGCACACCAGCCCTCCGTATAGCACCTTCCAATGCGATGTTGAACAATAAGTTCGCTTCAAATAATCTAACGTAACGAGAGAGTCCGATATCTCACCGGCAATCCTGACGCATGATGTAGAACTTTCAAGGGTGGCACGTAATCAGCCTAATCAGCTTTGTTGGGAAGCATAATTCGAGCATGATTCGCCATAACTCATTTCTCTTAACTGAATCGTACGCTGCCCTGAAGTCTATGAACAGATGGTGCGTCTGCAAGTTGAATTCTCGAAATTTATCCTGGATTTGTCACAAGGTAAACATTTGGTCCGTCGTGGAGCGTCCCCCTCAAAAACCGCATTGGTACCCGCCATCAAAGTTATGCTGCAACGGCCTCAGTCTGTGGAACAGGATGCGAAAGATCATTTTGTACACGGTATTGAGAAGAGTTATGCCCCGATAATTGCAACAGTCCAGGCGATGGCCTTTATCTGTAGATCGGGCATATGAGACCCTCCAACCAGTCCGAGGGCAATTCTTCATCAGACCACACTCTCAGCATTATCCGAGGATGGCACGATACAGCTGTTCGCTCCCGACTTTGAATAGTTCGGCGGGAATGCCGTCCTTCCCGGCTGTCTTGCAGTTTCTCAGCTTTTCCACTGCTTTCTGCACCTCGTCCATGGATGGTGGATCCACAGCTTGACCATCATTCTCAATAGTCATCCTGCTCCTTTCGACTCCACTGTTTCCCTCACTGTTCAACAGCACACTGAAGTGTTCCTTCCAACGCCTGGCCACCTCTGTTTTATCGGTTATCAGGTTCCCCTCCCTATCGTTGCACATGACAGGGGTTGACACGTTTCGATTCCTGATTCCGTTGACCTTCTTGTAGAAGCTCCTCGCATCGTGCCTGGAGAAGCAACCTTCCGCCTCCGCAAGAATTCGCTCCCAATGGTGTCGTTTCTTCCGGCGATGGAGTCTCTTTTCAGCGGCTCTGGCATCTCGATATTTACCCATGCTCTGACGAGTCACAGCCGTGGCCAACATGTCCTCTGTCACTGGCACTCAGCGTCAAACCACTCATTGGACGCAGCTGCCGCAGTTGTACCCAACACTTCTCGCGCTGTTGTGCTGATCGAACTGTGGATGTATCTCCACTGTTCATTCAGGTTCCCTTCAACTCTTTCCTCAATCCGTTCATCAACCTTCTCCTTCAGTTGATAGCCGCTGGATGTTCAACTGCATCCTCCTCGTTGCCTTGGATTTCAACACGTTGGACAGCCGGGCGCGGATTTTGGCTACTACGAGATAGTGATCCGAGTAAACGTTCGGTCCTCTGAACGACCTCACGTCTGTAACGTCTGAAAAGTGCCGTCCATCAATCAGAACATGGTCAATTTGAGAGCATAGCTCTCCATTCGGGTGCATTCAGGTGTGCTTACGTATGTGCTGGCGTGCAAAATAAGTGCTACAGATAGCCATCCCCCTAGCTGCAGCGAAATTGACAAGCCTCAGGCCTTTGTCGTTCGTAGTAGAGTGAAAGCTTTACCTACCAGTTACGGGGCGGAAGAAGTCTTCTTGCCAGACCTGTGCATTTGCATCTCCGATGACAATCTTTATATCGTGTCCTAGGCACTCATTGTATGTCTTTTCCAGGAGCTCATAGAACTCCTCCTTTTCGTCATCGGGTTTCTCGTTGATCGGTACGTACACATTTATTATGCTTTAGTTGAAGAATTTGCCCTTAATTCTCAACACGCATATACGGTCACTGATCGGCCTCCATCTAATGACACGCTTCATCTGTTTCCCAATTAGTACGAAACCGACTCCTCTTTCTGCTTTCACGTCGCCGCTATAGTAGATGTTGTACTTAAATTATGTGTCCGCAATTGGATCTACTGCCCGGAATTCGCGTTTCCCCTGATTTCGGCCACCGCACCTCTTGGATAGCTGCAACCTCCACATTTACCTTCCGCATCTCTCTAGCCAGGATACTTGCGCGTGCCGGTTCGAGTAGAGTCCTTACATTCTAAGTACCGAGTTTCCAATAATCGTTGTCCTTTTTCGTCCGCCTAAGTCCATGCCGATTATTCCGTTCCGTATTTATATCTGGATTGTTCGTAGTATTCAATATTCGGTATGGTGCCTTACTAGGGCAGCGATACCTAGTCTCGCGAAGGAGCTGCCGTCTCTGATATAGCAGGCGAGACACCGCGATTCATGATTCAGCCGCCCGCTCAGAATCGGACGCTGTTGAACGCCGCCCCTAACATGGGAAAACCGCAACGTACGTTCCCCCTTCCCAGTCAGCAAACGACCAAAGTTTCCTCCGGGGGTTGGTTTGAAGATCTCCGCTAAGGTTACTCGTATCCCGGTCGGCCCCACGTGGAGGTTGGGATAGGAGTTGCTGGACAGAGGTGAATGACCACCATATTATCTCAAGTGACACGTTTTCAACCATTCGCCAACCATATGATTACCATAAAAACCATAAATTACTCAACTCGAATTGAATATTTTCACAACGGTTAAAAGTTATTTTTATTTATTTTTCATCTTCGCTATTCACTAAAAAATCGTAACCGACATACAGTACTGGACAAAAAAAGTACGCACCTGTGATATGTTCAAACTTTCTTGATTTAGGTAGAATCTAAGGCAGATGGATAAACAAAGTGTTCTAACAAAAGACATTACTGGAGGTGTACTTTCGAAAAATGTTAGATAAAGCGATATGAGAACGACATATGAACATAAAAAGAGCTTATATTTGGAAATTGTCATTTTTCTTGTGGACAAAATAAAGTACGCATTATAGTGATTCAACGTTCAAACTGATTTTTCTTTATTTTAGTATTTAGTTTGGCCACCTTTGGCTTCAATCATGGATTGCAGGCGTCGAGGTATACTTTACACGAGGTTTTTAATATGTTGGGATTCGATATTCGTTCAAGCTTTTTCCAAAGCTTCAAACAGTTTGTCGCGGTTGGTGACATCTCCCTTGTCGACATTTTCATCCAAAATCGACCACAAAATTTCTATCGGATTTAAGTCCGGGTTTTGTGATGGCCATTCCAATAGCTTGATACGTGAAGCACGGAAATACGCAGTGGTTTTGTGGGCGGTATGCTTAGGATCATTGTCTTGTTGAAAAGTAAACTTCTTTTTTAAGCCAACCTTTTGCGCCGACTCTGTAAGATTTCTCTTTAAAATGCTGATGTAATAGTCTGCTGTCATTATGCCATCAATTTTCTCAATATTACCAACACCCGACCAAGCAAAGCACCCCCACACCATGATACTGCCACCTCCGTGCTTGACCGTCTTCTGAATATTTTTATCGGCAAGTTTCTCACCAGGTTTCGTCCAAACTCGTGCTCGTTGTTTGTGGCCAAAGAGTTCATATTTACTTTCATCGCTCCAGATAACCTGTTTCCAGAACTCTATCGGCTTGTCGATGTATTTTTGAGCGAATTTGAGGCGTTTGATCCTGCAGAAATAAACCTCAGCCAAAAATGTATGCTGAATACGAAGTAAACAAACCTGTTAACCTTTCGAATCAAAGGTCGTCGTTAGGCAAATCCACTCTTATAACCCATCTCCTGTAGTCTTCTGCGCACAGTTCGTTCAGAGATATTTAAATCAGCATTTTCACGAATCACTCGGCTGGTAGCGAAAGGATTTTTTGCCACTTCTCGAGAAATTCGGCGATCAACGCTAGTTGTAGTTTTCCGCTTTCTTCTCTACCGGTCCGATCGGCTACGCTTCCCAGTTCTCCATGCTTTTTGCATATTTTTCGTGCTCCTGCTTCACTTAAATCGTATTTTCGAGCAATTTCTCTATGAGAAAGACCTTCTTGACGGTTGTTAACTATAAGTTTACGAATATCTACGGAAATTTGCCCTTTCCCCATCTTATCCGATTGTACCGCGCACTAATAATGATAAACAAATAATCAAACACACTGTTTCAACGTTTTTCTGCAGCAATAGGAATCTTATTGGACTTACGAGGAGTAGGACACAATAAAAAATAAATTATCTGAGCTGAGAAATAGTTAACTGATGATGATATAAAGAATGCGTACTTTATTTTGACCAAGAGAAAATAAAGCTTAATTACAATTATGCTGAAGTGTGAATTTAATATGCAATTCTTTGACAAAATTATTATACCAATCGTTGGTATATTAGAAATACTACAACTTGTCCGAATTCATCGAGTTCATATACCTTATATTAAAAAAATACAGGGAGTTCAACATTAGGATAGTGGGTGCGTACTTCTTTTTGTCCAGTACTGTAATATTCAACGAGCAATTTCCTAAAAATATTAATTAATAGAAGAGCAAGAGCCAGCGAGTAATTATGAATTATTTGTCCATTTACTAAGATCTATTCAGAATCTTTTTCTTTACATTTCCTTTTTTTGTGTCTGTAATTACAGTGTCAAGTCCCACGTCATTATTGCTTACAACCCTAGAGCTGTATGCCTTGTAGTATTTTCTCGAGCAAAAAGGTATAATATAGTTCTACAAAGTTAATTATTCTACAACTTTGCTGAACAATGTATACAATTATTTCCGCTAGCAAAAATGTTAGTTTTTTATGTCGTTGATTTAAGGACCACCCTATTTCAAAGAAATAAAAGACTTACTGTAAGAAAAAACCATGGCTCTAGCACCACAAAATCGCAAATCGGAAAGCTGAAATAGATCAGATTTTGTCTTGACGGTCGGCCAGGGAATGTGCTACTCCTCATGCTATACGTCTTTTTATAGCGTCACTTAGAACGAAGAAGTTGGATGATTGGGGGAAGAACCAATCACGTAGTAGTAACTTTGTTTCTGCGCCACGTCGCTAACGTCGGGTGAAGAATGGTATGCAAATTGGCTGACATTGCTAGCCAATGAATTAACACGTGGAATCATTTCGCCTACCTTTGTGATGTCTGTGTTAGGAAAATGAACCAATCACATGGAAAATGTATGTGGATATTTGACCTTGAAACTTTTCCGTAATTTTTACCAAAAAAAAGAGTTAGGACAATTGCCTCATTTGAAATATCTACGGCATAATTATAATAGCTTCTTGGTTTTGCGAACGACATCGATATCATCGATATCAACCGTAAGGCCGTGGAGGAGGCCTCCGTACCTTCTCATGGGGAAGCAGCGAGATTGGGACATGCCATTAACTTTGCCAAAACGAAGTACATGAAAGCTGGCAGAAAGCGTGGAAGTACCCGTACTGTTGGTGCTGAGGTGGAGATATATGGGGAACGATTTGAAGTAGTTGACGAATTCGTTTATCTTGGTACGCTTGTGACATGTGACAACGATATGAGCCGTGAAGTGAAACGACGAGTTGCAACTGCGAACAGGGCCTTCTACCGACTACGTAACCAGCTAAGGTTCCGTTGTTTGCAAACTCGCGCAAAACAAGCGTTGTATAGGATGCCGATACTCCCGGTGGCCCTTTATGGACATGAAGCATGGACGCTGAAGGAAGCTGATCGACGAGTGCTCGGAGTTTTTGAGCGTAAAGTTCTGCGATCGATACTTGGCGGTAAACTGGAAGATGGAGTGTGGCGCAGACGCATGAATCACGAGTTGTACCAGGTATACAAACATGCTGATATAGTGGAGGTAATACAGCGGGGCAGGCTTCAGTGTAGCCAGAATGCCTGACGAGAGAGCCGCCAAAACTATCTTCAGTAGAGGACCAGGAATAGGCCGTCGACTCCGTGGTAGGCCTCGCACGCGGTGGATGTGCGCGGTGGAAAAAGATGCACGATCTGCCTGTGTACGAGGAGACTGAAGAACGGCTGCTCAAGACAGAAAAAGCTGGACATCTCTAACTCGTTCGGCCCTAGACTGGTGAACGGTCCGTATATGCCAACAAAACTTTACACACTAACATAAATATATATGTCTCTAAGTCTACATGCAAAAGAAAGTCCTTTTTATCTCCTTCCTATAGATGGGTTGGTTGGAAATAGTCTGAGAAGAATATAATGTGTTACCGCATTTTCAGTGAGGTAAGATTTAACGAAAAACCAAACAGTCGATTCCAACATAGTTTGGTAATTTTAATATTATTTTTGTTTTAGGCAACATACATCTCTAATTTTAACATATTTTATGTAAAAAAGCATGATCATTCGAATGGAATAATAAAATTTAGGTAAGTGGGTGGGCACCTATTCAGAAATCAATTTTCCTGGAAGAAAATATTATGGCGGCCAAATCCAATATAGCGACTACCCACTTTGATATTTGCAAAAGAAGGCCCCATTTTTTCCCTTTCTAATGATATGTTGGTTTAGAGCTCTGAAGGAAAACGAAGAATTTAAAAAAAGTATTGATATTCAGTTAACGGGGAGTCCATCAATTTGATCAACCAAATGCAGTTTCTTAACATGGGCTTCCAAAAAAACATTACTTGAATCGTTTTCAATACCAACATGTAAATAGTGGGCCGGTCTCAGCGGGAATTGCTCATTTAAAAACTTATATTCCACCGACCAAAAACGTTACATGTTCATGTCAGTTTTAAAAGGATGTACTTCAGTATAGTAAGGCACGACGTGGTCCTACGTTAAAAATGCATGCTTTTTAAAAATTATTTTTGTTCAATATTTAACAATTTCACAAAGCTATTTAGTTTTATTGTTTAAATTTTAGTACATATTTTTTTTATGAAGTTTATGAAATTATATTGAAGTAGAATACTTCTCTCAGTAAGTTCGGCTACATAGGGATGTAAAATGAAAATCTAAAACCGAAAAAAGTGAAAAATATGTCCAATTTCAAATGCTTATAAATCGGTTATTATTCGATGAATTTCTTTCGTTCTTGCAGCAATAGATTGGAAAATCTTCTAAGATTCTTCCCAAAAGAAGATAATTGTAATTTTATTATTCACACTATTGAACTATTGAAAATAGTCAAGCCTTGTCAAAACGGAAAATTTGACCTCTGATTGGTCGTTTTATGCTTGCTTCCCAAGCACGGACGACAGGATCATATACCTTGCAATTGAAAACATGCTATTTGGCCTATAAAAGAGCCTGTTTCAGCCGGAGCCGCTCATAATAGTTCTAGACAGCGACAACAGCAGTCGTCCTTCCTTAGCAGCAGCACTAGCCCTGTGGTTGGTCATCACGTCTCAGGAGCAGCGCGGTTCTCCTCAGCGTGTGTCGCCAGACTGCCATTATTCCCCCCGTGTTGGGGCAGCATGAAGATTGCCATCAGGAAATCCAATTTTGGAAATCAAAACGCCTTTTCCAAGGCAAATAAAGAAGTCATTGAAAATTAATGATTTTTGTCAACGCAAGCAAGCATTCTGTGTTGCATCCTAGCAATTTAAATTTGTCGCACCCGTCTAATTTACTGAATGTGAAATGGCTTCCACAGTGCATGTTGTCGGTGTATCTTAATTCCCTCAATGTTAGGGCAGCTCAAAGGTTGTAATTAGCAACCGATTTTGAACCGCAAAATGCTTTTTTTCAAGGCAAATAAAAAAATTATTGAAGGTTAATAATTTTCTGGCATCAACACAAGCAGACATTCTGTGCGGGATGCAATCAAATTCTGTTGTAGTTGTCTAATTTTTACTTTATTTAGTAAACCCCCCACTGTAGGGGCAGCGCAAAGGCTGCGATCAGCATAACCGACATCGAATAATAAACTGCCCTGTTAGTACGCATTCACAAAAGCAGTAAGTTCGACTATGCAGAGCTAATATGAAGTCGATTCTATCAATCAGCATAAACAGAATTTCGTCGTCTCCCAGCTGCCAAATTGCAACATGATGCAACACGCAACAGCGAGCAAACGAAATCGCTTGGCGTTACAAACCGCAATAAGATACGGGTTAAAACCGTTGCGTGTGTGAGAGCACCATCGGTGTTTATTCGCTGGATACAACAATCAAATGCGAATTGTGGAATAATTTGTCTGAAGAACATTAGGGAGTGGAACAACTGAACTGATTGGGCGTGGCCTATTTTGAGCACCCTTCGGCTATAAAAGAGTGTTTCTGGGAAAACTAGCTACATTCATTAGTCGGAAGGTGAGTTGGATGGACCGTCCACAACGTTGACAGCAGCAGCAGCTGATATCAGCACTCAGCGGTAACAGAATATATCAGCGGGTTGCGCCTGTGGCTGCCTTCAAATTAAACAAATCACAAATTAAACAAAACAGCCCTGTGGTTGGTCACCACGTCTCAGGCCTCTGCCTGAGAACGAACGCCAACGGGAGCGATCGGGCGAGATTTTTGCGGTACAACAGCCGGCACTTCATCTAATGGAAAAGTTGGATCATTTTGTTCAGAAGAATATTACTGTCGGTAATATTACAGAGATGCGATTGCATTATATCCGATATGGAATTGAACAATTGTTCTTTTGAGAACAAGTAAAACACTTAATTCGAAGAGTTAATAGTTTTGGGTACCAGTAGCAGTATGGTAACAGCCTCAGCGGTAAGTGCAGCCGGTACTTCCATGAGGCGGATGTTATAAGGAAGTAAATGGAAGCGGCATGGCGAAACAGTTCGGGTGTGCTTAGACGCGCGTCATTTTTCGTTGTTGATATTATTCCCCACATGAAACGAAGCGCTTTCGTACGATAGCGGCGGTATAAGCGGTAAATGCATTTGCCAACACTTACTCCAGTAAAGCCGTGTCTAATTTTCAATGTGAAAACACCTTTCTATTGTGTTGGCCGTGCACATTAGGCCTCTGCCAGGCTAAACGCGAAAAGCGGCGTGAACCGTTTCGCCCGGCCGTAGGTTAATGTGCAGCCGTAAGTAGAGCTGTGTAAAAGTATTCTACTTCAACCTCGCGGTCGTGGCTTTGCACACAACCCTCCTGTGATTTTTTTTACTTTCAACTTGAAAGTTTTAAGTACATTTCTAGTTTTTGATGTGGGACTACGTCTATCTGGAAGTTAAGTGCCTGAATTTGAAAATCAGGAAATTCTGTCATTGAAAATGTGGTCAGGGTTCAAGCGCTTATATTTCAGTCATTTTGACGTGGGACTACGTCTTTCTTCACTATACTAAGGTACATTCTGTGAAAACTGGAATGAACATGTAACGTTTTTGGTTGACGGAATGGAATATTTTAAATGCTAATAGCGCTCAAACAACTGTACCGATTTCAATAGTTAATATACCGTTGGAAAGCTAAAATATACAAGATTTGTACAACATGATAATTTTAGTAAACATTTTCTTATTACTTCGTGAAAATTGCGGAAAAGTTTGAAGGTCGAATATTCACATACATTTTTCATACGATTGGTATATTTCCCTAACGCAGACTTCAAAAACATAGACGAAATGATTTCACGCATTCAGTCATTGGCTAGCAATGCCAGCCAATTGGCATCGCATTCATCACTCAACGTAAGCGACGAAAAAAGAAAGCAGAGAAGCTTCCACATGATTGGTTCTTCCCCCAATCACCCAAGTTCCCCACACTGAGTGACGCTATAAAAGGACATTCCGTGTTGAGAGAAGGTCATTCCCTGGTCGATCGTCAAGGCGAACAGCTCGGCTTCCCTTCGATCTGAGTTGGACCCCACCAGTGGTAAGCTAATTCAGATATCGTTGTTGAAACACAGCCCGAAATTGGACGTGAACGGCACTGGGGACCATTGAAAGCCGTTGGAAGGGACCATTGGAAGACTTGGAAGCCTTTTGGGTGCTGCTGATAGTGTAGGTATAATGTATGTGTAGCTGTGTGAATAGCGTGTGTGTGTATGTGTAAGTAACGTGTGCGTGTATGTGTGTGTATGTGTGTGTTTATGTGTGTGTATGTGTATGTGTGTATGTGTGTGTGTATGTGTGTATGTGTGTGTATGTGTGTATGTGTGTGTATGTGTGTATGTGTGTGTATGTGTGTATGTGTGTGTATGAGTGTCTGTGTATGAGTGTGTGTGTATTACGTGTATGTGTGCATTACGTGTATGTGTGTATTACGTGTATGTGTGTATTACGTGTATGTGTGTATTACGAGTATATGTGTAAGTGTGTATTATGTGTAAGTATATATGACGTGTATGTGTGTATGTGTGTATAACATGTGTGGGCAAAAATGCATTTATCCGAACTGATTTGAAAAATCGATTTCAAAATTAACCAAAGGTAAGTAATTTTAAGACAACCCTTCCATCAATTAATCATGACACAGGGATTCCGGGTCATTTTCCAAACGCCTCCACACTCCACGAAAAAATGTCTTCGCACATAAGAAATCTGTAAGCGCGTCCCATTGAAAGTTCGCAAAAATCAACCAACTATTGGGTTTTCACGTTTGCACACAAGCTCTAATGTTTTCGAGATGAAAACATGTCTTCACATCTGGCATCCCTGTCATAACACGTGAACCAGTGTTGTATTTCCCACATGCCAGCAGCAGAGAGGTCACTTTGTGCACTACTTACCAGTTAGTGAAGGTTGAAAAAGTGTAATTTTGAATTTAAAAATCAAAGGAAAATCGTAGAGATTGAAGAAAAATTACGTAATTCCTACTGAGAGGTCAGTCATGGATTAGTTTAAGAAGAAGCAGGTATTTTTTTTTTGAATTTAACCCCCTATTGCAAAATTGGCTCATCAAAATCTTCCCTTATGCTTTAATAAATCTTATTTTCCCATCCCGAAAACGTGAACTTTGCCAAAAATGCTTTTGTTGAATAACTAAATTTTTACGCTCAATAGTATTCGTAATGATTGCTTTCTTGTGAATGTGGTGATGTGATTGATATGGCAGATGGTATCTCCTTTATTCAAACTTTTATGTGAATGGTTGATGCTCATCTATATCAAACATAACTTTCATGCCATTCATTTTGTTACTATGTAATCTGCACTATAAATCTGGACCAGTTCCGTTTATTTAAAGAAGGGAATATTTTATTGAAAATTTACACGTGAAAACATTTTGTTAGGTTTTATAAACTTTGTGGATAGGCATAAATGGCTCTTCTCTACATTGTCTAATTAAAAGGCCCACTTCACAAGTAAAACCACAACCTATGGAATGAAAAAAGTTTCGCATTTACGTTCCACTATCCATACGAAACAACATCTCCACTTTAAACCATAAATAATTGACAAGTTTAGAACATAAACAGAGTCCTTCATTGACGCCCCCTCCAGAGGAGGGAACACCGTACGATGTGCGTTCGGCCTTCGGATATATCATCCATTGACAGCGTTGGGAGCTCTCCGGTTTTATGATTTCAAAAAATAAAATAACAACAACTGACAGAGAACAGACAGAATAAATTATCAAACCGGAAGCCCCGGCTCCACTGGTGAGGTTTTGTTAAAACCATAAAAAAGGGAAGGCAGCAAACCGCACAATGGACGGACGTGACGATGGTCCAGTGAATTCAATGGCATTTGCAAGGACCGTTTTACTGCCACACTCTTCGTTTCGTTGCTGGCAGCAAAGCATCCGGAAGTGACGTTCACAAGTTGGCGAAGATGTTTCGTCGCCTGTGGTTTAGAAATAATAAAACATTTAAACGACTTCCAGAGAGGGCTGGGAGCGGATTTTAGTAATAAGCTTCGAGCGTTCAGAAATTCTTCCACTTGATCCTCTTCGGTGGTACACCCCAACCGGGTTCCTTGTTCACATGCGGCTTTTTTTACCATCCAAACAAAATTTTTACTGCTTGCTGTCAGGGCATAAAAGCAAATCCGGTGATGATACGCAACGCAAATATATTTATTACCTCGGTATCAGTGGAAAAAAGACCAATTTTTCCACTTTTGTACGGTTCTTTTTTTGCTTTTACAAGTTTGCGGGTTATCGTCAGGATTATTGAACCCTTCAATTTGAGTCAATGTTATACAAAAAGCCCAACAGGCTCTCAAACATATTCAATAAAATGCACTGTCGAGGTCATAAATAATAATGCATTTACTGCCTTTTCGAAGTTTATTCGTGAGCCTTACTGGAATGAATCCGCTAATTGTGCGATGATGACGGGCTTTGGTTGCACTAATAACGGGGATTATTGTCTTTTCTGGCTGGAAATTGGCGGAGGTGCTAGCATCTGAGTTTCAGTTCCAGCGCTACTGTTGGCCATCGAAATTCAACTTTATGATGAGTTTTCCGTTATTGGCAATGTGCTGCGGAAAAGTTGACCGTATGTTCTACTCTATAATGCTGGTGGATTAAAAAGATTGGATGCCACACCTACTAGCATTTCTTCACTTCACACTCGTGGAAAGTTAAATCGCTGCCGGAGTTCGTTGACTTGCTAGTGATAGTGCTCGAGTAGCCTGTCGGTCATTGAATGTTTCTTCGGCAGGATGATCGGAAACCTAAACTCGAAAGGAGACACAATTTTTGCGTCGTTCTACCCTCAATCTGCTGGACATCATGCTCGTCCAGGTACAGACTCAGGCTATAGATAAGACTGCCGTTCTCCACTATCCGTCAGCCTCCGCTTGGAAGCTCCTTATTCTTCTTCGACATCTCCATAAATACATCCGCCTGCAATGATCTCCATAAACACGTCTCAACTTTCTGCGGCTCCTCTCGTTCCAATGACATCGTCAATGTCTGATTGCTTCTTTTCACCATCCTTTTAACGGCTACTCGTTTTCTCGGTAGTTGCTCACCCGAATAATACAATGCAAGGTCGTGTTTCAGCTTTCTAGAGGACGAGAATTCATCGCCGACTGGATTCCACACGACTGCTAGCACTCCGCTCGACTCGGAATGTCTCCGATTTGGAGACCTTTGCAAATACACATATCGAACGACTTACGCCCGTATTACTGTTTTTTCAATGGTGTCGACGCTGTAGAAGTAATAAACATGATACTTGCAGAGATTGACATATCCGGACCCTCCAGAAATTTTGAGTTCAGCGATACTTATCCAACTTCTGCTCTTGTGTCCCATACCAGACGATACTTCTTCTTCGAATTATAGACGAACCTCAAAGGAAAGTACAGTGGAACTCCGCTAATTCCTCCGATGTGGCTATGTGTGCCCTTTACCAGAGCCTTGTGAACCTTGTCGTACAGTTCAGGATTCTCCTGCATGCAGACGCTTCACTGCTATTGGATAGCTGACGGAAAACTGGGGTCGTCCTCTGTCCATGGCGGCTCGTCTCGTAACGATCTCCCTGATTCCAGATCCTTCTGTGGTGTAATTGCTCATGAGGAGGTCATAAAGCAACTCTTTCAACAATTGTATGATGGGTGTCTGGTTGCCCACACTGTATGATGGGTGTCTGGTTGCGCTGTTCTTCAGACGGAGATGATCAGATCTGCTTTCTACGAGGCTCTCTCGACTCGGATACTCCAGTAATCCATGTCACTCGTAGTGACTGAATCTCTCCACGTACTCCTAATCTGGTAACCGTCGAGTTTTTCACCAGCTTATGTGACGATCCAGAGAGGTAATCGTGTTCATGGAGATATTGCCTCAGTACACCGTGACTGAGCCACATGCGGAAGACAATAGAATACTTCGAAGTAAAGGCGAGAATGTTGCAGTTGGCTGATCCCTCCGAACGGAGAAGTGGATTGTGCAGTTTATTGCAGCTTTCGACGTTGCAACGAAATTTCCGGAAATAATCAATGTCATTCAGGCACAATTGACAAGCATTATACTGTACCTCAGCTGCCTAACAGCTTCTGAAGAGTGTTGCGGATCTTCGATAACAGCGTGTTGAGGAGCACTTCTGGAGAACCAAAGATCATTCGCAAGGCTTCGATGAGCTTTGGTAGCGTTTTCGTAAGTAGAAGGCCATTCGAAACACCTCCACACCCCTTCTTTCAGTAACTTTTGAAAAGGCGCTAAGTTCTCCACATTTGAGAAACCACATATATTTGATGATGTTTTGTTAGCAACCTTAGAAGTGGCTATTCTCCCAGCTAACCGGAAAAAGCTCCCGAAACAGAAACTGACAAGACGACAACTGGAGTTTTGTCGGTTTCTTATATAGTATCGTTTTCAGGACTTTCTTCTTTAAACTTTAAACTTTAAACTTTAAACTTTAAACTTTAAACTTTAAACTTTAAACTTTAAACTTTAAACTTTAAACTTTAAACTTTAAACTTTAAACTTTAAACTTTAAACTTTAAACTTTAAACTTTAAACTTTAAACTTTAAACTTTAAACTTTAAACTTTAAACTTTAAACTTTAAACTTTAAACTTTAAACTTTAAACTTTAAACTTTAAACTTTAAACTTTAAACTTTAAACTTTAAACTTTAAACTTTAAACTTTAAACTTTAAACTTTAAACTTTAAACTTTAAACTTTAATCTTTAATCTTTAATCTTTAAACTTCAAACTTTAAACTTTAAACTTTAAACTTTAAACTTTAAACTTTAAACTTTAAACTTTAAACTTTAAACTTTAAACTTTAAACTTTAAACTTTAAACTTTAAACTTTAAACTTTAAACTTTAAACTTTAAACTTTAAACTTTAAACTTTAAACTTTAAACTTTAAACTTTAAACTTTAAACTTTAAACTTTAAACTTTAAACTTTAAACTTTAAACTTTAAACTTTAAACTTTAAACTTTAAACTTTAAACTTTAAACTTCAAACTTTAAACTTTAAACTTTAAACTTTAAACTTTAAACTTTAAACTTTAAACTTTAAACTTTAAACTTTAAACTTTAAACTTTAAACTTTAAACTTTAAACTTTAAACTTTAAACTTTAAACTTTACACTTTAAACTTCAAACTTTAAACTTTAAACTTTAAACTTCAAACTTCAAACTTTAAACTTTAAACTGTAAACTTTGAACCTTAAACTTTAAACTTTAAACTTAAAATTTAAAACTTTAAACTTTAAACTTTAAACTTTAAACTTTAAACTTTAAACTTTAAACTTTAAACTTTAAACTTTAAACTTTAAACTTTAAACTTTAAACTTTAAACTTTAAACTTTAAACTTTAAACTTTAAACTTTAAACTTTAAACTTTAAACTTTAAACTTTAAACTTTAAACTTTAAACTTTAAACTTTAAACTTTAAACTTTAAACTTTAAACTTTAAACTTTAAACTTTAAACTTTAAACTTTAAACTTTAAACTTTAAACTTTAAACTTTAAACTTTAAACTTTAAACTTTAAACTTTAAACTTTAAACTTTAAACTTTAAACTTTAAACTTTAAACTTTAAACTTTAAACTTTAAACTTTAAACTTTAAACTTTACACTTTAAACTTTAAACTTTAAACTTAAAACTTTAAACTTTAAACTTTAAACTTTAAACTGTAAACTTTAAACCTTAAACTTCAAACTTTAAACTTTAAAATCTAAACTTTAAACTTTAAACTTTAAACTTTAACTTTAAACTTAAAACTTTAAACTTTAAACTTAAAACTTTAAACTTTGAACTTTAAACTTTAAACTCTAAACTTTAAACTTGAAACTTTAAACTTTAAACTTGAAATTTTTAACTTTTAACTTTAAACTTGAAACTTTTAACTTTTAACTTTTAACTTTTAACTTTTAACTTTTAACTTTTAACTTTTAACTTTTGACTTTTAACATTTAACTTTTCACTTTTAACTTTTAACTTTTAACTTTTAACTTTAAACTTTTAACTTTTAACTTTTAACTTTAAACTTTTAACTTTTAACTTTTAACTTTTAACTTTTGACTTTTAACTTTTAACTTTTAACTTTTAACTTTTAACTTTTAACTTTTAACTTTTAACTTTTAACTTTTAACTTTTAACTTTTAACTTTTAACTCTTAAATTTTAACTTTTAACTTTTAACTTTTAACTTTTAACTTTTAACTTTTAACTTTTAACTTTTAACTTTTAACTTTAAACTTTTAACTTTTAACTTTTAACTTTTAACTTTTAACTTTTAACTTTTAACTTTAAACTTTAAACTTTTAACTTTTAACTTTTAACTTTTAACTTCTAACTTTTAACTTTTAACTTTTAACTTTAAACTTTAAACTTTAAACTTTAAACTTTAAACTTTAAACTTTAAACTTTAAACTTTAAACTTTAAACTTTAAACTTTAAACTTTAAACTTTAAACTTTAAACTTTAAACTTTAAACTTTAAACTTTAAACTTTAAACTTTAAAGTTTAAAGTTTAAAGTTTAAACTTTAAACTTTAAACTTTAAACTTTAAACTTTAAACTTTAAACTTTAAACTTTAAACTTTAAACTTTAAACTTTAAACTTTAAACTTTAAACTTTAAACTTTAAACTTTAAACTTTAAACTTTAAACTTTAAACTTTAAACTTTAAACTTTACACTTTAAACTTTAAACTTTAAACTTTAAACTTTAAACTTTAAACTTTAAACTGTAAACTTTAAACCTTAAACTTCAAACTTTAAACTTTAAAATCTAAACTTTAAACTTTAAACTTTAAACTTTAACTTTAAACTTAAAACTTTAAACTTTAAACTTAAAACTTTAAACTTTGAACTTTAAACTTTAAACTCTAAACTTTAAACTTGAAACTTTAAACTTTAAACTTGAAATTTTTAACTTTTAACTTTAAACTTGAAACTTTTAACTTTTAACTTTTAACTTTTGACTTTTAACATTTAACTTTTCACTTTTAACTTTTAACTTTTAACTTTAAACTTTTAACTTTTAACTTTTAACTTTTAACTTTTAACTTTTAACTTTTAACTTTTAACTTCTAACTTTTAACTTTTAACTTTTAACTTTTAACTTTTAACTTTTAACTTTTAACTTTTAACTTTTAACTTTTAACTTTTAACTTTTAACTTTTAACTTTTAACTTTTAACTTTTAACTTTTAACTTCTAACTTTTAACTTTTAACTTTTAACTTTAAACTTTAAACTTTAAACTTTAAACTTTAAACTTTAAACTTTAAACTTTAAACTTTAAACTTTAAACTTTAAACTTTAAACTTTAAACTTTAAACTTTAAACTTTAAACTTTAAACTTTAAACTTTAAAGTTTAAAGTTTAAAGTTTAAAGTTTAAACTTTAAACTTTAAACTTTAAACTTTAAACTTTAAACTTTAAACTTTAAACTTTAAACTTTAAACTTTAAACTTTAAACTTTAAACTTTAAACTTTAAACTTTAAACTTTAAACTTTAAACTTTAAACTTTACACTTTAAACTTTAAACTTTAAACTTTAAACTTTAAACTTTAAACTTTAAACTGTAAACTTTAAACCTTAAACTTCAAACTTTAAACTTTAAAATCTAAACTTTAAACTTTAAACTTTAACTTTAAACTTAAAACTTTAAACTTTAAACTTAAAACTTTAAACTTTGAACTTTAAACTTTAAACTCTAAACTTTAAACTTGAAACTTTAAACTTTAAACTTGAAATTTTTAACTTTTAACTTTAAACTTGAAACTTTTAACTTTTAACTTTTAACTTTTGACTTTTAACATTTAACTTTTCACTTTTAACTTTTAACTTTTAACTTTAAACTTTTAACTTTTAACTTTTAACTTTTAACTTTTAACTTTTAACTTTTAACTTCTAACTTTTAACTTTTAACTTTTAACTTTTAACTTTTAACTTTTAACTTTTAACTTTTAACTTTTAACTTTTAACTTTTAACTTTTAACTTTTAACTTTTAACTTTTAACTTTTAACTTTTAACTTTTTACTTTTAACTTTTAACTTTTAACTTTTAACTTTTAACTTTTAACTTTTAACTTTTAACTTTTAACTTTTAACTTTTAACTTTTAACTTTTAACTTTTAACTTTTAACTTTTAACTTTTAACTTTTAACTTTTAACTTTTAACTTTTAACTTTTAACTTTTAACTTTTAACTTTTAACTTTTAACTTTTAACTTTTAACTTTTAACTTTTAACTTTTAACTTTTAACTTTTAACTTTTAACTTTTAACTTTTAACTTTTAACTTTTAACTTTTAACTTTTAACTTTTAACTTTTAACTTTTAACTTTTCACTTTTAATTTTTAACTTTTAACTTTTAACTTTTAACTTTTAACTTTTAACTTTTAACTTTTAACTTTAAACTTTTAACTTTTAACTTTTAGCTTCTAACTTTCAACTTTTAACTTTTAACTTTTAACTTTTAACTTTTAACTTTTAACTTTTAACTTTTAACTTTTAACTTTTAACTTTTAACTTTTAACTTTTAACTTTTAACTTTTAACTTTTAACTTTAAACTTTAAACTTTAAACTTTAAACTTTAAACTTTATACTTTGAACATTAAACTTTTAACTTTACACTTTAAACTTCAAACTTTAAACTTTAAACTTTAAACTTCAAACTTCAAACTTTAAACTTTAAACTGTAAACTTTAAACCTTAAACTTTAAACTTTAAACTTAAAATTTAAAACCTAAAACTTAAAACTTAAAACTTTAAACTTTAAACTTTTAACTTTTAACTTTTAACTTTTGACTTTTAACTTTTAACTTTTAACTTTTAACTTTTAACTTTTAACTTTTAACTTTTAACTTTTAACTTTTAACTTTTAACTTTTAACTTTTAACTTTAAACTTTAAACTTTAAACTTTAAACTTTAAACTTTAAACTTTATACTTTGAACATTAAACTTTTAACTTTACACTTTAAACTTCAAACTTTAAACTTTAAACTTTAAACTTCAAACTTCAAACTTTAAACTTTAAACTGTAAACTTTAAACCTTAAACTTTAAACTTTAAACTTAAAATTTAAAACCTAAAACTTAAAACTTAAAACTTTAAACTTTAAACTTTAAACTTTAAACTTTAAACTTTAAACTTTAAACTTTAAACTTTAAACTTTAAACTTTAAACTTTAAACTTTAAACTTTAAACTTTAAACTTAAAACTTTAAACTTTAAACTTTAAACTGTAAACTTTAAACTTTAAACTTTAAACTTTAAACTTTACACTTTACACTTTAAACTTTAAACTTTAAACTTTAAACTTTACACTTTAAACTTTAAACTTAAAACTTTAAACTTTAAACTTTAAACTTTAAACTTTAAACTGTAAACTTTAAACCTTAAACTTTAAACTTTAAACTTTAAAATCTAAACTTTAAACTTTAAACTTTAACTTTAAACTTAAAACTTTAAACTTTAAACTTAAAACTTTAAACTTTGAACTTTAAACTTTAAACTCTAAACTTTTAACTTGAAACTTTAAACTTTAAACTTTAAACTTTAAACTTTAAACTTTAAACTTTAAACTTTAAACTCTAAACTTTAAACTTTAAACTTTAAACTTTAAACTTTAAACTTTAAACTTCAAACTTTAAACTTTAAACTTTAAACTTTAAACTTTAAACTTTAAACTTTTAACTTTTAACTTTTAACTTTTCACTTTTTACTTTTAACTTTTAACATTTAACTTTTAACTTTTAACTTTTAACTTTAAACTTTTAACTTTTAACTTTAAACTTTAAACCACATATATTTGATGATGTTTTGTTAGCAACCTAAGAAGTGGCTATTCTCCCAGCTAACCGGAAAAAGCTCCCGAAACAGAAACTGACAAGACGACAACTGGAGTTTTGTCGGTTTCTTATATAGTATCGTTTTCAGGACTTTCTTCTCTAAACTTTAAACTTTAA
The DNA here is from genome assembly GCF_029784165.1 of Wyeomyia smithii. Taxonomy (NCBI): domain Eukaryota; kingdom Metazoa; phylum Arthropoda; class Insecta; order Diptera; family Culicidae; genus Wyeomyia; species Wyeomyia smithii. Next base: position 64,550,720 of record NC_073694.1, read on the forward strand.
ACTTTAAACTTTAAACTTTAAACTTTAAACTTTAAACTTTAAACTTCAAACTTTAAACTTTAAACTTTGAACTTTAAACTTTAAACTTTAAACTTTAAACTTTAAAGTTTAAACTTTAAACTTTAAACTTTAAACTTTAAACTTTAAACTTTACACTTTAAACTATAAACTTAAAACTTTAAACTTTAAACTTTAAACTGTAAACTTTAAACCTTAAACTTTAAACTTTAAACTTTAAAATCTAAACTTTAAACTTTAAACTTTAACTTTAAACTTTAAACTTTAAACTTTAAATTTTAAACTTTAAACTTTAAACTTTAAACTTTAAACTTTAAACTTTAAACTTTAAACTTTAAACTTTAAAGTTTAAACTTTAAACTTTAAACTTTAAACTTTAAACTTTACACTTTAAACTTTAAACTTAAAACTTTAAACTTTAAACTTTTAACTGTAAACTTTATACCTTAAACTTTAAACTTTAAACTTTAAAATCTAAACTTTAAACTTTAAACTTTAAACTTTAAACTTTAACTTTAAACTTTAAACTTTAAACTTTAAACTTTAAACTTTAAACTTTAAACTTTAAACTTTAAACTTTAAACTTTAAACTTTAAACTTTAAATTTTAAACTTTAAACTTTAAACTTTAAACTTTAAACTTTAAACTTTAAACTTTAAACTTTAAACTTTAAACTTTAAACTTTAAACTTTAAACTCTAAACTTTAAACTTTAAACTTGAAACTTGAAACTTGAAACTTTTAACTTTAAACTTTAAACTTTTAACTTTTAACTTTTAACTATTAACTTTTAACTTTTAACTTTTAACTTTTAACTTTTAACTTTTAACTTTTAACTTTTAACTTTTAACTTTTAACTTTTAACTTTTAACTTTTAACTTTTAACTTTTAACTTTTAACTTTTAACTTTTAACTTTTAACTTTTAACTTTTAACTTTTAACTTTTAACTTTCAACTTTTAACATTTAACTTTTAACTTTTAACTTTTAACTTTTAACTTTTAACTTTTAGCTTTTAACTTTTAACTTTTGACTTTTAACATTTCACTTTTCACTTTTCACTTTTAACTTTTAACTTTTAATTTTTAACTTTTAACTTTTAACTTTTAACTTTTAACTTTTCACTTTCAACTTTTAACTTTTAACTTTTAACTTTTAACTTTTAACTTTTAACTTTTAACTTTTAACTTTTAACTTTTAACTTTTAACTTTTAACTTTTAACTTTTAACTTTTAACTTTTAACTTTTAACTTTTAACTTTTAACTTTTAACTTTTAACTTTAAACTTTAAACTTTAAACTTTAAACTTTAAACTTTAAACTTTATACTTTGAACATTAAACTTTTAACTTTACACTTTAAACTTCAAACTTTAAACTTTAAACTTTAAACTTCAAACTTCAAACTTCAAACTTTAAACTTTAAACTGTAAACTTTAAACCTTAAACTTTAAACTTTAAACTTAAAATTTAAAACTTAAAACTTAAAACTTAAAACTTAAAACTTAAAACTTAAAACTTAAAACTTTAAACTTTAAACTTTAAACTTTAAACTTTAAACTTTAAACTTTAAACTTTAAACTTTAAACTTTAAACTTTAAACTTTAAACTTTAAACTTTAAACTTTAAACTTTAAACTTTAAACTTTAAACTTTAAACTTTAAACTTTAAACTTTAAACTTTAAACTTTACACTTTAAACTTCAAACTTTAAACTTTAAACTTTAAACTTCAAACTTCAAACTTTAAACTTTAAACTGTAAACTTTAAACCTTAAACTTTAAACTTTAAACTTAAAATTTAAAACCTAAAACTTAAAACTTAAAACTTTAAACTTTAAACTTTAAACTTTAAACTTTAAACTTTAAACTTTAAACTTCAAACTTTAAACTTTAAACTTTAAACTTTAAACTTTAAACTTTAAACTTTAAACTTTAAACTTTAAACTTTACACTTTAAACTTTAAACTTAAAACTTAAAACTTTAAACTTTAAACTTTACACTTTAAACTTCAAACTTTAAACTTTAAACTTCAAACTTCAAACTTCAAACTTTAAACTTTAAACTGTAAACTTTAAACTTTAAACTTTAAACTTTAAACTTTAAATTTTAAACTTTAAACTTTAAACTTTAAACTTTAAACTTTAAACTTTAAACTTTAAACTTTAAACTTTAAACTTTAAACTTTAAACTTTAAACTTTAAACTTTAAACTTTAAACTTTAAACTTTAAACTTTAAACTTTAAACTTTAAACTTTAAACTTTAAACTTTAAACTTTAAACTTTAAACTTTAAACTTTAAACTTTAAACTTTAAACTTTAAACTTTAAACTTTAAACTTTAAACTTTAAACTTTAAACTTTAAACTTTAAACTTTAAACTTTAAACTTTAAACTTTAAACTTTAAACTTTAAACTTTAAACTTTAAACTTTAAACTTTAAACTTTAAACTTTAAACTTTAAACTTTAAACTCTAAACTTTAAACTTTAAACTTTAAACTTTAAACTTTAAACTTTAAACTTCAAACTTTAAACTTTAAACTTTAAACTTTAAACTTTAAACTTTAAACTTTTAACTTTTAACTTTTAACTTTTCACTTTTTACTTTTAACTTTTAACATTTAACTTTTAACTTTTAACTTTTAACTTTAAACTTTTAACTTTTAACTTTAAACTTTAAACCACATATATTTGATGATGTTTTGTTAGCAACCTAAGAAGTGGCTATTCTCCCAGCTAACCGGAAAAAGCTCCCGAAACAGAAACTGACAAGACGACAACTGGAGTTTTGTCGGTTTCTTATATAGTATCGTTTTCAGGACTTTCTTCTCTAAACTTTAAACTTTAAACTTTAAACTTTAAACTTTAAACTTTAAACTTTAAACTTCAAACTTTAAACTTTAAACTTTGAACTTTAAACTTTAAACTTTAAACTTTAAACTTTAAACTTTAAAGTTTAAACTTTAAACTTTAAACTTTAAACTTTAAACTTTACACTTTAAACTTTAAACTTAAAACTTTAAACTTTAAACTTTAAACTGTAAACTTTAAACCTTAAACTTTAAACTTTAAACTTTAAAATCTAAACTTTAAACTTTAAACTTTAAACTTTAAACTTTAACTTTAAACTTTAAACTTTAAACTTTAAATTTTAAACTTTAAACTTTAAACTTTAAACTTTAAACTTTAAACTTTAAACTTTAAAGTTTAAACTTTAAACTTTAAACTTTAAACTTTAAACTTTACACTTTAAACTTTAAACTTAAAACTTTAAACTTTAAACTTTTAACTGTAAACTTTAAACCTTAAACTTTAAAATCTAAACTTTAAACTTTAAACTTTAAACTTTAAACTTTAACTTTAAACTTTAAACTTTAAACTTTAAACTTTAAACTTTAAACTTTAAACTTTAAACTTTAAACTTTAAACTTTAAACTTTAAACTTTAAACTTTAAATTTTAAACTTTAAACTTTAAACTTTAAACTTTAAACTCTAAACTTTAAACTTTAAACTTTAAACTTTAAACTTTAAACTTTAAACTTTAAACTTTAAACTTTAAACTTTAAACTTTAAACTTTAAACTTTAAACTTTAAACTTTAAACTTTAAACTTTAAACTTTAAACTTTAAACTTTAAACTTTAAACTTTAAACTTTAAACTTTAAACTTTAAACTTTAAACTTTAAACTTTAAACTTTAAACTTTAAACTTTAAACTTTAAACTTTAAACTTTAAACTTTAAACTTTAAACTTTAAACTTTAAACTTTAAACTTTAAACTTTAAACTTTAAACTTTAAACTTTAAACTTTAAACTTTAAACTTTAAACTTTAAACTTTAAACTTAAAACTTTAAACTTTAAACTTTAAACTGTAAACTTTAAACTTTAAACTTTAAACTTTAAACTTTACACTTTACACTTTAAACTTTTCACTTTAAACTTTAAACTTTAAACTTTAAACTTTACACTTTAAACTTTAAACTTAAAACTTTAAACTTTACACTTTACACTTTAAACTTTAAACTTTAAACTTTAAACTTTACACTTTAAACTTTAAACTTAAAACTTTAAACTTTAAACTTTAAACTTTAAACTTTAAACTTTAAACTGTAAACTTTAAACCTTAAACTTTAAACTTTAAACTTTAAAATCTAAACTTTAAACTTTAAACTTTAACTTTAAACTTAAAACTTTAAACTTTAAACTTAAAACTTTAAACTTTGAACTTTAAACTTTAAACTCTAAACTTTTAACTTGAAACTTTAAACTTTAAACTTTAAACTTTAAACTTTACACTTTAAACTTTAAACTTAAAACTTTAAACTTTACACTTTACACTTTAAACTTTAAACTTTAAACTTTAAACTTTACACTTTAAACTTTAAACTTAAAACTTTAAACTTTAAACTTTAAACTTTAAACTTTAAACCTTAAACTTTAAACTTTAAACTTTAAAATCTAAACTTTAAACTTTAAACTTTAACTTTAAACTTAAAACTTTAAACTTTAAACTTAAAACTTTAAACTTTGAACTTTAAACTTTAAACTCTAAACTTTTAACTTGAAACTTTAAACTTTAAACTTTAAACTTTAAACTTTAAACTTTAAACTTTAAACTCTAAACTTTAAACTTTAAACTTTAAACTTTAAACTTTAAACTTTAAACTTTAAACTTTAAACTTCAAACTTTAAACTTTAAACTTTAAACTTTAAACTTTAAACTTTAAACTTTTAACTTTTAACTTTTAACTTTTAACTTTTAACTTTTAACTTTTAACTTTTAACTTTTAACTTTTAACTTTTAACTTTTAACTTTTAACTTTTAACTTTAAACTTTAAACTTTAAACTTTAAACTTTAAACTTTATACTTTGAACATTAAACTTTTAACTTTACACTTTAAACTTCAAACTTTAAACTTTAAACTTTAAACTTCAAACTTCAAACTTTAAACTTTAAACTGTAAACTTTAAACCTTAAACTTTAAACTTTAAACTTAAAATTTAAAACCTAAAACTTAAAACTTAAAACTTTAAACTTTAAACTTTAAACTTTAAACTTTAAACTTTAAACTTTAAACTTTAAACTTCAAACTTTAAACTTTAAACTTTAAACTTTAAACTTTAAACTTTAAACTTTAAACTTTAAACTTTAAACTTTAAACTTTAAACTTTAAACTTTAAACTTTAAACTTTAAACTTTAAACTTTAAACTTAAAACTTTAAACTTTAAACTTTAAACTTTAAACTTTAAACTTTAAACTTTACACTTTAAACTTTAAACTTTAAACTTTAAACTTTACACTTTAAACTTTAAACTTAAAACTTTAAACTTTAAACTTTAAACTTTAAACTTTAAACTTTAAACTGTAAACTTTAAACCTTAAACTTTAAACTTTAAACTTTAAAATCTTAACTTTAAACTTTAAACTTTAACTTTAAACTTAAAACTTTAAACTTTAAACTTAAAACTTTAAACTTTGAACTTTAAACTTTAAACTCTAAACTTTTAACTTGAAACTTTAAACTTTAAACTTTAAACTTAAAACTTTAAACTTTAAACTTTAAACTTTAAACTTTAAACTCTAAACTTTAAACTTTAAACTTTAAACTTTAAACTTTAAACTTTAAACTTCAAACTTTAAACTTTAAACTTTAAACTTTAAACTTTAAACTTTTAACTTTTAACTTTTAACTTTTCACTTTTCACTTTTAACTTTTAACATTTAACTTTTAACTTTTAACTTTTAACTTTAAACTTTTAACTTTTAACTTTAAACTTTAAACCACATATATTTGATGATGTTTTGTTAGCAACCTAAGAAGTGGCTATTCTCCCAGCTAACCGGAAAAAGCTCCCGAAACAGAAACTGACAAGACGACAACTGGAGTTTTGTCGGTTTCTTATATAGTATCGTTTTCAGGACTTTCTTCTCTAAACTTTAAACTTTAAACTTTAAACTTTAAACTTTAAACTTTAAACTTCAAACTTTAAACTTTAAACTTTGAACTTTAAACTTTAAACTTTAAACTTTAAACTTTAAAGTTTAAACTTTAAACTTTAAACTTTAAACTTTAAACTTTAAACTTTACACTTTAAACTTTAAACTTAAAACTTTAAACTTTAAACTTTAAACTGTAAACTTTAAACCTTAAACTTTAAACTTTAAACTTTAAAATCTAAACTTTAAACTTTAAACTTTAAACTTTAAACTTTAACTTTAAACTTTAAACTTTAAACTTTAAACTTTAAACTTTAAACTTTAAACTTTAAACTTTAAACTTTAAACTTTAAACTTTAAACTTTAAACTTTAAACTTTAAACTTTAAACTTTAAATTTTAAACTTTAAACTTTAAACTTTAAACTTTAAACTTTAAACTTTAAACTTTAAACTTTAAACTTTAAAGTTTAAACTTTAAACTTTAAACTTTAAACTTTAAACTTTACACTTTAAACTTTAAACTTAAAACTTTAAACTTTAAACTTTAAACTGTAAACTTTAAACCTTAAACTTTAAACTTTAAACTTTAAAATCTAAACTTTAAACTTTAAACTTCAAACTTTAAACTTTAACTTTAAACTTTAAACTTTAAACTTTAAACTTTAAACTTTAAACTTTAAACTTTAAATTTTAAACTTTAAACTTTAAACTTTAAACTTTAAACTTTAAACTTTAAACTTTAAACTTTAAACTTTAAACTTTAAACTCTAAACTTTAAACTTTAAACTTGAAACTTGAAAATTGAAACTTTTAACTTTAAACTTTAAACTTTAAACTTTAAACTTTAAACTTTAAACTTTAAACTTTTAACTTTTAACTTTTAACTTTTAACTTTTAACTTTTAACTTTTAACTTTTAACTTTTAACTATTAACTTTTAACTTTTAACTTTTAACTTTTAACTTTTAACTTTTAACTTTTAACTTTTAACTTTTAACTTTTAACTTTTAACTTTTAACTTTTAACTTTTAACTTTTAACTTTTAACTTTTAACTTTTAACTTTTAACTTTTAACTTTTAACTTTTAACTTTCAACTTTTAACATTTAACTTTTAGCTTTTAACTTTTAACTTTTAACTTTTAACTTTTAACTTTTAACTTTCAACTTTTAACTTTTAACTTTTAACTTTTAACTTTTAACTTTTAACTTTTAACTTTTAACTTTCAACTTTTAACTTTTAACTTTTAACTTTTAACTTTTAACTTTTAACTTTTAACTTTTAACTTTTAACTTTTAACTTTTAACTTTTAACTTTTAACTTTTAACTTTTAACTTTTAACTTTTAACTTTTAACTCTAACTTTTAACTTTTAACTTTTAACTTTTAACTTTTAACTTTTAACTTTAAACTTTTAACTTTTAACTTTTAACTTTTAACTTTTAACTTTTAACTTTTCACTTTTAACTTTTAACTTTTAACTTTTAACTTTTAACTTTTAACTTTTACTTTTAACTTTTACCTTTTAACTTTTAACTTTTAACTTTTAACTTTTAACTTTTAACTTTTAACTTTTAACTTTTAACTTTTAACTTTTAACTTTTAACTTTTAACTTTAAACTTTTAACTTTTAACTTTTAACTTTTAACTTTAAACTTTTAACTTTTAACTTTTAACTTTTAACTTTAAACTTTTAACTTTTAACTTTTAACTTTTAACTTTTAACTTTTAACTTTTAACTTTTAACTTTTAACTTTTCACTTTCTACATTTTACTTTTTCTTACTTATCTCGTTTTACTATTTACTTTTTACTTTTTACTTTTTACTTTTTACTTTTTACTTTTTACTTTTTACTTTTTACTTTTTACTTTTTACTTTTTACTTTTTACTTTTTACTTTTTACTTTTTACTTTTTACTTTTTACTTTTTACTTTTTACTTTTTACTTTTTACTTGTTACTTTTTACTTTTTACTTTTTACTTTTTACTTTTTACTTTTTACTTTTTACTTTTACTTTGTACTTTTTACTTTTTACTTTTTACTTTTTACTTTTTACTCTTTATTGTCACTTATTTTTACTCTTTGATTTAAAGCGGTTATCATTTATTTTGCTGAATTAAGCTAAACAAAACTATATCATATCTTACAGTTGACCGTAAAGAAAGAAAAATCAATCCCCCTTTCAAACGTTCATAGTTAAAATCCAATTTATATTGATTGAGCTTATTTGAGCTTTCTCAATGCGATCAAACCCGATTCAGCAATAATCCAGATTGTGTAATCCAATGTTAGCTTGAAGTTTACAGCACAACCATACGAAGGAGATTTAGTAACTTTCGAACGGTTTTGATACAAAATAAAAGCTGCATAAACTACAGAATCAACTTCTTCCCAGGAACGTGAGGCGAATCGAATCCTCACTGTGTATTTCATTGGTCACAAGTCCGTTGTAAATCTGCTTCCGAGTCCCGGCAAAGCACAAATCCTATTCAGGTCGACTCTCGATCTTTGAAGCCCTGTGGGATTTCCCTATTGTTGTTTTTGAATGCGAACAATGTACTGATGGGTTTACAGAATCGAATCAGATGATTATGACGTCCTTTCGGATCGGGTCGCTCCACAGCCGGGAATCGCTCTCTGATTCGATTCTCATAGACGTGTGTGTGTCTGAGTGTAGAAGAAATCTCCTGTCGATTCGTCTGCAGTAGCAGAAGCTTTATAAATAAACAAAACGATTCCAGCGGGACGTGTGCTGCTGTACCGTAAAGGTTTAGCTATTACGACAGGCCATCCGATCCGAGCATAAGTGCACAATCGCCACCCGTTCGATGCAGCATCTTGACCAGGCTTTCCAGCTAAGAACGGAATTTGTTTACTGCGCCAGATGAAGATGCAAAATTACTCAAACCGCAGCCGGCCATCGCAATGCCATTGTTGTTCTGGAGACAAAGGAAAGCACTCCGTGCTTTCACAGACCGTTCAGGACGTGACCATCATACGCGAGTGAGTTCGCGCACGGTGTGACACCGAAAGATAAATTCCGAAGCTCAGGTGAAATAGCTTCGCATAAACTAGACAACTGCGGGGTATGAATTCAGTATAAGAATAAAAAGAGACAATCACCATTCAAAACATAAATCTCACTACTACTTCCAGATTTAAAAATGGTCCATATTGCGCATTGAAAGCAACAAAACTCAGGCTATTAGTAATTATTTCGGTTACGTGACTGCGATACGAATATGCACAGCAATGCCAAATAATGTAAACTTAAAATCAGAACAACTTTGCAGCACTAAAACGTTGATATAACTTGCTGAGTGAAACCACAACCGACTTGTACTTGAACGGGAAAACTTCAACTCGATGGTATACGACAAAGTTTTTAATGTTTTTGTTCTCCAGACCTGACGAAAAACTCTAATGAAATTGCGCTACATATGAAAATCAAAACACTGCCCCTGATTGCCAACACATTCTATTGAATTTTTACGTAGCGTATGATTGAACTACTTTATTTAAGGACGAAAATACAGAAAAACGTAAATCGTACCTGTTTTCCACAGAACTTTATTAACAATTATAAGAGAAATTGCAATTTAACTTTTCATTAGAATAATACCATCTAAAACTAAACCTGTGTTCCTAATCTAAGTTAAATAGCAAAAAATGAAATAAAATATTCGCTCTCATATGCAAAGTAAAATGTATCTCCATTGTTTTCCCATGGAAGAAACCCCTAGCGATGGGTACTTGTTATTGTTGTTGTTATTTTTTGTTCCGTTTTCAACAATGTTCAAATGTTTTACATGAAACCCCACTCTTTTATTTTTCTCGAAATTTTAGCTTCCAGCACAGGGTCGGTTGATTAAATTTGCATACATTATTCCGCAAGTAAATATTGCTCGGCAAGTTTGGCTGCTCCATAACCAGCTTACGATCTCACGAGGGTAATAAGTTTCGAAGGTGGTGAAATTGGGCTTCATCCGATTTGCTAATTGGACCGTGTACCGATCCGCTTGTTTGCCTTCCTTACTTTTTGGTACGCTCGTACGCTCAAGCTTCCGAAATGGCTTGCCAATTCCCAGGAGGCTTACGGTTGATAACTCGATTGAGATCCCTTGTGAAAGTGATTCCTCCCGTGGTGGCGAAGGGGTTGTTTTGTTCAAATTAAGAGCTTTTTTCTGTAGCATTATATGTTGAAAGGATAAATGCTGTAAAATTTTATATCTTTACCGATAATTTATCACCTGTATAGATTTAGTTCATAAAAAGAGCTTGACTTCGATTCATTCGCGTCCGAAAGTCGAAGTTTCTTTCAAATAGTTTTTATTCCTCGGTAAAATTCGTAGCTCCTAGCTTGCTGGCTTCGGTTGTAGACCAAGTTGTTTGCGTAAACTGCATAAATGAGGGTATTAGTTGCAACCGCTCTTCGTCCTTTGGTTTGGTCCGTACAATCCACCCGAAACCGTCGTCGTTCGCTTGCTGATGCATTATGCATTGCACTTACGATGCCGAGAGTAAATCTTGGTTTTAAACTTTTTCCCCCTCGTTTGGTTATCTTGATCCTCAACTATCTCGACTGGATACTAAAGAAGTACAAGACAGCTGCGGGGGGATTTTATGAGAATTTGCCGGTCATCTGTCACTGCACTGGCGGTCAAAGGTGGATGGAATAAATTTAAACTATGTCGTACCGTCTCGGCTTCCCGGTTGGCTTAATTATTTGACGAATTAAACTTTGCTTGTTCACGTTCCGAACTTGTTCGCGGGTTTCGTTGACGATTCAGGGAGGTTTATTTTTGAAGGTAAAGGTTCAGCACTACTAAACCAGAATGAAAATCCTGTAAATGAAATGTTGTTTTTTTTTTGTCATTGTCGTATCTATAATGGGCTGTCTGAAGAGCAAAAGATTTTCTGACGCCAATAAAATGCGATACTGCCACATGTGGTAGAGATAGCAATGAGGAAAAGAATTTCATAATTAAACCAGTCTTAGACCAAAGTATAAGAACGCATTCGAAACATGCGATGTACGAAACGAGGGAAATTATTCCAAGATTTTGTACACAATAATAGTACACAATATGGTGTCGAATATTTTTGACATGTTTCACATGGCCTGATTTACAAAGTTTCTCCAATTCACTAGGTTATTAGCTGCCGCTCTCCAATCCCTGGGACACCGTGTACTCTCTGCCAGATCTAGCTCCACCTGGTCTACCCATCTTGCCAGCTGCGCTCCTGGTCGTCTTCTTCCTACCAGATTCGAGACAAACACCATCTTCCGACATTCTTGCAACATGCCCTGCCGAGCGTATCCGTCCAGCTTTAGCCACCTTCTGAATACTGGCTTCACTTCACTGTGTTCATTCTTCGCCTCCATATTCCGTTCTCCAGCCCGCCGTCAAAGATCGTCCTTTGTACCCGTCGTTCGAAAACTCCGAGCACTCGCAGGTCCTCCTCGAGCATTGTCCACGTTTCATGCCCGAGAACAACCGGTCTTATGAGCGTTTTGTACAGGTTACACTTCGTAGGGGGGCTCAGTCTGTTCGACCGCAATTGCTTGTGGAGCCCATAGTAGGCACGACTTCCGCGGATAATACGCCTCCAGATCTCCCGGCTGGTATAATTGTCCTCAGTAACCAGTGAGCCAAGATAGACAAACTCATCGACTACTTCGCCGCAGTTGCTCTGCCGACAATGTCCACATCATCAGCAAAGCAAACGAATTGATTCGTTCGCCCGCTAGCACTTCAAGACTCATCGTATGGGTCGACTGCATGCAGCCCAAGGCGATACGCAAACAAAACTATTGTATTCTCTCTAGTATTATAATGTGCGGGTTCGCGGCGGAGCAAAAGCAGAAACAGCCGTACTCAAGAACTGACAATATCGTTGTTATACCAAACAAGTAGTAGGCTTAGTAGGTCTCCTGGGTGAGCACCCCACCAGGTACTGGTAATCGTACGAAGAAAATTAATCCTCTGTTGGCATTTTCGTGTCAGATACCTAATATGACAAGCCCAGGTGCATTTAGAGTCGAACAAGACCCCGAGATATTTAGCAACTAAAACCTGAGTGATCGTTTTACCCGATAGTAGGAGCTGTAGCTGAGCTGGGTTATGCTTCCTAGAAAAAACGACCAACTCAGTTTTCTCCGGAGAGAATTCGATACCCAGCTTGAGAGCCCATTCAGACAAATTGTCTAAGGTATCTTGCAATGGTCCTTGCAGATCGCTAGCCTCGCTACCAGTAATGGATACAACGCTATCATCTGCAAGTTGCCTTAGCGTGCATGAATTTGCAAGACATTTATCGATGTCATTGACGTAAAAATTATATAAGAGAGGGCTTAAACATTTGGGAAGTTGTCGAATCACCATGTGAGAAATACATATGCTTTTCTGACAACAAATTGAGCAAAAAGATATTCAAATTTGGTGGAGGTTCCCTGCGAATGAAGTTTCTCGGTTAAAACTTCTACAGAGACAGAGTCGAAAGCCCCCTTAATGTCCAGGAATGCAGAAGCCATTTGCTCTTTTCGAGCAAATGCGAGTTGAATTTCAGTAGAAAGCAACGCTAGGCAATCGTTCGTTCCTTTGCCCCGGCGAAAGCCAAATTGAGTATCTGAAAGTAAACCGTTTGTTTCGACCCATTTGTCTAGCCGTAAGAGGATCATTTTCTCCATTAATTTCCGAAGGCAAGAGAGCATAGCAATCGGCCCATAAGAATTGTGATCAGAGGCAGGTTTTCCGGGTTTTCGAATAGCAATCACTTTGACCTCCCTCCACTCGTGCGGAACAATGTTTAACTCAAGAAACTTGTTGAACAAGTTCAACAAGCGTCTTTTTGCAGAATCGGGTAGATTCTTCAACAAGTTGAATTTAATTCTATCCAACCCTGGAGTTTTATTGTTGCACGAAAGGAGAGCCATCGAAAATTCCAACATCGAAATTGGAGGCTCTTCCGTAGCTACTAAAAACACGTCACGAAAGGTTTTCTGTTCCGGTACAAAGTCCGGGTAGACCTTTTTAGCAAAATCGAGTATCCAGCGGCCTGAATATTCCTCGCTCTCGTTCGAAACATTACGATTCCGCATGCGTCTGGCCGTGTCCCAAAGAGTGCTCATTGCTGTTTCCCTCGACAACGCGTTTACAAACCGCTGCCAGAATCCGCGTTTTTTTTTTTGCTTTGATTAAACTCGTCATCTGCCTATCCAGTACATCGTTCTTCCGGAGCAGATCTAGAGTACCGTGTTTTCGGAAGGCCAAATACACCGAGGACCTTTGCGCGTACAATTCAGAGCACTCTTTGTCCCACCACTTGTTGGGAGGACGCTGTTTAGTCGTGATCCCGGGTATCGGTTTCGTCTGAGCTTGAGTCGCGGCGTCGATGATCAAGCCAGAAAGGAACGCGTATTCTTCCTCCGGAGGAAGTTCCTCGTGAGACTCGATGGATTCCACTATGATCGTCTCATATGACTTCCAATCAATATTACGAGTAAGGTCGTATGAAATATTGATTGGGTCCGGGGGAGTTGAACCATTAGCAGTTGAGATAACGATTGGGAGATGATCACTACCGTGGGGATCATTGATTACTTTCCACTGGCAATCTAACGCTAGTGATGTAGAGGAAAGGGATAGATCAAGCACGCTTTCACGAGCTGGAGGATTAGGTACACGTGTCGCTTCCCCAGTATTTAAAAGTGTCATATTGTAGTCGTCGATCAAGTTACAGATTAAAGAAGATCGGACGTCGTCGTAATGTGACCCCCATTGCAAACAGTGGGAGTTAAAGTCTCCCAATATCAAAAAAGGTGCGGGAAGCAATTCTGCTATATCAGAACGTTGCCTCTGTTCAATCCGCGCGGATGGAGGAATATAAATCGAAGCAAGGCAAAGGTCTTTTCCATTCATATTCGTTTGAGGTCAATTCTGAAAATGGAATAGCACTTTTTGATCCCTAAAAGTACCCCTCCACCGTGTGAGTTTCGGTCTCGACGGATTATGTTAAAATCGTGGAAATTGGGTTGGTCATTTGAATTAACGCAAACGCATCACAATTGTATGTGTTTATCAAATGAGAAAATAGATCGAATTTAGGGATGATACTTCTGCCCTTCCACTCTAATACAGTGATAAAATTCCTAACCTCTTTCGCCGTATTAGTCATCGAAAGATATGATAGCTGAAATGAGGGGCCAAGTTGCTGCTAGTTGCTTCAAAAATGTTTTCACTGTAGGGAGAAGGGCAACAAGAATGTTTTTAAGGGGATCTGTTATGTTGAATGTTTTGAATATCCAGTCCACAATATCAGAGAAATTTATAAACCCTGTTTCTTTTTTATCCTCTGATCGAGGAAAGGGTGCACGAGGGGTTTTTGGTGCCCCGGGAAGCGGTGGATACTCCTTGTTTGATGTGAAGTTAAAACCGGGAGGTATTTGCTTCGGCATTTCTTCACCGCTTCCTTTTTGTGTTGGCTTATTGGTCATTCCGCTAGGGGTTATTTTGCGACCTTTGCGAGAAAGATTAGAAGAGTTAATAATTCTCCTCTTCCTTGATCCTTCTGGCATGGCATAAGAACACCTTTGACGGGATCGTCAGATGTACCCTCATCGGTTGGCAAAAAGGAAAAGATGTTTCCTGTCGAGGGTGGCTCAGCCCTCTTAAGCATTTCTGCAAAAGAGCGCTTTGATCGTTCCTTGAGGGAACGCTTAATTTTCTCCTCGCGCTGTTTGTACGCGGGACACGCCGAAAGGTCATGCCGGGGACCACCGCAATAAAGGCACTTTTCAGTGTCCTCACTGCAAGCGGTCATAACGTGATTCCCTCCGCATTTGCTGCAGCGTGTCTTGTTGCAGCAGTAGGTGGCTGTATGACCTAACTGCTTGCAGTTTTGGCAATGCATGACCCGCGGCACAAACAGGCGTACAGGTAGACGAACCCTGTCCAAACGGATGTAGTTCGGCAGTGCGGATCCGGCAAATGTCACTCGAAAGGACTCCGAAGGAAAGAATTTCTTCTTCCCTTCTTCGATTGATACTGAATGCAATTGCTTGCAATCCAGCACCTTTACACTTTGCATCAGGGGGTTCTTGAAACAGCCAACCCCGTAACGCAAAATGTCTTCGACAGTGAGATTCCCTTCGGTGACCACACCGTCGATTTCTACATCCTTGGCAGGGATGTACACGCGATACTCTCTCGTTAAGAGCTCGTGGCAAGCGATTGCGTTTGCTTGCTTCAAGCTGTTCACGACAACTCGCAGTTTGTTCGGTCTCACTTTCGTAATTTCAGTGACGTCCGAAAAATCTTTTGCCAATTCCTTGCCGATTTGAAAAATATTTAATGGCTTTTTAATTGGCCTGAAAAAAAACTACGAAAGGACCGCCAGCGGCATCTGGGTAAGCTTTTGCCCGTACCGGGACCTTCGGTACGGGGCTAGGTACAGGGAAAGGTACAGGGGAAGGCAGGGGGAGCTGCAGGGGGAGATTTCAATCTCTTCCCCATTTGTATCCACATCCAGGAATAGTTCCATCTGGGTGCTGTCCATTTTTGCGGGAGCGTTCAGCTCTACCGCCCGCAAACTATAAATATGCATATATAGAGGGGGTCGAATAATTTATGTAAAATGTGAAAACAATTTTCCAAAATAAGATGTGTTGAATAGAAAAAAAGACTATTGTATTGAAAAAAAAAAATATACATAAAAAGATAATAATAATAAAAACAAATGTGAATACTTCACCAGAATTTTCGAATTTTGACCTACGCTGATAGTTGGGTTGATCCAGTAGGTGGTAGGACTCGCAATCGGCCTTCTTCAGCTGAGCCAGCACAATGAACTAACCAACGGTTGGTGGTGCGGGAAGTTTCCTTCGGCAGCTGAACGGTTGATATAGTACTGCACTGGTAGCACAAACGACATGTGACCGTCTACACACAATGCACAGTAACCACATCGCTAGGGTATAGCCGGCGCCCAGCGGCGCGGGGGGCTTGCTCCAACCACTGAACGGCCTTTGATTTGACTCCAGTATCGGTACCGAAAACACAAGTAGCACGTGTATCGTCTGGAGACAATGCACAGTCTTCTGTGCCACAAGAAGTAACCAGCGCCCGGCGGCGCAAGAATTTGCTTCGACTGCTGGACGTCTATTGTATACTTCACTATACCGAAAAAAACAAGCCACGCGCGCACCAAACGGTATTGTTTGTTCGAGCGAGCAAATAATAACGGAGCTGTGTTCAAATGCTTCCTATCGCAACGGTAGCAGAGAAGCGAATGGTTGGAGTCTTCATCAGGGCTTATTTTAATTTTATTCCATTACATAAAAACATAGAAAATTGGACATAAATTACATTTAGCTAACAACAAAAAAGAAAAAACTCACTCGACACTAATCAGCTTGCTTAGTTACAAAAAATATCCTACGTGTGGAAGTTCTTCTCTGACACAACCTTCTCTCCTCAATCAAAAAACCCAGTTAATTCTGAATTTCCAATTATTAAATAGATATTATAAATTGCCACGTAACCACTTACTTCCTATAGAACTTTACCAAATGACTTGTTTTTATTCAATCTCTTTTATCTGTTCATCTGTCCGCTGAGGAGCGCTTGAGGCGCCCCAATTTTCCGTGATGTTTTCTCGATCACAGCTGGGGAACGTTTCAGGCGTCCGACAGTGTGCCCAAAAATGTCGCAACAACCCGCCAAGCTTTCAACTTCAGGCACCGCTATCTTAGCTACTGGACGCTTGTAGACTCCGTTGGTCGTTTGTACAATCGCCTGTCTGACGCGCTTGACGATGCCTTCGATGACTTTCTCGTCGATTTCTCGAACCCACATCTTCATGTTTTCGTTGTCCTCCGGATAAACCACATTGCTTGTTGACCACACTTGTTGACGAGTGGCAAGAACTCCAGAAACCATCTTGTCTACCATCCACTGGGACCACTTAAAGCCGTCCCGTAATGCTTCATTTGCGTGGACGACGTACGACTCTGCTCCCTTTGATGAATAACTTCGCAGAAAATGATTCGGTGATAAAGTCTCGGGTATCGTAGAACTTCGTCGTGGCTAACCGTTCTGCCCTCTGTATTACATCAAACTCATCCACGATCGGAGCAACTTGTAGAGATGATTGCTTTTTTTCCCAGATGCACTTCGGTTGAACCTTTTGCTTGACGACTCTTCAACAAATTTCTCACTTTGTTCGGATATGACTTCAGCTGTGCCAGATGCACCCTCTGCTACTTGATGCTTTTCCCGATTAATTGGCTTCTCGATAAACGGCAGCTTACTAATGTTTTGATCTTCGGCGGTGCTGGAAAAACTTCTATCACCTTCTCTTGATGCTTCGCCCGCAGATCGTTGATGAACCTCTTCTCACATGCCAACATTCTGATAAGCACGTTCCAAATAGAAAATCTGGATATGTCCACCAACTGACCTATAACTTCGACGTCGTGTAGCAGGAATAACTCTTGTATCTCATCTTCGACATTCGGTTTCTTGAGTTGCTGTAATGGTCACTCAGGTTATGATTAGTATAAACACTGCAGACCCATCTGGATCGAGCTGTAAACTATTGCTCTTTAACGTTAGTTGGTCCGCAACATTCAATTCTGTTTCGTTTGATCAAAAACAACCCATGAGTGAACGATGCGTGAGTCCGTCCAGTAGAGTAACTGTTCTATGCTAATTGATATTGTCCGCTAAACGAACTCCTTGTATGGGTGCCATCAATTCCAACCGTGGGATCGATACTTGATCGGCGAGAGTTTGGACTTAGATTGCACCAACGCAGAGTGAAGAAAATCTCCAGCTAAGATGCAGAAGTACCCCACGCAGCCGTATGCGTTCTGCAATGTTGAGTAGTCGAGTGTGCCGCCAAAGTAGTACCATGGGATCCTTGACCGCTTCTACAGCTCCCAAGTAACTCGTAAATAATCATTTCCAGGTCTCCAGGGCAGCGAATCTTGATCAGCACTTTCGCGAAAAATGCAAACGGGGCCCGTAGTCGAAGAGGGTCATGACGGAGCTAAGAAATGCGCATTACGTGGGTACCTTTCCATAGTACAAGAATAGTTGTCAATGTGAAGATGTCGTTCTTCCCAAATCGCGTCCCGGATTGGCCGAGTCGAGAAGAATTGCTTGTTTTTTCTCCGTTTCATCAATGTGTTTCAGGAATTCCAGAAAGTTACACACCCAGTTCCTGATTTAGAACCCTGAAATGAGCGAATCTTACCCACTTGACCGCTGAACTGCCTTTTGGACGGTGCCCGTACTGTCGAAGTATTTGTCCACATAGTGCTTGCGAACGATTCCATCATAGGCATTGGGTAACTGCTCAGCGTAGTTCCCGAGTATTCTTATCCTTCACGATCATCGCCATACGTTTCTGAATATGTTTGTTGTGCTAGTATATCCTTTGATCAGACTTTGAGCTGGTGAAATATCTCGTGGATGTCACCTCCAAACCCGATGAGACGTTCCTGAGATTTGGTGATCCCGGATGGAAGTAAGGCTAAGTAGTCCGGCTCTTTTCAGGAGTTAAGAGTTGAGCGACACATCTTTCACTTTAAGCCTTTCGATGATCGTCTGATTCTGATATCAAATCCGTCGAGAAGCCTTTTTCTCGACGGTGTACTGTAGTACTGTGTATACGGTGTATTTTATTCGACAATCCAGCACATGAGTATTTTTCTAGAAATCCCTCTCCTTGTGTTAAGTCCTTCGGCCCGTAGATTGTCCAGCCAAGTTTGGAGCGCACGGTAGTTGGTTCGCCTGGTTGACGATGCGAGATTCCAATGGAGCGAAAAGCTCGATGTGATTGAGTTCAATCAGAAGCAATGGTGCATATGCAGCGTAATTGGTCACCGAAAGCCTTTCTAGATGACGGCTCTTTCCGGCCACACACAGTTCCGCAACCGATGATTGGTTTCCTTCACATATCGCTTACGGTTCGGGTTTCTTGCTCTCGGCCGCAAAGTCGGATCCACTATTCGTGTGGACGTGGCTCTCTTGCTTTTTGTTATCGTTCTTCCTCGTTTGACCTGTGGCTTCGTTCGCAGCTGTAACTACATCGGATAGAAAATCGGCCAATGTGCCAGTCAATTTTCGTGCTCGCCGGAAGCTTTTCTACTCACTAGCATTGGACTCGGGAGAGACTGTTTGTGTCAGTAGGATCGTAGCGCTAGCCTCGCAATTGTCCTGTACACTTATAACAGTTGCTTACGAAGTCTTTGTATAATAAACAGAAGGTCTAGTTTCGATACGGAATGTAGCACCAAGACTTTGCTTAGCTTTAGCGTTGGATTATCAATTTCGAAGCTTCAAGGTAGTCGCAGAGTTGTTGGACGAACGGGATGAACGACCAAAGGTTGTCCGATTTCGGTGAGTCGTCCCTTCTTAATTTCGCTAACAGCGTATCTAAAAATAAATCGGGTTGTCCGTAGAGCATACGCAACGTCTCTATCACTCGAGGTACGGCATGGACCAGCCCTAGCACTCTTCTTATTTTCAAACCCCTTTTCTTCAGAATCGGATTTGATGCTACTGCTGTTCTCAGAAGATTTAGAACTGCTGCCTGCCAACATCTCTGCTGCGAGTCAATTTAGAGATGCTGCCACCTCCAGATTCAGTTTCAGAGCTGCTACTTTCCCCGACCAATCCTGTATAAATTTCTTTTTCCCGATCTAGTCGGCAACTTATTATCGATTTCTTTACTTTAGATACGTTAGGAAAAAGCAACACGATCTCAAAAACTCGTGACTCGTACTGGTTAAGAGAATTGTACACTTCTACCCTTGAAACGCGACAGTTGTTCGGAGTCTTTATACTGGGCTTTGGACTGCACGGATCGGGTCGGCTCGAAGTAGGTTCATCATAAACGCACTTCGAGGCCTCCCTTGGACGGATCTTGTGGAGCTTCCTTTAAATATAGACGGGTGCGTGATGCTGGCCGCCAAATAAAAAGGGGTTACTGTTGAAATTGTAAACCTCGGGCCCCGCTGTTACCTAGAATAGTAAAGAAGTGAATCGCCGCATTGGGCTGGGCAGGATAAGTATCGTTTTATTTATTCTTCTCATTCTAGCATGAAATAGTTCACTCGATGTTACATTTGGCTTCTGGCACAGCGTCTAACCGCTATATCGCCAGTTATTATTCTAGTTCGAAATCATTTGTTTCTTGTGAGATTAATTACATCAGACTCAAACACAAAAAGCCATCCACCGAAAAGTTATACGAATTACAAAGTAGGCACGATTTCCCGCTTGAATGAGTCTCCGGATCTCTTTGCTGGTGTTGTTGTCAGCGGTCATCAGCGATCCTAAGCACGCGAACTCGTCTACCACCTCAAGTTCATCGCCGTCTACGATGATCCGGAGTGGGACACTAACATTGTTTTTCTTGGAGCCTCTTCCTTTCATATACTTTGTTTTTGACTCATTGATCAGCAGTCCAATACGCTCAGCTTTTAGTCTGGAGTAGGTTTCTTCCACCGTCGCAAAGAAATCGCTATCGAAGTCATCAGCGAAGCCTCTAGGCTGAACCCGCTTTGTGAAAATCGTACCGCTCGTGTCGATGCGATGCGATACGATGTCTAGGGAGATGTTGAAAAGCAAACAGGAAAATCCACCACCTTGTCTCAATCCGCGACATGACTCGAAAGGACTCAAGAGTATCCCCGAAACACGCACGTAACACACGATTCACGCACGTAATTACACGATTTACAGTAGCCTTGAGCAGCTGCGTCAGTTTATCCGGGAAAATATCCTCGTTCTCGTGCATGATCTGCCATAGCTGTTTTCGACCAACTGTATCATAGGCTGCCTTGAAGTCGATAAAAATGTGATGTGTTAACGAGTTGTACTCACGACATTTTGGCAAAATATGGTGTAGTTGCCCTACTTATAGATGGGGCAGACGACTCCCTCCATCCACTCCTCCGGCAGTTTTCCCTGTAGCTGGTCTTTTTTTACCGTGTTAGTAGAGTTTACCCGGCAGGCTGTCTTTGCCGGTGG
The DNA here is from genome assembly GCF_029784165.1 of Wyeomyia smithii. NCBI lineage: Eukaryota > Metazoa > Arthropoda > Insecta > Diptera > Culicidae > Wyeomyia > Wyeomyia smithii. The sequence goes on from NC_073694.1 coordinate 64,571,713, forward strand.
CTTTGTTGTTTTTCACCCTTTCAATCTCCCGCTAAATTTCGTGAAAGTCGGAGGCTGATACCCGGTCATCTACTTGCACTCCCCGGTCCGTTTCAGTTCCGCTTCTGTTTGTTGCATCACCATTCAGATGTTCATCTCTTTTGCTGGCGATTTTGCGTTTCAGGATAGCGGTCATGTCGTTCCTTGCCCTTGAGTACTTGACCAGGTTCTCTCTCGTTCTTACCGTAAGGTAATTTACCCAGGACCGGCTTTTCTCTACCACCGCTGCCTCGGACTTTCCATCATATCAGTCGTTCTGCCACTCAGCGCCTCTGTTTCTAGTGTCGTCGTCGCAGATTTCCTGATGGTCGTGCGGATCATGATTCAGCCGTCCCCGAGAGAAGCTGCGCTCAACTCCTCTACCGTGGGTAGTGCCGCTTCAAGCCGTTGTGCTTAGACTTCAACAGCTTGCGGGGTTCGTAGCTGCTTGCTGTTGAGCCGCAGAGATCGGCTCTCTCGTGCCTGATAAACAGTCGACAATTTTGAGCGCATATAAACCACCACTAAGTCCGTAGTACGTGGTCCGAGTCAATTTCCATATCTCGGTAGGTGTGTATGTTGGTGAAGTCCGAGATAAAGCGTTCTTCTGTGAGCACCTGGTCAATTTGATTTGTTCTTCGTTGGTCAGGTGATTTCCAAATGACTTTGTGAATGTCCTTGCGAGGGAAGAATGTACTTCGGACTATTAATCTTCGGGAAGCTGCAAAGTTTACGGACCGCCGTTGTTGTTCGTCTCAGTGTACTGACCTTCGTGTCCTATTACCGGTTTATACGGGTCATTAAAGTGGTCCCCGTGGCTCTGTGGTTAGCGATGTCGGTCGGCTAGCTCTCCCACGCGGTTGTGATATCGGGTTCGATTCCCGATCGAGTCAAGGAAATTTTTGAGCTGGAAATTTTTTCGACTCAGCACTGGGGCACGGTGTATCTTTGTACTTATCCTACACATGCAAAATGTGCCAAAACAATATCGATAACGAATTCTCTCAACTATAATTTAGTTGATCGAGACCGCTATTAGCCCCAAGGCTAAGCGTGCGATATTGTTTCACGGGTCATCGGATTTGAGCGCTCATATCTTCGATGCCGATCTTGATGTCCCGCTGCGAGCAGTTGTCGTAGACGTCCTCCAACAGTGCGTAGAAGGTTTCATTTTCAACACCAGGTCTTTCGTCATACTGGCAGTGCACATTGATGATGGAGTAATTGTAGAACCGGCCTTTAATTCTCAATACACACATCCTGTCACTGATCGCTTGCCACTTGATCACACGACTTAGTATCCTGCTCAACACAATAAAACCGGTAGTATTGTGCCGTGTCAAATAAATGTTGTGTGAACAAAAATAAAAAAAAAAACAATAAAGCCGGTACCCCGCTCATTGCCGAATGTTTCGATCCGTTTCTTCTTCTTGAATATTCGTAGTAAAGTGTTTTTTGTCATGTCATCTTACTATGATGGCGAGCGGGGGCCTAGCGTGGTTGGTAACGTCTCCGCCAACCTCGCACGAAGCCTGGGTTCGAATCCTAACGCCGACATAGGTGTCGAGGGTTGTGGGGTGGCGGGATCCACTCACAGCCAACCCAACTGGTCTAGATTCAATCCTAGCCGACACCGGGAGATTTTCGGAGGCGAAAAATCTCTGGGATCACACCTCCCATCGCATGAGGAAGTTATGCCGTTGGCGCCCCGGTCCGTTAATTAACGGGTCGTTAGTTAGGGTCCTGGGTAGAGTCGCCCCCCAGGCGTCGATGATTGGCACAACAACAGTGGCGGAACTAGACCGACGGAAAATAAGCGAGAGTAAAAAAAAATACTATGATTGCGAGGGCTAGTCGCGTGGCACGGCTGCCGTCTTGGCTGTAGCTGATGAGACATCGCATTTCCTACTTCAGCCGCTCCTCTGGAGTACAGACGCTGTTTCAGTCGTTCCTCCAGAAGAACAGGCGGTGCGGGTTTTTGGGCTAAGTTACTTATGGCGGCGTCAACTCGCCTTTCAGGAGTCGTTAGGGGAGATTATGTAAAGCCCACTATGGATCTCCTGGCCCTAACTAACTCCTGATGTTGGGAAGTACTTAATAATTATATAATAATTTAATTATATAATTCGTTATAATTTCGTTATAATAATTCGCACCTAACCTCTATATCTGGAGCCCGATTAGCTATCCACAATCTGCGACCCGTCCGATTCCTTGCAGCTAGGCTGTGAATATTGGATCTCACATTGGAGATGTGAGAATCACTACTACACGTGAAATGTCCCTCTAACATGTTTGTTTTTATCCCGTAGAAATGAAATGTATTGTAAACACTGCTTCGTCAAGCTAACGCTAATGAGAACGAAAAATAAACAACTTTAAAAATTAAGGTGTCTAAAGTTACTCATCATATTAACAAACTCACGTGTGCGTAACCCCATCAGCATCTCTACTGTTGGTTCAAAACGGTTTCAAATCGTAGAATCAAACACACTTTTGAAATTTTCTTGACAAAACACAGGACAATCATTCTATTAAAGCCACCACTGAAAATATAATAACTTTTTTGTTTCTTTCGAGGAAACCACATACATTTGTGATTGGCGCCAACCCTATGATATGTTGGTTTAAATCGTCTACATCGTGTGGTATAAAATGGGTATATCGAGCTCGTAACAAATATCCAACCGTGAAAATATTCACCTCCATTGACGAGTTATATCTTCCTTCATTCGTTTGTTAACAAATGAATCAGTATAAATCAGTAGATTGTAGAAATGATCACGAAGAAGTACGGAACGGATCATGCTTTAAAACCTGAACCAACCAAAATCATGTTATGAAACAAGATTTGGCGTAAGGCATCTAAAAACTAATGTATTAAAAGCAACGATATTTTAAGACAAATTCAAGGGCGAAGATATTCTCATTCCAAAAAACCCATCATATCAAATAATTTGTCTTATGAGTTTGAACGTTTCCAATATCCGATTCGATATGCCTTGGCAGACTATTACTAAATCCCAAGGTTAATATTTGGAAGTAGGTAATTGGAATTATTTTGGAATGTTTGAAATAATCAAATATAGAAAAGTTGCACAGGACGAAGTTGGCCGGGTCGACTGGTACCTATCATTTAAAAAGAAAAGTTCTTGTCTGGTGGGAAGGATTCGTTATCGTTGAAAGAATCGTATCTCTTAATTTTTGTTTTCTTTCCCCTTGTTTGATTTCGGGAGTACTGTAGTACACAAACAAGCACACTGGGAAACAAAAAATCCGAACGCTCTTGTGAAAAACTCTGTCCTCGATTTCTTTCACACGTTATTGGCAAATAGTCCCCTATCGCGACATGTGCTAATTTTCAGCAAACAGTGCCTCTCACAATCAGCATAAACAAATACCGGGTGCAGCACCGTCAGCGAAATACTGCGCGGCCAAGGAACCACACAGCAATATGCCCGTATCTTATTGTCGAAAAGGACTTCAGCCTGGAATGTTCTGTTCGTTCCGTTTCTGCTGCACGCTTGGAACCCATGCCAAATGATATGCGCTATTTGGAGGTACCATTTTTTTTTCGTCACTCGAGGGTTACCCTCCTCGTCGCGAAAAAGTAATAAATTCACCTTCTTAATTGTTCTACACTGTTCAGTATTGTTTCATCCACTTTCTCAAATAAAACACAACTCGCAGCTCAAGAAGTGCCCACACCCACTGTTAGATGAATTGCGATTGGTTTTTCTTATATTTTTGCATGGCTGGAAAAGCAAGCACCTCAGCATCTTATTTGAAAGTATGGACCACTAACCCCACTCTGATTCGCCTTCCCTTCGGGCGGACGGGTGGTGGCTGTCATGTTTCGCATCTTCTTCGTGGCGAAAAGAAGTCTTTCGAAGAGAACAATCTGCAATGTGAATATTTGCCGTGAAAGGTGTCTTTCAGCAGATTGCAACATAATAGGATGTTCACCTGGGTTTTCCCCTTTCAGCTCGCCCTCGCTGAGCAATGCAAACACTCGCCATCAGAGCAAACTCAAACCTGGCAGTCGGTGAGAAATGGGTTTATCTTGTTTCTACGATAAATGAACAGGCTGCTTATTTTGGCGCAGAGCTGGAAACTAGATTCAATCTGCATGACAAGGGGATTTTCATTTATTGTCATAAAATGTGTGACTGCTACAACACTGCTATGGCTATGGAGCGGTCCGATATTTGAATACAATTTGTTTTCCAAGCGAAAGCCGACAACGGGAACGAGATCCAGAAATTCACTCCAGGGCAAAATTCAATCAACGAAGAGTCAGCCCGGTCGTCGGTCCTGTCTCCGATTGCGGTGAGCCCCACCAGGAGAGTTTTACTTTTGCAGCTCAATCAGCACGACCAATGAGGCGTGCTAAATCTCCCATTGAATTAATCTGCTCTGGAAGAAAGACTTCTGCAAGAGGGCAGAGCCAGTAGACCTTCCTTTCGTTTGTGAAACGGAAGAAAAGTCAATCTAATTTGAAAGTGAATACGGCTAGGGCGTACAATCACTTGCACAATCGGAGAAGGTGCGGACCTGCTTTCAGCAAACGTGTTTAGACACGTAGCAACCGAAGAGGATCCGAACGTTAGGGCAGCTTACTTTGTTTGGCAATCCGTGCGGAAAGCTTCGGGTTGATAGGAAAGCTTCTCTGGTACTACAGCGATCGTATTCCGGCAGCCAACTAAATTGGGAAAATATATCGAACAATCTTTTCAGACCGCCGGTAATTGAATTACTACGGTAGGTCGTAATTTAAATAGATGAAAGTCTAATTACCGCACTTGAAAACAGTACTTGCAGTGGCAGAGGCTTATCATTTCAACAGATGGATGCTGGAAAATACAGGGAACAGTCAGTCGAAATTAGAAGCGAATAGACTTGACTTAGTAATTGAGATAGTAACTGTAATCGGTAGTGCTTGTGTAGTGGGATTACGATTTTTGTTTTGAGTCGCTGGAATTGATCATAAATTTATCGTTATTTAATTTATTATATTACATATTACCCCAAGAAATAATTACTGTGATCTTTTTAGAGGGAGGTGAATGGTTCCTACTTTTGTCTCTTCGACCTACAAGATTCCAACTTGTTGAATTGAAAAAAAAAAGTTGGAATATAAATCTAAAGCTAGGAAAATTATCAAGTCAAAGCGCAAAACCATGCAAAATGTCCATACCATTCGTGAGACACATTGGATGAAAGTTCATACTAGAAATCGACCGCTTCAAACATCCGTAACGCTTGTAACGCTTCGAGAAATCTCAAAGTTTATGAAACCGCACCATACTAATATATACCTTTCAACACAATAACCCAAGCACAAAGACTGCATAACTATCAATAAATAAATAATAAAAGCACAATAAGAAATCCCGTTGTCGTAATTTATTTGATTACCCCGTTCATACTACACCGCATAACACCTGATAACGGGCGATTCGTGTTAAGGAGGCCATATCATCGGCTACATGATATCGCAGATATCATGTTCAAAAACCCATAAAAACAAGATTTGCTGCAGTTGGCAACATGACCAAAAGACATTGACGCAACTTTACAAAGTTCACAATTCGCGTTGCATGCGAAAAAAAAGAAAGGAAATTTTTTGCTTTGTCATCCCGCACATTTTGACTATTGTATATCAGAGTTCGCTTTGGTGAGAGCCAATCTCTATCATAATTGCATTGCTCTTGTTGTCTTGTTTTTGCTTTGACCTGTTTTCGTTTCCTTCACTTTTCAATGTCCAACCATATCATCTCACTGTAGTGTGAACACCCGAAGTGATATCGGCTATCATATGGCGATATCAAGTGATATGCGGGGTAGGCTGAACAAGGCATAAGACATCCATCGATGCTTCTAGCACATGATAGAGCCGAAAGTTTTCACAGAAAGTTTATGAACAAAACAAAACATGTACTTAACTAACTGCACTCGCTGAGTCCGTCGCAGACCTGAAATTCCCACAACCTGCAGTCACTCGCTACTAAAAAAAACTGGTTCGGTGGAAACAACATTTCGAATGCAAGCTAAATCGTCCAAGAAGCGCAATAAAATACATAGAAACTGTTCCAAATAAAGTGTGTCCCTGAAATCAAATTTCCGGACGTTATCAGTAAAATAAAGCACTGTGCACGGGTCGGCGCGAGACTATCTCCGGAGACATGCATGCGAGGTTTGTGTCCACTGGTAGCGAAAGAACATTCTCGGACCAGCAGCAGGAGTTCCCCTAGGGTGTGGTTGAGAGTCGGATACTGGGCCGTTACTTCCTCGCAAAAGCCACGGTATCCGTAAGCAGCTCTGACGGAGCGAGAAGGGCCATTTCCATCACTGAAATGGACTAACCCGCTTATTGGGACCAATGCCAATAAGGCTCCAATTATGGAAAGTGGTCGCAGTATTGAGGATATGAGTCGGTACACGTTCCTATACCACGACGTAGGACTGGCACCTGTACTGGTCTCTCTAGTAAAGACGTGTGACGACGACAACGGCGCGGTGGCAAACGGATGCAGAGGCTTCCGTTCTGTAAAACCGGTGCGTTCCACGTGGGAATCAGTCAGGAGAAGGATCTGATAGGGGGAACTAGTCTTAGGACCAGATGCCTTTTCCTGACTTACGTCAATCGAGGGCGTCATAATTGCCCATAAGGCACTATGGCGGCCTACCCTAACCATAACCTCACGGCTTAAGCATAAACCACCATGGGGCCGCATAGGCGACTTCTCCACTATTAACAACGATAGCGGCTAGGAGAAGACCCAAACCAAACTGGAATGAATTCTAAGGAATTGACGGTAGAGGTTGATGGGTTGCCTAATCCATTCGCCAGAGGCAGCATCTCACGGTCTCCACCGAGATCAGCAGACGCACGGAGGATTGGTGCGAAGGTTGTTACGCCTAATGCAACACCAACCGAAAAGGGTAGAGTTAGGGTAAAGACGAGTACGCCTAGGGCGACACCAACGACGGCGGTAAAGAAAGAGCGTATCTCTGGCGCCTTGCTGGTAGCAACGGTAGAAGGCCAGTTGAATTCGCTGTCCATTCTGAGGGGATACTCAGGTTCACGGACGAACTTAGGACGAATTTGCCGTCTTTGTCCGGCTCGGAAGATGATCCGGGTATTGGCTGACGGCTGCCAACAGCGGTTTGGCTGGTTGATGGAAGTTGTTCTTCCTCACTGTTTGGCTTCGGTTGCAGCAGTCGATTTGCAACAGAAGGTCGTCCCGCACTCTGTGGCGGTTCTTGACTCCGGGGGTGTGACTGTTCGGTGGTTGGCACTTACGGAGGAGTTTCCCACACGTACCTTTAGCTTTGCCTGGGTGGTGGCAGGGTACTTCCGGAGGAGTTACCCGCACGTAACTTCCCTGACATTGCGACGGAGTCTTTCCTGCCTGTGATGTTCGGCCTTCTGCTTACCGTTCGGATGCGTGCTTTGCCGAAACCGTAGTGCAGTTCTTAGTCACTATCCAGAACAAGCTCGACCGAGGTCGTTACTAATTTTCGGTAACAGACTCGCCACATTTGGTAGAGAGATGGTCGTTTTGATTCTAGAGTGAACGAAGGATCTTCTCGTCCGCACTGTCCGGGAAGTAACCGACATAGCGTCTGGCCTTCGGCAAATCCTTCATGTGGTACACACGAAGCTGTGCTCCCTCCCACGCTACGAGGGAAGGTACCTTCCTTTCCAACCACTGCACTGTGTCGGTGTTGGCACAGGCAAGTTGCAGCAAGCAATTTTTTAGATGGCAACCGTTAAATTTGGGCCTGGTTGTTGGATTTGTCTGGTCAGCAATGTGATCGAGGATGGAGGTCCGGACAGTCTGAAGCTGGTCCGTTGTGAGTAGGGAGCTGGGGTGGGTAGCAGAAGTAACTGCAAGGCTTATAGCTCCCGCCATGTCCCTATATGTGGCCGTCGGGAGCGGCTTCGGATCCGATGACTCCTAACCAGTGCCGTTCTGCAGTTTTTTAGGCTGTGAACACTTAGCACTGGTGTTTGGGGACACCAAGTCGTTCGACCGCTGTCGCTTGACGGCGACTTGATTTGTTTGAGCAAGCTGCTCTGTCGGAAGGAGGGCCAGCTTTCTGACTTCTTCGTACGGGAGACCGGAGCGAAAATTTTTGCTCAGTCGCCGCCTTTGCGCGTTCGAAAGTCGCTCGACAAGGGGTGCCGATGATTCGGGTTTCCCTTCGTCTTCGGGCCTTGTCGCTGGACCGGGAGGTAAGTCCATTTGACTTTCGTCATTCCCTTGTGGAGAACGTAGGATTAAGGATAGAGCAGTGGGTCCTCTGTCCAGCGATTCGCTGTCGAGGATGAAATCGTCCTCATGCTCCATCTCCTCCGTTTCGCTCAGTGCGTTTGTTTTTAAAGGACTGCGCTCCGATAAGTTCATGGGTACCGGCAAAGAAAGGCTGCCGGTGGCCAAGTATCGTGAAGTTTTATTGTTCATAAAATTCCCACGAGTCGCTGGGTAAGGAAGGGTCTGCTGCATCAGTGACCCGCGCGATGCAGTAAAGGCTTATTACTGTGAAGGGTGCCCTGGTGCTCCACAGGCTCCGTAAGTGGCCCACCACCATGTCATCCCTCGGCACGGGTCGCATAACACCTTAGCTTAGGGTTTTTTTTACCAGCCTAAAGGGGCTTCACCTCTCAGTTGAACATTGTCAAATATGATCTACGCGAACAAAGTCCAATGTTCTCCGAAACATAAACCCGAAACTCTAAAAATATGTGCTAAGTGACGCATTCGTATGAACAAGACATCCTCTGTTTATTTACGAACGTTCTAGTAAATAATTAGTTTATTTTTCCTCAACCCTCAACCAAAAATACATAAGAAACAGATCTGTATGAATCTGCCTCTACACGTCGATAATCAAAGCAAAAAATACAACGCCGCCTACATGTCAAAAAACAATTGCACTTGAGCATAAAGTATACCAACGCAAATAACTCGAACAGGAAAAAAAATCTAAATAAATAATATCACTTATCTCGTACGAAATCCTCCTAAGGCTGCATATTCCGATAGTTCTGTTATTTGGAACACCAACATTAGTAATTTTAGTTCATTTCACCATTTATTTTCGCGCAAAACACACTTGTAATGAAGAAATCAGAGGGGATTCACTGCTGTCAAATTTCATATATGTGTGCGTTATCGCAGATCAGCTCTGGTCCATGACGTTTGTTGGTCCGTGACGTTTGTAACTATGAACGATAATGAGGAAAAAATCACTACACAACACATTCATAAAAGTTTTCCGCGGTTTCTCGAGTTTTGATAAAAAAAAAACGTTCCAATTCTATACTATTTCACATCGATCAATTTCATAACCAAAAAGAACAAAAATCAAAACAAACACCATGTTGCCGAATATGCTGGTTACACGATGTTTGACAGATAGATCCCCCCTGGAAGAAATTACGTGGAGATAAAAACGCGCACAAACAATCGGCCTTGTTGCCAGTTTCACTCTCCACGCAAATTTCACCGCAGGCATTTGCTTAAAAATTTGCATCAAACATCAAACACCGGCCGTGTGATGTTCATCACTATCCAGATTAAAAATCCAGAGTGCGGGAGCTGTATTCCCAAGCAACCCTGTTGGAGTACAAAAAAACTCAAAGACGAATGCATTATGTGAGACACTTTTGAACTACCTAAATTATAAAAAAAAAACATCACTCTGCTATCAATTTTTTACAAATAAATTCTACATGCATGCTAAATTAAACTACTGCTTTATGCTTGCGTGGGTGGGTATACTAGTGTTATACGACAGCAGCTGCGTGCAATGGATTAAATTCTCCAACATGATTGTTACAGCCTTTTCACAGAGTGCATCCAAGTTAAGTGAAAATGTTCAAAAACCCGTGGAAAAAACATCGAACTCGCAGTGATTTGGTTTTCCTTAACCCTCTAGTGCCCAATGCCGCCATTTGGCGGGCTTCAGTCAAACCTCTAAAAAGCAGCAATAATACTTAAAAAGTGTTTATAATGCTTCATAGTGATTTTACCGAAGCCCGTCTAGAATTTAACTTGGGCACTAGAGGGTTAAAGTCAACTGTAGAATTTATTATTAGGCACGCTGATATCATTCGCAATGAAGGTAAGGACAACCGTTATGTACGGGAATTGATTTACCATTCATATTTTATCTATACCATTTCTGGTGAGAAATAAAGCTTCAAGGTAGATTTCATAAATGAACCTCTTCCGGAAAGAAAATTTATGCACGTTGAACATGGTCTGTGATGATTGCATTTTGAACCGATATATCTAAGCGGTGCCCCAGGGGTTCCGTCAACAGGATATCATTAGAACAAGTTATTCACCTTTTTCGGTGTACTCTGAACGTTTCAAAAGTAAATTCTACCGTTCTACTTCAAAGCAATTCTTGCCTGATCAGCCGTAGGAAATAGCAATTAAATTACCGATGCACTGCTCAAGCTCTTTCATCTCACTTCTGAAAAGCTGCTCCATTATTGAATTCCAATAGCATTGCATCAGATTTCGGCCACTTTTGCTGATTGAATAGACCCCAAAGGCTATCCGTGCTGCACCGATACTTCCAACTTACAGCTGTAACATTGCGATCAGGAAATTTCTCAACCATAATTTAATGTGCCTTCAATGCCGTTATTGAATGCATCAGATACAGTTCGTTTGGAATCTATCAACAAAATTACATTCAATTTTTCCCCCCCAGGGCATTTATGCTGCAGAGCAGCTAGAGTGGAAACATTGTTCGAAGCATTGTTGCAATTTCGCCTCAGAGACTGTGATGTTTTTCTTCATACTATATTTTTTTCTACCGGCTGATTTGCATTCTAACTCTGCCCACTATAGCTGCAGCAACAAACGAATGCGAATGTGAAGAGTTCAGAGAAGCACAGAGCGCTGCAGCACACATAAAATTGTTTAATTTCCATTAGCAAACTGGGCATCTTCTTACTTTCCGGTTAGTTTATGGCAGCAGCAGCAGTCTCCTCTCGGGGGTCTCAGCTGACGTAAAGCAAACATCAAAACTACCGGCACCAACAAACACATTTCAAAACCTAGACCACTGACCATTTCATCATAGTAAATAGCAGAGAGCTTGGCATACCAGACGAACGGCGACGATGGTTTTTTCCGGTCATCGTTGGAGTTAAATACTAAGAGCAATATAGTCGAACACAACGGGACGGGTAGATACTTGCTGAAGCTTTCGGAAAACTTTAGCTCCGTCGTCAGACCCGGTGGTGGGCGGTTTGGTTCCGACCATCCCACACACCAAAACACAAACGAAAGCACCGGGTCAAACAATGGCAGTGCAAGAGTTGGAATTTTGTTTGACTTATTTTTTTTGTTTGTTTCTTTTTTCGATCGCACTCATTCGATCGAGGTAGTGCTGTAAAAACTGTTTTTGTTTATGAACTTTGCGTTATTTCAACTTCTTTATTAAATCATTGTACATGTTATTTTAATACAGCGATCTTAAAGCATAAGACTATATTAGAAACTTTTTTTCCATAATTGTATTTTGCGAGGACTTACCTGTTTTTTACAGCAATCTACCAGAACTGATAAAGCTGCAAAAAAAACAAGTAGAAGACACTTTTCGCTGTTTTAACTAATTTAACAGAGTCTTTGCTAACGATAGCAATCCGCAGAATGGAATCTAGAACACATTTACGCAGATTTAGCTCCAATTCGAAAAACAATTACCCTCAACTACGCACCATGACAGCACTACATTGGAGTGTCATTAGTTTTCGAAACAGCCTATTCACCGGGACCGGCGGAAACCAGCGAGAATCACACTGGAACAATGAAAAAATATCCCAAAACGGTTCATTTGGTCCATACAGGAGCGAAGCAGATTGTTCGGACCGCAAAATTAATTACCTGCCAAAGCAATCAGGCGTGACAATTAAATTAGTTTCCAATAAAACCTAGCCTCCTAATGGTCGTCGTTTCAAGTTATGTCTGGAGGGAGGGCTTTCGAACAGGCGCACTACCGTACTACACTCGGGAACTGGAATGATTGATGAACGAACTCAAAAAAGATTGTTGCTACCGCAAACAATAGCTCCTCCTTCGAGTGGCAGCAATCAAAGTGTGTATCAACTTCGACAGTTTGTCAGCCGGACAAATTCATCGTTCAACCCCGGCTCGAGTTGAAATAAATAAATAGAAGGTACTAGAATTACTCACTTGTTTTCGGTTTCCCAATGTGGTTTCATCGATTGTGCGTGATTGCATTGCTGCAGCTTCCACCGCAATTTTTCCCCGCACCATAGTCTGGCACAATTTGCCAGAAACCTCAACCTCTTGACCATATCTCCTAACCAAAATACGTATATAGAGATGTGAATGACGATAATAAAAGAAAATTTCTTCCCCCCTTCTATTGGGGGAAAGTAAATCAATACAATCTTCTTCCGGACTCTTCCGCTCGGGCAACCCGGAAGCTAAATACTGAGAAGGGAACACACTCAAGAAGAAACCAAAAAGGATTTACTCAGATGTCATACAGCAATGATTTTCTGCTACTACTGTTGCCGCAGTTGCAGTTGCCATTAGTTGACAGGACAAATAAATGGGAATTATATTGACAAACACATGTCATCGATGTGTGCCTGTGGAACCCGTCCGAGAAGTGCCCAATGAGCACTGCATCCGGAAGAATCGTACTTTCCATGATTTATTGACGAACGCATTCGATTGCAGTCTGCCGGCCGGAGGCTCCATTTCTTTTCGAGTGCTCTCGGATGAAAGCATTGTCATTTTCTCATTTAATGTGCCTGATTGGAGAGGGGTGCGGTGGTAGACACAGTTGTGAAGTACTGAGCGATAAATATTTCGGCAAGCCGAATCGAGTAGGAAAAACCGAAAACGTTTTCGTTGTCACTAGACTGGATGACAGAGTTATCCTCAAGACTTGTATAGGCGAATGTAAACAGATATTTTTTTTTTTTTTTACTTTTTGTAAGAATTTGTTTATTTCTAAGTTAAAAGCTTTAACAGATACTATTTACATTTCAACAATCTAATTCAAACTCTAGTGAAGTTAGGTCAATATTATTAGTATTACAATGTATGAGAAAGCTTGAATATTTTGCAAACAATGTCAAAGTTTTAGTTTTTATTGTTTTTCGCAGGTTTCTCAACTGTGGTCTCAAGAGTTCTCCTATCTGAAGTCTGCGCCATCCGTTCAGCAGCATGTTCACCTTCCGTTGTAGTAAACTCCAGGCTGGTTCCACACGCCTGCATTCGCTCAGTTTATGCTCCAATGTCTCAACAGCGTTATTGCAATATAAGCAATTTTCACCGTCGGCTCTGTTCATCCGAAACATCAGCTTTCGGTGTTCAAGTTTTCTATTGATCAATAGAAACAAGACACTCCTTTCGCTTGAATTAATGCCTCGTATATTTCTCCAAATCAGCCGCCAATCTGTTGTGGGGTAGTCATTGGACACCGTGGGTGAATCAGTCTGTTCAACGTAGTAATTATGAAGCGTTTCTACGGATATATTTTGTTGGACATGTGGAGGTAGTGTTCGAAAATTTAAAATTATTTTTAAACAAGGACAATCTATGGGTGGGGTAGGATTTGCTTGGGAAAGAAAGGACATATAGAAAGGGAGGGAGTTCATGTCATTCATATGCCGATTGATTAGAAGCGCTTTGCACTTGAGTGCCGGTAAATGTAGTTTCAAACCACCTGCCTCCTTGCTTCGCGCCAGCTGTTGCATTGGTACACATGCCGTAATACCACGCCACAGAAACATTCTCATAGTCGAAGTCAGTTTTGCCGTATGGGCGGCAGTTGGAGTGAGAATCGATGCGAGATACCAGATCTTTGACGTTATGAACGTGTTGAGGAGTATAACTTTCTGGTATAAGTTGAGTGTACGGAGTGAGTGTAGATAAATCTGCCTGGAGAAACTCAATACGATCGCATCCCAGTTCAGTTTATTCATCTGCCGAATGGAGTTAGCGAAGGTCACTCCCAACACACGGACGGTGTTTTCGTTTCGTAGCCATGGCACGGTGAGTGGCATGACATCGGTATACCCCACTGATAACGAAGTAGATTTCTCCAGGCTCAGTTTTGCTCCCGAGACGCGTTCAAAGCGTTGCAGTGTTTCTCGTATCTGATCCATTCTTGTCAGGCAAGTGCATATCACCGTCACATCGTCGGCATATGCGACAACGAGATCAGACTCACAGATCTCTTCCAGTCGTTTGAGCAGTGGGTGTAAATAGATCACGAACAGGTGCATTGAGAGCGGATCCCCTTGGCGAACCGATCTCTGGATGGGGAAGGCTGCTGAGAGATGTCCATTTATCAACAAGCGAGAAGACGAGAGCTCTCCGATCTTTTGAAGAAGGCGCACGAGATTCGGGTTAAACCCGAGCGAGCACATGTTACGAAAAAGGAAAGATCGGTCCACAACGTCGAAAGCATGACGAAGATCGAAGGATGCCAGCAAGCCACGTTGTTTACGTTTAATCAGTTGTGCGACACGATCCTTCATAGCGAGAGTAGCCTGGAAAATATTTCGGCCAGTGTTAGCGCATTTCTGGCTCTCGGTAAGCACGTGGTGGGTGCTCATGACACTCTCCAGACGCTGTTTGAGAATGCGTGATAAAATCTTGTAGTCGAAATTTAGTAGCGAGATCGGCCTGTAAGCGCTCGCTGTTTGACCATTGCCCTTCTTTTTGACGAGCACGATCACACCATCAACGAAATCGGCCGGAAAGTTTCCCGACAAAGCCTCGTTTATGACGAGGGTGAGCTCTCTCCATATCACATCGAAAGTTTTAAGATAGAACTCTCGAGGCAGGGAATCTCCACCGGGGGATTTATTTTGGCTGCTAGATTTGATGGCTGTGTAAATTTCAGCCGCTGTTATGTCGTGCATGCAGGACTCACTTACAGGATCGTTTTTTGGAATCATTCTCTCGCATTCGAATGTGTTCTCGGTATCTTCTTCCGTCTCACCCACAGCATACAGAGATTGGTAGAAGTGAAGCATGTGCCGTTCGATTTCGGTAGCGTCGTCGATGAGTTGGTTTTCTTCGTCGCGTAGCTGTGAAATATTTGTTTTTCTTCTTCGTCTGTCGCCCAGCTGGAACATTGATATTGGTTCTCCCGCTATAAATGATTCATTTAAGCGCATAAACGCCTGCGTGAAATTGCGCTGCAGAGTTAGCATTTTCGCTTTCACCCGGTTTATTGTACATAGCATTTCTGGGTTTTGGAAATAGCCATCGTACGCTTGCCGTAATTCTCTATATAAACGTTGATGTTTTTGATGAAAGTCATCAAAGGCCAGCTTCGATTTCCAACGGAAGAAAGATTTTATTCTCGGTTTAGCGTACGATAGCCACCACTGCATCCATGAGGGATAGTTTCGTTTCTGACGAGTCCAGTATTGCCATTTAAACTGCAATTCGTTTATGTTTTCTGTTGTCAACAAATGGGGACGTAGGGACCAGAAACCGCGTCCTGGCTCATGGCCTGATTGAGGAAGGCAAATGCGTGCTGTTAACGCCTTATGATCCGTAAAACAACACACATGCGCATCGGTTGACCTTAACATACCTCGTAGTCCTGGGCTAACATAGAAGCGGTCTAACCGAGATGATGAGTTGTGTGAAATGTAGGTGTAGCCAGGGGTAGTTGGGTGAAGTTGTTCCCAAACATCGAGAAGGTTTAGCTGCTGCACAGTTGCAGAAAGAGCGGGACTGTGGTTGCTTCCAGTAGCATCACATCGCCGCACAACACAGTTGAAATCACCTCCTATCAATGTGTGTTCTGTAGGATGACGAATATAGTGAGCGAGAGTACTATTAAAGAGACGCTCTCTCTCCGCTCGTAGGGCCGTACCAGATGGAGCGTAAACGTTGCAGATGGTTGTGTTTTGAAGCCGTATTGCGATTATTCGTCCGTCGAGACTCTTGTCAACGTTCGAGAAACGCAGGTGATCTTTCAGTGCTATTGCTGTTCCTCTACGGGAGTAATCTATATTACACACAACGTTGTACCCAGGCAGACTGATTTGATCATTTTCTACTTCCTGCAAAAGTGCAATGTCTATGCTCATTGTTTGTAGAAACGTCCTAAGCGCGTTTAGTTTTGTTGAGTTTGTGATGGTGTTTATATTTATCGATGCGATGTTATAGCTAACGAGATCCATTAAATATTATATAGTCTAAAGAGATCTATATATTATCAACTTCAATCTCCTCAACTTCTTCGTCGTCAGCGTTGTTTTGTCGCGATTTCTTGCCTGGCGGCCGACCAATTCGGCGCTTGCTGCTTCCTGAAGCTGATGAACAGTCTGTGTCATTTCCATCGGTTGAGGTAGTTTGTCGGGTAGTCATTCTGTTGGTAGTAGCTACCATTGCCGGAGGAGCCATGAGCGTCACGAGTTGATCGGAAATGTTCGTTTTCGCGAACTACAGATCGATAGTGTTCGGTACAGAGAGCTTCGTGTGAGCTAAGGGCAGCTTCGGAGCTACCGGTGCAGGTTTAGCTATGCCTGGTCTTTGAAATAGCGGATTCGGTTTTGGTTTTTCATTTTTTCCTCCCTCTCCGGGCTTGGGACCGAAAGGTTTGGCGGCTGTGTTCTTTTGTGTAGTAACAGAGGGTTTCGTGGCGGATTTTTGTCCCGTTTGTTTTGCAACATTCGCGTATGTCTTCTGCACCAGCAGCTTTTTATTCTGAACACACGAGATGCCGTTGTGAATAAATTCGCTGCAGTGGCGACATGTTTGCAACTGGCCGAAGTACGTTACACTTGTCGTTTGTCCATCAATCGTGATGTAGCTTTCAATATTGCGCTTTACCATCATGCGCACTATTTTGCTTCCCGTCGAAAGACCACCGAAGCAATATTTACTGTCCCATACGTGATCGGTTACCGACAGAACCGTAGTCACTTAGAAATTCGGCAATTTGCTCGTTCGTTATGTCTTCGGACAAGTCCGATAACTTTACTTCTACCGCTCCGTCCTCCAGTGTAATCCAAAGCGTGTAGATTTTGCCATCTACTTCGGTTTCGTGCTTTTTGTCGTGTTCTGCTACGATCTTCTGCGCCAGCTCCAGGTCAACGACCTTCACAAAAGCACATCCAAGTGTCTTACTTGGTTGAAGACGAAGCACCTGTTCGTACTGTAGACCCAACACGGTACCGACAAACTCGTGAAGCTCTTCAAAGGACGGCTTTTTCGGTACGTTCGCGTAGTCGATGCGAAACGTGTTTTCGCGTCGAACACTCATCGCGCAGATAAACGCGGCGAAAAATCACTCAAAACGGTACTTAAACGAAATGGCGTTGTTTAATAGCTTGCGTATGACTTCCAGAGAAAAAACACGTCTGCTTTCTTCGAAAGTTGAGCGCTAACTGATATTCAAATTTGTTTAATGTGTATTATTTATTTTGACGTAGGACTACGTCTTACATGTGGCATGCTGATTCACCTCAGGTAGCAAGCAGTGGTGCCACTTGTTGAGAAACGAAGCTCTTTTTGTTTTGGTAGCCATGATGTGCAAACGTTCAGAGCGGAGTGTTCACAATGGTGCTCCTACGAAGTTTACAAATAACAAATAGGGTAGGGAATTTATTCTAAGCAGCTTTTGGAGCCGCCTGTGTATTGAGACGAAATACTTGAAATCTTTAAGGTGAAATACTAACATGAATTATCAATTTGATTGCATCAAAATTTAGGAAATTGATGCCCGTTTATTTCGACTGATTAAAAAAGGCGCCACTGCTTTAAGCCGTTCCTTACCTTACTCACCTGCATATTCTTCACCGAGATATAAGATTGACGTGGTGAACAAATTGACTGACACAGCTGGATTGGTGAGTTGACAACCTGGAAGGAGCGACCGACTTAGCTCCGGTCGTCACAAGTTTTTATCTAACGCCTCCACGAGTCACATGGTCATAATAGACTGCCAGCTGAAACATGGACACAGCTGGTTGGTGTAGCCTGGGTATTGTTGTCAACCCGGCAATAGCTAAGTGAGAAGATGCGACGCGATCATTGGCACGCTAACCATATTCCGGCGGTAGAGGAAATGCTTCGCCAACCTGAGCGTCTCTTCACCAAGATGGTGCGACTCAAAACAACGTCTGCTCTCCATGTTAATGGCGGCTGATCGACGTCCTGGTGTCAGTGTGGGACTCTAAACAGGGCTGACACGATGGTCCTTCGGCGAGACAGGGGGTTGGTCAAGCCAATCAAAAAATTATCAGTACAGAAAGCAAGCAATGTAAATTCGGACCGGAACACCGGACCCAGGCAACGAAAACGGACTAACGATTGGAAACTCGAATCATGGAACTGCAAGTCCCTTGAATTTTTGGGAAGTATCCGCATTCTTTCCGACTTATTGAGGGTCCGCAACTTCGACATTGTAGCGCTGCAGCAGGTATGCTGGAAGGGAGTATCGGTACATACGTACAAAGATGGTTATACCATCTACCAGAGCAGCGGCAACACACACGAACTGGGCACAGCTTTTATTGTGATGGGTGATTGGGTGGTGGCCAATCGACAACAGAATGTGCAAGTTAAGGATGAGAGGGCGTTTCTTCAACGAGAGCATAATTAACGTGCACAGCCCTCACCTAGGAAGTAACGACGTCGATAAGGACGCCTTTTACGCGCAGCTGGAGCCTGCATACGATGCGATCGTTATCGGAGATCTTAACGCTCAGGTAGGCCAGAAGGAGGAATTTAGACCGGTTATTGGGACCGGTTATTGGGAAAGCTCTTCTCGGATATTATCGATGTCCGAACCTATCTTGGCGCAAACGTTGACGTGACTACTATCTTCTGATGGTCAAAATGTGCCAAAGACTTTCGATTGTCAACAACATCCGCTACCGTCGCTTGACACCTGGAACGACTCGAACTCCTTGGGGCAGCACTGCCGGAAGAGGGTAAACTCATCGAAGCCCCTCTAGAGGACTGCTGGAGTGATGTGAAAGCAGCCAGGTGCAGCAGAAGGTGCCATAGGGTTCGTCGAGAAGAATTGACGTAACGGCTGGTTCCACGAGGAGTGTCAGACCATTCTAGGCGAGAAGAATTCAGCGCGGGTATGATGCTGCAGAAAGGGACCCGTCAAAATGATATGCGATGTAAACTGAAGCGAAGACAGCAGACTTAGCTGTTCCGGGACAAAAAGAACCGCCTGGAAGAGATGGAATGTGAAGAAATGGAGCAGCTGTATCGTTCGCAAGAAACACGTAAGTTCTACAAGAAACTGAACACAGCCCGCGCCGGATTTGTGCCGGGAGCCGAAATGTGTCGAGATAAGGATGAAGGAATCTTGTCGGATGATGAGGTGATCGACAGGTGGAAGCAGCACTATAATGAACACCTGAATGGCGCAGAGGCAGAGGACCAAGACGGCAGGAGGAACGACTTCGTCAGCACAGCGGATGAGGGAGACAATCCGACCCCAACGATAGGTGTAGTTAAGGATGCCATCAAGCAGCTTAGGAACAACAAATCAGCTGCAGAAGATGGCATCGCAGTGGAGCTTATCAAACTGAGCTCGGATAGATTGGCTTCCTGTCTGTATCAGCTGATAGTAAGGGTCTGGGATACAGAACAGCTACCGGAGGAGTGGAAGGAGGGAGTATTATGCCCAATATACAAGAAGGGCGACAAGTTGGAATGTGAGAATTATCGAGCGATCACGATTCTCAATGCAGCCTACAAAGTGCTCTCCCAGATCGTCTTTCGCCATCTCTCGCCGCTAGCAAGGAGGTTTGTTGGAAGTTATCAATCCGGTTTTGTTGGTGGGCGATCGACAACGGACCAAATCTTCATGCTGTGGCAGATCCTCCAAAAGTGTCGCGAAAACCAAGTCCCCACGCACTACCTATTCATCGTTTTCAAGGCCGCCTACGATACTATCGACCGTGTAAAGCTATGGAAAATCATGGACGAAAATGGTTTCCCTGCGAATCTAACAAGAGTGATCAAGGCCACGATGGATGGGGTACAGTGCTGTGTGAAAATTTCAGGTACGTTATCAAGCCCGTTTGAAACACGCAAGGGACTTCGACAAGGCGACGGTCTTTCCTGCCTCTTGTTCAGCATTGCGCTCAAATGTGTGATGAAACGTGCGGCCTTTAACATGCGGGGCAAGATCTACAATAAATCCAGCCAGTTTATCTGCTTCGCTGACGACGTAAACCATGTCGGAAGGACGTTCCAGGAGGTTGCTGAACAGTACACCAAACTGAAACGGGAAGCAGAAAAGGTTGGATTGAAAGTGAATACGTCAAAGACCAAGTATCTGCTAGCAGGAGCAACCGAGCGCGATGGGGCTCGCATAGGCAGTAGCGAAATAACTGACGGAGACGAGTTCGACGTGGTTGACGAATTTGTATACCTCGGTCGGTTACGTTAGACAAAAACTGCAGCAGAGATATCTGCAGACGTAACAGTCCAACAAAAGAACACCGGAGTCCCCCAACAGCTCGTTCCGTAAGCTGCCGAAATATATTCCTATTCTAACATATGCAGATGATATCCTCCTGTTTTGTCCTGGGAAGACAATGCCGGTTCTTTTCCGGAATACCCAAGCAGCAGTCAGAGCTGTGGTAAAGTGGGCAACTGCATCTGGAACTTAATTCTGTCATTGAGTTTCTTCGGTTATTTGCTACATATCACCAATAAAGCACAATATTTTTGTTGCGTAGATTTGAAGATATCCTAAATGACCAACTTACCACATAACCAACAACCGGCGTTTTGGACATTTCTCAAAAAAGTAAATGGCTGTGATTGAGTGGCTGTTGATGTTTGCACTTTATACAAAGTGGTAACTCACTGCATTAAAACACGATACCGTTAACACCTCGAAAACCAAATATCAAGAAAAATATAAATGATCCTAGTTGCACGTACAGCTTCGGCCATATCAAAAACTCCGCACAGAAATGGGAATACAATTACGTTTGATATATGTACTTCAGCTTTTCGCACCTCTTCCGTACGAAGGGACTATCGGCGGGCGCACAACAATAAGAAGTATCTCCCCGAGGGCCCCTTCGAGAAGCGAGAAACTTTCGCTAAATGGTTTTTCATATCTTTCCTCCTCGTGGGCAATTTCATGCGCAGTTTGCGCAAAAATATGGCCGCATTATCACTGGCTCACCGCTCAGCAGGTGAGATACCGGTGTATATTAAGAGGGAGAAAAATTTGCAGGCAGTTGCATAGCACTGCATTGCACGGTAGTAGAAAGAACGTGTGTGCACTGTGCAGCAGGCAATACAACTTTTCTTTCGGGCGACAGTCTGGAACGTTGCGGTAAGCGCTTTATTGCAACTCAGGTTTTTATTTGTGCCGCTTTTCATTTTCAACGGTACAATACGATTTTTTTTGTTATATTTTTGTCCCACGTAAATTGAGTTAGAACTGCTCTGGACCGCATCTCTCAGAAACCGAATTTTACGTGATATTCAATCATTTTTGTACTCCTAAGTTAGGTTATAAACTTGAATGAAAGCAATTTGTATTTTTTTGAACACTTGTACTAATCTAAGTGTTCCAAATAGCAGACTAATTTAAAACCTATGTTACATGACAGCTATTGTCATCCAGGATCGTGTGCCATTGGTGTAAATTAGAACAAACACTGTAAATTAGAAAATAAGAAAAAACATAGAAAACCGTCAGACGTCAAATGTAGTTTATCGCAAAGCTCTGAATAGAATCGAAGTAGTTGCAATCCAGTCACCGAGAAGGCTACCTAAAAATTTCGGTCTGTGCCACAGTAGAGATAAACCGCAATTATTTTGGTGCTACAAGTGTCGAAGTGAATCTGCGGGCGAATTGAGCGAGCATTCCTGGCTTCAACCTAATTAAAAAATGTTTATTGGATATTCATATAGAAGTTTTTTATTCATGGCGACCATTGCAATATTACTCCTGGGATGAAAAATACAATTCGAAATATAGAGTATGAACAAAGTTTTATTTAACGATAACTATTCCTGCATCGGATGAAAACCTATATTTTGATTCGTTTCTTCTTTCTAATACGCCCCTTTGATGGTTGATACTAAATATTGTGTCCCGCAAGAATATTGAAATTCCAATACCTCAGATCAATGTATGCATGAATAGGTTCAAATTAACGCTTCGAATCGAACCTCGATCTGCTCTCTAACGAAACTTTCTGTCCACAGCAGTGCAGGATAAAGATAATTGATTTCTATTTTTTTCTCGTTCGCTGCCGCTGGATGTTCAATACAATAAACTGGTTCTGACTAAGCCCAGCTGGACAACTACGAGGCGCCCAGACGCACTAAATCCCTCCGGTTTTTTATTGTAGCAGTCGGCAAAAACACAAGCGAACAAAATGTAAAATTTTGTATAGCCTACTTGTACGGTTTCCATGTCGAAGCCGGCGATTTTTTTTTCTTCCCGCATGCTACTGCTTGCACCGTCATAAATCCACCGACCGAAACAAATCCCGGGATTTCACTCGACGAGGACAATTATTCGCAAGAGGATACTGTTGAAAGTGGCTAGCGGATTTGCTTTCAATCATGTTACACTCGTCTCCCGGATATTGTCCGTGTTGAGTTAAGGGGATTTTACAACCATTCCTCATTGTGGGAAGTACCTATGTAGCGTGGAACAAGTGGACGTGAGATAAAACAGTCAATTTTTTTTAAATTTCAATATCAGAACAAACATCGACATTAACTGTTCATTCAGAGCCATACTCCGTCGTCCTGTGGGAGTCGTGTGTCGCGTTGCCTCTCAATGAAAATAAACGATTGCTCTCTCAGCTCATGAATCAGCACTTTCATTCACAATTCGGCTTCTTAAATTTGCGATTATCATCAGGTAAAGCAGTCGCACCTGGGGACGGCGAATAATTTTACCATTCATTTAACTGCGAACGCGAACGTTCTTTCGTGTCACGTTGTTCTTCATTCAGGACCTAAAAGTTTGTACTCGGAAAATTAAACAGACGGGTTAGCTGATTGCATCAATGGGATTTCGTTTACTAAATAGACTGAAAAGGATTTCAGATTAATAAACTGTACTGATTATTATATGTTGAATTACAGGTTCAAAAGAAGTTGAGGAATAAGTTTTAACAAGTTTTTCTTACGATGTATAACTTAATCTAGAATCGTTACTTCGCATTTTCTTACGGGACTTCCGAAGCTTCTGGAATCATTTTAGCATTTCTACTCCTTTATCATTCAAAAAATTATTTTTCTATGTGTTTTTAGTATGTTTCAGGTCAACTTTGAAGAAGTGACACATATAATCTGCAATTTATATGAACATAATAGTATTTAGGAACGCTTGGTGTGGGCAACGTTCTGAAGTAGCTTCATACGACTTTGGATTCAGAGCCCATTAGATGGATTAGCTATTCGATTTTTTGAACAGACAGTGCGATGTATTCAGCTTCTTTCGAAGATAATGCCACGCATGTTGACTTCGTGCAGAAAAGATAGCCTGATCCTTTCCACGCATTTATTCCATCCAATCGCCGGTTGTCAGTGGATATCGATTTCCCAAAAACTACACGATGTCATCGTACTCCATGTGGATAGAGCATGGCACCGGCATATCATCAACATTTCCATCCTTGTTGACAAATGTACAGGCACGAATTGCTATCAGACGGCTTGAATAGCATCTGCTCCGGCCCGTAATTCCGCATCTTCGCTGTCAGTTTCGACCTATAGATACTCCGTTTCAGCAGGAAAGCTCTGCTCTGCCTGTTCTCGTCAACTCCAAACGTCAATGGAGTGAAGGCTTTACGTCAATTTGCTTCACAATCATATCTTTCCTTGCAGAAATCGTCATAAGAGCACGTAGCGACAAGTGCGGTCTACGATAGTCTTCAACTTCCACTGTCGCCTTATTCTCTTGTAATAGATTTTCATAATCAAATTCTCGGATTCTCTGACTTTCTTGGAACTCGCCAGAATTTTCATACATTCTCACATTTCCGTACTTGTCATTCTCTTTCTGTTCTTGAATTTGATCAGCCTTTAGCTCATCTAGCTCATCTAGTATCTTTTACAGTTGAGTTTCTTGGAATTCATAGTCGACGGCATCACCAGAAGCTTCTGTCTGCTGCACAAACATCTTATACTTCTCTTGCGCTAATAAACAAACATCCCGGCTGATCACTATTTTGTTAGTCTTCAAGTCGATCATTCAGGGTTAGGGCCTAGCGTAGTTGGTAACAGCTCCGTCAAATACGCTGGTGGTCTGAGTTCGAATCCCCACACCGACATAGGTGTTGATGGTTGTGGGGTGGCTTGATCCACTACCAACCAACCCAGCTGGTCTAGATTTAATCCTAGCCAACACCGGGAGATTTTATGAAGCGAAAAACCTTCGGAATCACGCCTTCAATCTCCGTTGATCAACGGATCGTAAATTAGAGTCCTGGGTGGAGCCGCCTCCCTAGGCGTCGGTGATGCACAACAACAGTGGCGGAACTAGACCAACGAAAGATAAGCGAAAATAAAAAGAAAAGTCGATCTTCTGTGATCTTTTCTCGATTCCGTCTGTAGTTTTGTTCTTTTCTTTTTTGAGAAGTGCATAAACGATTATCCACTAAACGCATGCAGATCCACCAAATATGGTTTGTCACCATGGAGAACCGGGTTGGAAGAAGTACTTACAGCTTCTACCCTGTACTGGTATTCGATATTCGGTATTCTATCGCATCGTGCAACTCTGCTAGGTGTGCCCAATGACAGTTTTGCTTCGATTTATAGGCCATTGTGAACCGCTGCACTGCCGTGATACAACATTATGGCGTACATCCATTTGATCAGTTTTTCAAAATGGCCCAAAAACGAACTGGTTACTTGTCATTTTTGTATTGAAATGGTGCATATGTCATTTTGTTTTCTTGATTTTATGCAACGTACGAATAAGTAACAACGAAAAGAAAGATACCAAAAGATGGGTCTTCGAATAACGAACAAATTGGCATAAGAGCCCCTTATTTGAAAAAAATGGCGCTTACGTCGATCCTCGAGATTACGGCAGTGCAGTACGCAAATATCATTGCAGAATTTCTAGTGTTCTCCGTCTTGGTTCGAACGCAGAACCCTCTCGTACTACGTCTTCGTATTTCGAACGAAATATTCAGAACAATCTATTATCTGCAATTTCTCACGAAGGAAGTTTATTTTCGAATTGGTTCACACAGGTCACTATATACGAGATAAAGGATCAACTGAGATTTCTGTTTGGCCTTCTACTTATAGATCGCCTTAATTCCACGGGGATAAATCTCGTCGCTAATTGCTAGGCCTCGCTTCTCTACTTCCGATATCACCTCAGGATCTCGATGACCAAGCTTCCTGTTCCACTCGAAAATATCCACCAACTCATCAGTACTGCTATCGCCGCTACATTATTGGCCAATCCAAATTCCTACCTTTAACGTCTGACCTAACGAATTGTCACGTTTACGCTCCAAAATCCTAAGAGAAGCTCCGTCTTCCTCGCGACAGTTCAACATAAAGGGTGTCCCACATCGAATTGCACCACGTAAAAAGCGTTGTAGAAAATAACCCATTGGGTATTTTGTTTGTAAAACTGGGGTAGAAGAAGTTTGGAGTGTAGCGTTTACACTGCTTTTTAATCGATGTTAGTTTTTCGAAAATTGGAAAAAAAGGCCATTACCCGAAAAGAAATGTCGCGAATTGATTCTGCGCAAGTACCTGGAAAATCATCAACTCCGATGGGACAGTCACCGGCCCGAAACCTGTACACCAGAAGCGGCCCGAAACCTGTGCTGACGAAGCCTCATTGTCTCATCATGAGTGATGGGACATGCGTCGAGGCGGAATTCCGGTAGCTTCCGGGGCTACTGTTCTTCACTGCCCGGCACAAGTTTGATGTTTCGGAGGAAGTAAGGAAGCAGAAACACGGAGAAAAACTCGATCTGGTAGCTCATGTGGCAAAAGGAGTTCGCCGTTCGTGATTATCGGGACTGTTCACAGGAAGATCTGCCTCAAGGAGAGTCTACAGAAGCGTATGCTTCTTCTGTTGAAACAACACGAGGGACCTGCGATCTCCTGGCCAGATCTAACTTTGTGTCACTATTCAAATTATGTGGTACGAAACCAACTTTCCTACAAAAGGAACCCCCCCAACGCACCGGAACTAAGGCTTATCGAAAAACACCGGGCTATAATGAAGCAGATACTATAAAGTATCCCAAAGAAGGTTAAATCTGAGGAGGACATGAAGAAAAAGTGGGTTTCCGAACAATAAAATGGCTCTGAAGTTGAATGAAATAAATATGCCAAATGCTTCCAAATGGATAATATTTTATTGTTGTTCTATTTTATCGAAAGTTTGACGAATCAATTAACTAGGTAATTTTCTACAGTGTTTTTCTTGTGAGGCAATTAACGTTGAGACACCCTTTAGTTGTAAAGGTGATGCACAACTTCGATAGATTTCTCAGCACTATCATCACCTCTACCTTACGATTGAGATTCGTGCCAGCCTTGGAAAGCTTCACGAACAATCCTCCCATGACATATGAATGCTGTTCGATATCGTTACCGTCCATGTAACGTATCTCACAACATGCGATCCACTTGTAACTACAGCCGAATATCCTCAAAAATATCTAAAGCAAATGTTGTGAGCCCATAACCGTCGCGAAGTCTATGTATCAATAACCAAAAGGTCGAGTTCCAAATCAGAAGGTAGCACCATGTCTTCGCTTTGCCCGACTCTAATTTCAAGTCTATGTTCTGAAAATTATAAATACATCTTCTTCCTTGAATAAAACAAAAAATACAGGATTTTTTGGGTCATTTTATTCTGAAATATAGATAATAAGTGTTTTCTTTCCAGTTTCAATTCAAGTTGTGATTATTTTTCGTAGGATACGCGAGTTCTCGTAAGAACTTTTCTCTTAACACTACTCATAAGCTTTTGCACAGTGCGTTCTCCAACCATTTTTACCACTTTAAGCCAATCTTTTTTAATTTTTGTACGCTGGTTTGACATATTTCCTCAGCTTTGCCTTGGTCAAAGCCCAAAAAGTTTCAATAGGGCGAATTTCAGGGCAGTTTAGAGGATTCATCTCCTTTGGGACACATGTGACATTATTTGTTTCATACCACCCTAGTGCATCGTTAGAGAAATGGCAGGAAGCAAGATCTGGCCAAAAGATTGGAGGATTGTTATGCTGCTCAACCATGGGTAACAACCTTTTCTGCAAACACTCTTTCACGTTAATTTTACCATTCACTGTGTCATTCGTAATGAATGGACGTGATATTTTCCCACATTCACAAATGGCCTGAAAAACCATTACCTTCTTTCCGAATTTTTCGGTGTAAATGGCTTTCACTGGTCCAGGGACATTCTTTCCCTTCGGTGATGTATAAAATTGTGGTCCTGGCAGAGTCTTATAGTCCAGTTTTATATAGGTTTCGTCATCCATGATAACACACCCCATTTTTGCCTTTCTCCTAGAAAGGTATAGCAAACACTGAAAAAAATAAAGGTATAAAAGTGCTCCAAAGGGCCGAATGTCGTATATCACTCGACCCAGTTCGCCAAGCTGAGCATTTTCTGTATGTGTGTGTGTGTATGTATGTATGTATGTGTATGTGTGTGTGTAACGCTCTCCTAATCTCACTCGATTTTCTCGGAGATGGCTGGACCGATTTTAATGAAATTAATTGCAAATGAAAGGTCTATTTGCCCCATAACGCCCTATTGAATTTCATTGTTATCGGATTTCTAGTTTAGAGGTTATGTACCAAAATGTAAAAATCACGAAACATCAATATCTCAGAAACAACGTAACCTAAAAAACCCTTAACTTTTGAATTTAATTAAGATTGAACATGTGGTTCAAACAGGGTTGATATTTGTTGACACTCTTGAGTGAAAATGAAAAGAAGCATCCATAAACGTTATTTTTTTACAATCCTTTCAGAGTTCTTCCTTCCCGCTTTTTGCATGGAAGTGAACTGTCAAAACACCTCATTATATTTCATGCGATGAAAGCAAGACAACAAAATCAGTTTATCAGTTAACGAAGATTGTCAAGGCATCGGTCAGTGCCAGTGAAAAAATGTTTCGGTGAGGTCATTTTGGTTGAGTGGACTGTTTGTTTTTCTTTTTCGCTTTGAAGTGAAGATCATTTGGTTGGATTTGTCGTCAAATTTTATTCCGTAACCGTGAACGATGCGCGCGACCTATTTCATCTGAGTATAACAGCACGTTACTAGGACGAAAATCTAGTGTATCTGAAAGAGTGCTGCGATCATTGGAAGTGAAAATTGAAAATGATTGACTATAATTTTCGAAGAATTTTGCTGGGGAAAATGACCTTCATCAGCACTGTTCAAAAGTTATGGAAAGAAACGTGTTCTCCAGACTATTTAATCTCACTCATGTCTCTTTGAGATGGCTGGACCGATTTTCATAAAATCGGTGTCAAATGGAAGGTCTAGTTGCCCCATATTACCCTATTGATTTGTTTTGCAATCGGACTTTTTTATTACTTTGACTGTTATGTTTAAAAATGTGAAATCCAGCTATGAAAAGTAAAATATTTACAAGACTACTTAAACTCACTCACTTTTCTCAGAGATGGCTGAACCGATTTTCACTAAATTAGTGTCAAATGAGAGGTCCAGCTGCCTCATAACACCCTATTGAATTTAACTGTAATTGGACTGTAACTTCGTCTTTAATGTATCGAAATGTGAAGATCACGTACTTCATTATCTCAAAAACTACACAACCGGTTCAAACAATATTGATATCAGATGAACGGGCTAGTTAAGGGGTAACTGATGATTTATGATTGAACAAGTAGTTTCACAATTCGGCTGCGCTATACGTTCCCATTTCATTCGATTATAATCGAACTTAAGCAACCGTTATACATTAAATTATTAAAACAACGAGTCTCTTATCTCAAAGATTACACGACTTATTCAACATAACTAGCGTCATACGAATGAGTTATCTCTTAAACTTACAAACAACTAACTTCATAACAACTTGATATGTGGTTCAAAAGTTATGGAACAAAAATAAATTCAAAGACTTTTTTAAACTATACCTGCTTTGATCAATATACGTGGACTCAACATAATTTTAATGCGGTTTCGTACTATTTGAACGTTCCCGGTATCGCTCGTGATGAAATTGTTCGATATTAAGTCATTTCTTTTATTTCGCTATTTCTTAAGCACTAACATTACGTCAAATTTCATATTTTATACTTAAATTACAACATCGATATTTTAGAACCCAAAGAGTGAATATACTTTTATTGGATTGAAGCGTCCATGTAAATCTATCTTTACAAATAATAAGTTTGAATGAGAAAGGCTGGCTCTGACCGCTAGGTGGATTAATTTAGGTTTTTTGGTCAGAAGTTTGTCATAAAGTTTCCGAGCTCTCGGTTTCACAGATTCCGCTTGTTTTGGATTTCGTTTTGGCTGCTTCTGCTTCCGACGGGTCTGCAGACCCATTCTTCCCTTGGCACGCATAACGTTACACGCCGAGGTTCAAAGCTTTCTCGCCACATCTCGTATTGATACTGAAGGATGCCGCTTGTAGTATTCCCTAACCTTTTTGTCCATTGTGGGATCAACAGGCCCGGTTTTTTTTAAGGGGGGGATTTGTTAGTAGCTTGAGTATTTATGATAAATATTAGTAAATAATGAGTATGTGTGTCCAATCACAAATGGTGACTTCTTAACACTGTTAGAGATTTGTAATTTTTATTATTAGGATTTGTTTGCTTTCGCAGTTAGGACTTATCATTCGTAGAAATTTCAACCTACTTGTCAGAAAAGGGGAAGTAAACTTACAACTAACCTAATTGCTAACTTATTGGCTATAAAGAGAGCTAATCGTAGCAATTGAGGATTGCAACGATTTTTTTCGAAAATTGTTAATAATTTTATTTGACATAGTTTCTAATGGTTCAACACCAGTAAGTCTATGTAATTCGAGTGTACCAAACCAAGGAGGATGCTTCAAAATCATTTCCCGAATTTATTCTGAATCCTTTGGAGCGTTTTCTCCCTTGTTGAACAGCAACTTGACCAGATCGGTACAGCATAAAGCATTGCTGGTCTAAAAATTTGTTTGTTAATCAAAAGTTTGTTCTTTAAACAAAGTTTAGAATTCCTGTTAATGAGAGGATATAAACATCTCGTATATTTGATGCACTTGGCTTGTATACTCTCAATGTGCTCTTTGAAAATAAGTTTTAACAGGCCCGGGTTTTCTACTACGACTTGGGGCATCAGTAAATGTGCAATCTTCACAATACTTCCGCAATGCGGTTTGAACTGCTCCGACACTTATACCTACTTCTCTGGCTAATTTTCTTATAGAAAGACCACTCACGGTGCCCCATTTGTGCACAATTCGCTTTTTTTGCTTGGGAGAAAGGCCACGCATTTTCAAAATTTCGCATTAAATGTTAGAAAAAATTACAGCATCTGTTTCTTTTGGATGTAAACAACAGGACGCAGCCAACGTTTGGTTGAATACTGCACGTTATTTGAAATGACGGTTGATCGTAAGTGTATTTATAATTTTCGGAACGGTTTATAAGAAGAATCCTTTTTATGGATTAGAAGATTGATTTAGTTAGAAAACATGCGTATTCTCTAGTAACCAATTGAGTTTCCATGCTGTATGAGATGAATAATGGAACGATTCCCCTAACAATTAAAAAATTTATCAGACTTCGAAAACAAACTGATAACAATTTTCAATGTCAAAATACGAGAAAAATGACGTTTAGTAGTCCACGAACAGGAGCAAATCTATCCGAGTTTGGTTAAGCGGTAGGGCTCAAAAGTTTCGCCTCCTCGGAAAAAAATTCATGCAAGATTAGAAAAAAAGCGCAAGTAGTTGCTCATAAGATTATAAAAATCGATTTTTTTATACCAAATCTATACATATAAAAATGCAGTCCGGTCTGTCTGTATGATCCATATAGGCTCGGAAAGTACTGAACCGATTGACGTGAAAATTTGTACGTAGGGGTATTTGGTGCCGAGACAGGTTCCTATGATGGTTTGAGACCCCTCTCTCCTCTGGTAGGGAGGGGTCCCACACAAATGAAACACAAATTTCTGCACATCTCAAAAACTAACCGAGTAGATAGTACCAAATTTGGCATGTGGATGTTTTGACGTGGGACTACGTCTTTGTTCACTATACTGGGATGCATTCTGTAAAATTGGGAATGAAACTGGAAAATGTTGCGTCAGATTTCAAACGTAAATAACAGCATAACCACATGGTGGATAACAATAGGCAATATGTTGTTGGATAGATAAAATGTACAACAATTTTGTAATATGCTAGTTATCACTCTGATTTCATTGCTAAGCAGTAAAATTGATAAGAAGTTTCAGTGACAAATTTACGCGAACAATAAACCAATTACATGCGAGCATTCCTAGCACAGACGACGTGTATGGACATCATCCGTTCCTTGTGATATTCTCTGTATCAATATCGAAATAAAAATTGACAGAGTCTCCCCGTCCCAATAGATCAATTTATTTTTGCTCCCATGAACCTAGACTAACTTGATGTCTCGGAGGTAAAGGTTTTCCGAAAAGATTGAAACAATCTCCATTCTTGAACAATTTCTCAACCTGCTTTCAGAAACTAATAAAAATTGATGTCTTGAAAGAAAATATGCCGGTAACAGCAACAGTACCAGTGGAGTGAAGAGCCTCAGGTCTCTCGTCGTCTATGATTGCAGCGGTACTCTCCTATTCGTACATTTCAGCGGTATATTTCTATTTGTACTGCAGCGGTACTATTCGTACTGCAGCGTTATTATTCGTACTGCAGCGGTACTATTCGTATTGCAGTGGTACACTTTTGTTCGTACATTTCTATTCGTGTGCAATCGAGGAAAAACTGCAATGCTGCTGCAGATGGTGATTGAAAGTTTATCTCATAAATATGATTACCATAAATTACTCAACAAGAATTGTAAACTTTTGCAATGGATATTTATTTAATTTTATCTTCTATATTCACCAAATAATCGTGACCGGATAGCATCAAAATAGTAAATTCCCAAATATACACATTCATAGAAGAGTAAGAGCCTGCGAATGGTTGTGAATTTTTGGTTTATTCACTAAGATCCATTCAGAATCTGTTTTTACATTTAAAAATTGTTGGATGATATATTATTATTCTAAGCTTTACCGTAATAAACGTATGTATATTAGCTGTCTTCCTAATAGAGCGAATGTAGTTGTAGGCAAATGAAAAAAATTGTCAAGCAAAAACAAATGGACAAATGGATTTTTTGCTGGAAATGGACAAATGGATTTTTTGCTGGGTTTGATTTAATCAGAGTTAAATAAGACAAAACCATTCATTGTGATAACGTAAGTATTATTGGATTTGGTTTTTGAGTATATAGAGTTAATTCTGATTTTGACGCATTACGAGAAATTCTTGGTGCTTCTTCAACAAGCACGATATGCTTGTGCCTTGTCAAATACATGTTGTTTAACCAAAAAAATACTACAGGCATAATATTTTGTAACAAAAATCCCCTAATTAGAGTGTTTAGTCCCACGTCACCATGTCATACAACCCTAGGGCTGTATACCTTGTAGTATTTAGCGTTAGCAAATAAGTCCATAATGGTTTGACCCCCCCTTCCTCTTCCGTAGAGGCACATTTCGATCGAGGAAATGGAACGTGAATGTTTCTGGGGGTTACAAATATGTCCATTATGGTTGGATACCACTCCCTGTTCTGTAAGGGAGGGGTCCCATACGAATGAACCACAAATTTCACACAACTCCAGAGCCAAGTCGATCACCCACAATCTTTCTCGTTTCCGTCTGAAGCTTTGCTTGATTCTTCTTTAGGGACTGCATAAACACCTATTCACTAAACACATGCAGATGCATCAAATATGGTTTGTCCCCATGGAATATCTCATGCGAGATCCTTATTTCGGCTCGGGCTGGAACTGGTATCCGAGGTTCCGCGCCATCTCAACTAGGTACCTGTTTCTGTGCTCAGTGACGCCCATTTGCTTCGATGTACATATAGTCTATTGTGAACTGCTGCAGTACGCAAAAATCGTTGAATTTTTTTTCAGATTTCTGCTGCGGTATTCAATGTCCGGGTCTGTACGTATCTTCGGAACGCTCTGGTACTGCGTCTTCGTCGTTCGAACGAAATTTTCAAAACAATCTAGGGTAAGGGACGACTTAAGCAGTGGCGCCTATTTTAATCAGTCGAAGAAAACAGGCCCTAAACTCCTGAATTTTAATCAATATCGACAATTCCAATGATGAAAACGAAAACTTTGATTTTCTAGCTGTCTTACGAATATAAGAAATACCGTTAATCACAAAGAAATCTGTGAACAATCACCATTCTAAGCAAATCGACCTATATTGCAGCCATTCAGGAGCCACTTCGGGTGCTGAAAAAAAAACGCCTGCAAAACAGATGGAAACTGCTTAAAATAGGTTCGGGGTAATTGAACTAGTGCCCCTCGATTGGTAACTTTAATTGATTATTGTTAAAATTTGCTAACATAGTTTTACAATCTGAAAACAAGTTCTGACAGAGAAAAAAACATAGAACAGTTTGATATACACTGGGGTCTTTTTTGAAGCGGGTTATTTTTATGCGGTTTTTTATACGTGACCTTTTTACGCGAATTTTTACAATAATGCGGATTATTTTCAAGCGATTTTTTTAAATGACGCGGATTATTTTTACGCGATTAGGAAGATTAGTTTTACGCGGTATCAAATAAGTTAAGTATAAGTAAATCTAATAAGATAAAAATACAATCGTATAATTCATGACAATAAGATTTTCTGTTTCATCAATCTAAATAATGCATATTCGTAATACATTTGTTGTTGTTATCAAATAATAGGCAATTTCCGTTCATTCGGGAAAAAGGAACAAAAATACATCAATAATTGTATGACGATACGAGTCAGGGTCGTAGCGTTACAATTAACTTCCGATTAAGGAACAAAAGCTTAAATATGTGACAAAATCGTTATAAAAAAGTTATTGTCTTGTTTTACAATGAATTTTCGTTTTGGAAGCACTAAGCACTATTTTGTGTGTTTTGTTACCATTTTTATATTATTTGTGATGTTTATATAAGCTTACAATGGAGTTTTTTTACGCGATTTTTTCAAATTACGCGGTTTCTTTGTACGCGGAATTTTCAACGCTGTACAACGAACCGCGTAAAAAAAGACCCCAGTGTACTTCTGTTTGAATTTCACCCAAAACATTTCGAGTATTTCGTCTCAATACACAGGCGGTTCCTAAAGCTGCTTAGAATATGTTCCCTACCATACTATCTCCGATTTTTTACAAAGGAGGTACAGTTCCGAGTTGATCCACACAGGTAATTATGTACCAAATACATGGGATTTCTGTTTGACCTTCTAGGGAAATACTCAACTGAATTTTTTCTTCTGGACACAGCACTTGCACAGCACAGCACAGTTTCTAGGTCTCACTTCTCTACTTCCATAATCGTCTCAGAATCTCGATGCCCTAGCTTCCTGTGCTACTAGTAAACACCCAATTTGTTGGGGCTTTCACGGCTGCTACTACTGGACATTATTTATCGAGCTTTACCTCATAGGGTCCACTCGTCAGAACAACTTCTGCCGATATTTTACCACCAATGGAAGTAACGCAATCAGTTTTGTTGAAATTAACATCAGCGCCTTTCTTGATGCCTTTCAATCCGCGATATATAGCGCAAGGCTCAGGGTCGCTTCTTTCACTGCGCCATCATCAATACGACATGGTATCTTGCACGTAGCTTCTCCTTCGATTTGGCTCTCCCGACCACCAGTTATCACAACTTCATTCGGTGATTCTGCCTTTCGTCGTCCCACATTCACGAAGAACTTCCGGTTTGCAATATATGACACGAAGCATCAGAATCTACTATCCACTTTCGAACAAAATTGGTGACCGTGAACGCAGAGGTTCTAGTATCCGAAGTCCCTAACTGCTTTGAGTTTTCTTGCACTTTTACGTGACAGTGCTTTTTTGTGGCCAATCTTGTTACAATTGTGGCTCATAATAGCATTGTTTCTCTTCTGCATCCATTAATCAACCTTTAACGTCTGATCCGACGAACTTTCACGCTTACGTTTTAGAATCTCATGCATCTTGACTTTGCTTTGCTTGATGAGCTCAAGAGTAATTTTGTCGTCCCTGCACCGCAT
This sequence comes from Wyeomyia smithii, assembly GCF_029784165.1. Classification (NCBI taxonomy): domain Eukaryota; kingdom Metazoa; phylum Arthropoda; class Insecta; order Diptera; family Culicidae; genus Wyeomyia; species Wyeomyia smithii. The sequence goes on from NC_073694.1 coordinate 64,607,055, forward strand.
TAGACGGTGATAAGGGTGCTGAACGACTTCGGTAGACTCACCAGAATCAGCACCGCTAACTCACGGCTGGAAAGTTTCTCGAACAATCCTTCCATGACTTAAAAATGCGACTCAATCACAAAATTTGGTGGCCCCATAACCTATTGGTATGAACGTCTGCTCTTGATGGGGGTGACATATAATTAACGTATTTCTGTTCTGTTTAACCATGATCAATCTGCAACACAGACTTGAGTGCATTTTTGCAATCAACAGTCAAGATTGTATCACCATTTAATCAAAGAAAAAATCATCAACTTTTCTATTATTAACTTTCTGTCTCGAAATTGACAATTCGCCTGTACTCAAACTTCTACCGCCATATAGTGTTGTCTTCTTTTCCTACATTCTCTTCTTCTCATTCTCTCCCTTTCTTTTTTTCTTTCTTCTTCTCATCGCTTCTTTTAAAACCTTTTCTCTTTCTTTTTTTTTCCTCTCTGCCCCTTTCTTTTTTTACACTCTGTTTTTGCTCTCTTCATTTGTTTCTCTGCAGGGTGGCTGAAGTGACCAGAATCCTCAGCGATAATGGCAAAGTGGTAAAAATTTACCAATTGCCTTGATGGTTGAAAACGATTTCCTTGGCTCCGCGTTGGGATTCTCTTTTATAACCGTCGAAACGTTCTGGAACCTAATCCCGAACGGGTTCTCTCCAGCGTGCGTCACACTGGACCTCGCACCTTTGACCGTTTCCAGTCTTTCTGGCTCTGTCGAACAGAGCATGTCACCGAAGGTTATTTGCCTGGGCTTATCGACGAGAAAAGTTCAGAAAGTGAGTCGCCCAGCATCTCTACTAGTTCTATTTTAGAAAATCTACTCCTTATTGGCCGCCCGAAATAGTGAAAGGGCTCATTTTAGGGCACATGCCCTGGTGTTTTGAACGACGACGTAACTACTCAATTTTTCAGAGGCCTTCAAATTTCCAAGTAAATCCTAAAGAAAAGAAACGAGGTTATTGGAGCAATATTTATATAATCCTAACAATTTCTGGTATGAACATTTACATTTATCGACATATATTTAAATAATAGATTAGCAATACTGTCACTAAGGCATTGTTATATGTACGGTGAAATCTTTTCCGAAGGTTACAAGATAGGGGAAAGGGTGCCGGGAGCTTAAGTTTCCTAAATTATAAATTCCACAACACGCTTAGCGAAAATTACTAAATTCAGTAGAAAACTCTCTCTTATAATAGTAATATATAATATGTTATGTTAACACAAAAGTCTCATATCAAGCAACTGAATATCGCTCCGTATTATTTTGCTCGCTCGAACAAACAATACCGCTTTGTCTGCTACGGTACGCGTATCGCTTGTGCTTTCGGTATCGGTTGTGTTTAAACAATAGCCGACTAGCAACCGGAATATATTGATTGCGCCGCTGGGTGCCGGCTACCCAGCTAGCGACGGTCTTCAGCCTGCTGTTGGAATAACAGTAAATTGTGCCGCGTGTGCACCGGAGCTGTCTATTGAAGACGAAAAAGTACACCATCACTTCAAACTACCGGGCTTTTTGTGTGCAGAACTGATCTTTGCGGCCGAGATTGGCATTGCCCGCGCACGGGTTGTGGAGGAGAGCAGCTAAAAAGATAAGTAGTTTTTTTCTTGGTTTTTCTCTACTATATTGGTGATTGGGACTCTGCGTGCTTGGTTTGTGCGTCCAGCATGGACGTCGAAGATGGCCAGACCGATTCCGAGGGCGAAAATTCGCTCGTTCCCCAGCCTGATCCTTCCGGATACAAGGCACCGACAGTCGCTAGAGGAGCATCTCAGGAGCTGATCCACCGTGTGAAGTTGTACCCGGAAGAATCGTTGGGGCCGTGGGTTGTAATTCTTCGGTCCAAAGTAAAAGCATTAAACACGATGCAAATCTCAAGGGATCTGGCTAAATATTTTTCGGACGTGACAGAGATTTCCAAAGTTCGCCCAAATAAACTACGTATTTCGGTGTCAAGCCTCAAGCAAGCAAACGAGATTGCTGCTTTTGAGCTTTTTACGCGGGAATACCATGTGTACATTCCAGCTCGCGTAGTGGAGATTGACGGCGTTGTCACCGACTCGAGTTTGACCGTCGAGGACTTGCTGAAGGCTGGAACCGGCCGTTTCAAGGATTCCAGCCTAAAGCCGGTAAAGATACTCGACTGCAAGAAATTGCACTCAGTATCGCTCGACAAGGGTGTAAAAACTTACACCCAATCAGACTCGTTTCGGGTGACTTTCGCCGGGTCTGCTCTGCCGAGCTATGTTCTCGTGGACAAGGTGCGTCTACCCGTGCGTTTGTTTGTACCGCGGGTGATGAATTGCACCAAATGCAAGCAGTTGGGACATACGGCCTCCCACTGCGGCAATAAAGAGAGATGTGGCAAATGCGGAGAGCAACATGCGGATGACGCCTGTAATAGAGACGCTGAAAAGTGTCTCCCTTGTGGGCAGACCCCGCATGAGCTGTCCGAATGCCCCGCGTACAAACAACGCCAAGACAAAATCAAGCGGTCTCTGAAAGAGCGCTCAAAACGCACTTTCGCGGAAATGCTTAAGGAGGCCGCTGCCACCAAACTGATTTCCCCAAACCCCTACGAAGTGCTGTCGTCTGATGAGTCTGATTCTGACAATTCAGTTGGGGAAACTTCTTTTGCCGAACCTGGGAAGTCTAGGAAGAGAAAAAACCTCTCTTCCCCCAAACTTCCCTGGAAAGGACCCGAAGCAAACTCCTCCGGGATTGGCTAAACTGGATTCGCGCAAGGAGTTTACAGCACTTCCATGAACATCTAAAAACCCAACTGTTCCTTCTTTTTCGTCCAAGAATCAGCCAGAATCTGGACTACTGAAGTTTTCAGATATTGTGGACTGGATTTTGGAAAATTTCAACATAACTGATCCCCTTAAAAGTCTTCTGCTGGCATTCCTACGTACAAGTGAAAACGTTTCTGAAGCAGTTGACTGCTAAATGGCCCCTCCTTGCAGCGATCGTATCCTTCGATGACTAATTCATCGGCTGAGATGAAAGATTCTATCACTGTGTTACAGTGGAATTGTAGAAGTATCATCCCCAAAATTGATTCAATCAAAGTTTTGATCAATAAATACAAATGCGATGTATTTTCCCTCTGTGAAACTTGGCTCACTTCAAATATAGACATTAACTTCCATGATTTTAACATTATTCGCCTTGATCGAGATACCCCTTACGGAGGAGTACTTCTAGGGATTAAGAAGTGCTATTCTTTTTATCGTATTAACCTTCCCTCGACTCCAGGCATCGAAGCTGTCGCATGTCAAATGACAATACAAGGTAAAGAGCTTTGTATTGCCTCAATATATATTCCTTCCAGAGCACAGGTAGGGCAACGGCTGCTCTTTGATGTTATAGAACTCCTTCCCTCGCCACGGTTAATTTCGGGAGATTTTAACTCCCATGGTGTGGCTTGGGGCTCCCCTTCTAATGATAATTGCTCAGCTTTGATCTATAACCTCTGCGATGACTTCGATATGACAATTTTAAACAATGGGGATATGACACGTGTACCAAAACCTCCAGCGCAACCAAGCGCTTTAGATTTATCTATATGTTCGACATCGCTACGGTTGGATTGCACATGGAAGGTAATTCTCGATCCCCACGGTGGCGATCATTTGCCTATCTTAATCTCTATAACCAACGGACCAAATCACGTACAATCGATAAACACTTCGTATGACCTCACACGAAATATAGATTGGAAGTTATTCGAGGAAAAGATCTCACGAGCTGTCGAGTCGATTCAAGATACTCCACCCCTTGAAGAATACAACTAGAGCGTCTTACCCGGGACGTTCCGGGATGGATTTCCCGGGAAATTTCAATTTCCCGGAATTCCCGAATCCCGGGAAATAGTTATTCAAATCCCGGAAAGTATTTTCTTCCATAAGAAATATTGAAAAATCGATTTAAAATTACAGACTCTGTACACTTTGATGCAATGGTGAATGAAATTGTATAGCCATGTGCTCAAGAATTACTTTTATTCCCCTCTAATATATTTTGATTCGTGTAAGAAATGCGATTTGCGCATTAGAAGACATTTAACGCACATTTATTTCATCATCATGCGACGATTCGAAAAATACTATTCTTCCAACGCACAAAGTCTAGATTGGAGAAAGTAGAATATGAAAGGACTTTTACAAGTGATCGTAGTTTATAGTAAATGCGATTGAGGAAAAGAAAATTCCATACCAACGCACACTCATTATTCATCAATTAATCATCACGCCACGATGCAAGGAGTAGGATAAATGCTTGCGCCAACGAAAAGAAACCATTGTTTTACACACATTAGACAAAATTGGGGAAAGTTAAAAAAAGTAGGAGGGTGGTATTCAAGACACGACCGCATGACGTTGACTACCGTATTCTTAAAAAAAAAAAAATATTCCATTGAAGCAAATAGTAGAGGGAATTGCAACGCTTCTTTTACAAAACTTCTGTAACAAAATTTCGTGGCTCCAAAAGGTACCAGTTTCCGATTATTCTCGTCCAGAATTCCAGCCATTTTAGTATTTTGCAGTAGCCATTTATTACTAACAGCCACCAGCATAACGGGTGAAACCGGCACGAAATGACCGGTACTATTTTTTTAAGAATACGGTAGTCAATGTCATGCGGTCGTGTCTTGAATGCCACCTTCCTACTTTTGCAAGGTTTTTTCCGCTAGCAGCATCATTTGGTAAAACAGAAAATTCAATTTGCCGCTTCTGTAACAAAATTTAGAGGCACCAAAAGGTGCCAGTTACCGATTATAGTTTCCTGGTTAGTCCGTCCAGAATTCCAGCCATTTAAGTGTTTTGCAGTAGCCATTTATTACTAAAGCCACCAGCATTACGGGTGAAACCGGCACGAGATGACCGGTACTATATTGTATTTCCTCCTTTCAGCTGCTATCACCTAGCGTCCGCATGTCACTGGTGCGGTTTTGGAATCAGAATGATGGGGCGCCGGCCGCTGTCGTAAAATTAACACCAACAAAAAGATGCATATTTGCAAGGTTTTTTCCGCTAGCAGCAGCATTTTGTAATAAAACAGAAAATTCAATTAGCCGCTTCTGTAACAAAATTTCGAGGCACCAAAAGGGGCCAGGTGCCGAATATATCCATGTTTTTGGTCAGTCCGTTTAGAATTCTTTCAAGATAGCGTCCGTATGTAGCCGGTACGGTTTAGTAATGAAACTGATGGGGTGAAATGTTCGAACGGTACGTTTTATACCAAGGCTTCGTCAGATAAATTAAAAGAGGGATGGGCTACGCAAATTATGAAATGGAAGAGACAAATGTTTCTTGAAAGCTGCGCCGGCCGCTGTCACAATATTAACACCAACACAAACATGCATTTTTGCAAGGTTTTTTCCGCTAGCAGCATCATTTGGTAAAACAGAAAATTCAATTTGCCGCTTCTGTAACAAAATTTAGAGGCACCAAAAGGTGCCAGTTACCGATTATAGTTTCCTGGTTAGTCCGTCCAGAATTCCAGCCATTTAAGTGTTTTGCAGTAGCCATTTATTACTAAAGCCACCAGCATTACGGGTGAAACCGGCACGAGATGACCGGTACTATATTGTATTTCCTCCTTTCAGCTGCTATCACCTAGCGTCCGCATGTCACTGGTGCGGTTTTGGAATCAGAATGATGGGGCGCCGGCCGCTGTCGTAAAATTAACACCAACAAAAAGATGCATATTTGCAAGGTTTTTTCCGCTAGCAGCAGCATTTTGTAATAAAACAGAAAATTCAATTAGCCGCTTCTGTAACAAAATTTCGAGGCACCAAAAGGGGCCAGGTGCCGAATATATCCATGTTTTTGGTCAGTCCGTTTAGAATTCTTTCAAGATAGCGTCCGTATGTAGCCGGTACGGTTTAGTAATGAAACTGATGGGGTGAAATGTTCGAACGGTACGTTTTATACCAAGGCTTCGTCAGATAAATTAAAAGAGGGATGGGCTACGCAAATTATGAAATGGAAGAGACAAATGTTTCTTGAAAGCTGCGCCGGCCGCTGTCACAATATTAACACCAACACAAACATGCATTTTTGCAAGGTTTTTTCCGCTAGCAGCATCATTTGGTAAAACAGAAAATTCAATTTGCCGCTTCTGTAACAAAATTTAGAGGCACCAAAAGGTGCCAGTTACCGATTATAGTTTCCTGGTTAGTCCGTCCAGAATTCCAGCCATTTAAGTGTTTTGCAGTAGCCATTTACTACTAAAGCCACCAGCATTACGGGTGAAACCGGCACGAGATGACCGGTACTATATTGTATTTCCTCCTTTCAGCTGCTATCACCTAGCGTCCGCATGTCACTGGTGCGGTTTTGGAATCAGAATGATGGGGCGCCGGCCGCTGTCGTAAAATTAACACCAACAAAAAGATGCATATTTGCAAGGTTTTTTCCGCTAGCAGCAGCATTTTGTAATAAAACAGAAAATTCAATTAGCCGCTTCTGTAACAAAATTTCGAGGCACCAAAAGGGGCCAGGTGCCGAATATATCCATGTTTTTGGTCAGTCCGTTTAGAATTCTTTCAAGATAGCGTCCGTATGTAGCCGGTACGGTTTAGTAATGAAACTGATGGGGTGAAATGTTCGAACGGTACGTTTTATACCAAGGCTTCGTCAGATAAATTAAAAGAGGGATGGGCTACGCAAATTATGAAATGGAAGAGACAAATGTTTCTTGAAAGCTGCGCCGGCCGCTGTCATAATATTAACACCAACACAAACATGCATTTTTGCAAGGTTTTTTCCGCTAGCAGCATCATTTGGTAAAACAGAAAATTCAATTTGCCGCTTCTGTAACAAAATTTAGAGGCACCAAAAGGTGCCAGTTACCGATTATAGTTTCCTGGTTAGTCCGTCCAGAATTCCAGCCATTTAAGTGTTTTGCAGTAGCCATTTATTACTAAAGCCACCAGCATTACGGGTGAAACCGGCACGAGATGACCGGTACTATATTGTATTTCCTCCTTTCAGCTGCTATCACCTAGCGTCCGCATGTCACTGGTGCGGTTTTGGAATCAGAATGATGGGGCGCCGGCCGCTGTCGTAAAATTAACACCAACAAAAAGATGCATATTTGCAAGGTTTTTTCCGCTAGCAGCAGCATTTTGTAATAAAACAGAAAATTCAATTAGCCGCTTCTGTAACAAAATTTCGAGGCACCAAAAGGGGCCTGGTGCCGAATATATCCATGTTTTTGGTCAGTCCGTTTAGAATTCTTTCAAGATAGCGTCCGTATGTAGCCGGTACGGTTTAGTAATGAAACTGATGGGGTGAAATGTTCGAACGGTACGTTTTATACCAAGGCTTCGTCAGATAAATTAAAAGAGGGATGGGCTACGCAAATTATGAAATGGAAGAGACAAATGTTTCTTGAAAGCTGCGCCGGCCGCTGTCACAATATTAACACCAACACAAACATGCATTTTTGCAAGGTTTTTTCCGCTAGCAGCATCATTTGGTAAAACAGAAAATTCAATTTGCCGCTTCTGTAACAAAATTTAGAGGCACCAAAAGGTGCCAGTTACCGATTATAGTTTCCTGGTTAGTCCGTCCAGAATTCCAGCCATTTAAGTGTTTTGCAGTAGCCATTTATTACTAAAGCCACCAGCATTACGGGTGAAACCGGCACGAGATGACCGGTACTATATTGTATTTCCTCCTTTCAGCTGCTATCACCTAGCGTCCGCATGTCACTGGTGCGGTTTTGGAATCAGAATGATGGGGCGCCGGCCGCTGTCGTAAAATTAACGCCAACAAAAAGATGCATATTTGCAAGGTTTTTTCCGCTAGCAGCAGCATAAACATCGGAAACAGAAAGTGACAACAACAATAACAACAAAGTCAGATCGATTGTATCCGTTAGTGTCGACTGTGCTTGGGAAGAGAGGTAGTGATTGGCTGCGCGGTATGATTTAGACAATCGATATTAATTACCAATTTTTCAATAGTGTATCTCAAACAATAGTTTGTTTTTGTTACATAAATTTAACCGTAAAAGAATTTCTGATCGATTTATGCCAAAACCTCGAAAACCTGATTATAGATGACTGCAAAATAAGCGCTCAAAACCTGACCACTTTTCTCTGGTTTTCCCTGGTTGAATTACTAGATTTTTAAATTCAGGGGCCTAACTTCGATATAGACGTTAGTCAACGTCAAAAATGAAAGGATTTGCACAAGTGATCGTAGTTCATAGGATTGAAGAATGGAATATGCCATACCAACGCACTCTCATTATTCATCATTTCATCATCACGCCACAACGCAAGGAGTAGGAGAAATGGTAGCACCAATGAAAAGAATCCATTGTTTTACAACACATAGACTAGATTGGGGAAAGTATAATATGAAAGGATTTGCACAAGCGATCGTAGTTTATAAGTTTGATTGCAGCTTCTTCAACTTCTAATTAGAGATTCCGCACTTGAATGAAAACAGTTAATAGTTTGTCACCGCCGTAAAAAACAAGTCGTGAAAAATCGTATTGAAAAAGGTTTGTCTGTCATCCAGCAGCAGTTTCAAATCTATTATTACAGTTAACTATTCATTATTGCAGAAATGGCAGGAGTCTGGCAATATTTCAAGAAGCTGCCCGGCGATAACGAAGCGCAATGCTTGAAATGTCCGCAGCAACTCTCGTGCAAGGGTTCATCTACTAGTGGCCTTTTACGACACTTGCAGAACAAACACAAAATCACCATAAAACGACTATCCTCTGAAGAAGCGGTAACTACACACCCAAATCCTCGTAAAGTGTCGAAGCTAAGTAGTCCTCCTGCAGGATCTTCGTTGATGCAGTTTGTGAAACAAAAATTACCAGCCAAACTAATGAACTTTATTAAATTTTTCGAGAATTGATCATCTTTTTATATTGTTTTAGGAATTAGATTCCTTTTCTTATTTTATGTGACAAAAATAAATTCTAAATTAAATAAATTGCAGTTGTTTTACGTTTCTTTCAAAATTTCTTTTACATCCCGGGATTCCGGGATTTCCCGGGAAATCATATTAATATTTCCCGAATCCCGGGAAGCTAAGAACAGTCGGGAAATGGACGCTCTAAATACAACCTCTTCGCGGGCTTGGTTCTCGACGCCGTGTTGCAATCCCAAACGAAAAAATATCCCGGCGCAAAGATCAAAAGACGGCTTCCCACCCCATGGTGGGACAAAGAGTGTTCCGATGTCTACGCGGAAAAATCTGACGCGTATAAGGCATTTCGGGATGAAGGCAAACTCGACGATTTCAATCGATATTTGGAGCTCGAGAACAAGCTTAAAAGCTTGGTCCGAGCAAAGAAACGCGGTTATTGGCGTCGGTTCGTGAACGAAATTTCGAGAGAGACATCTATGAGCACTCTTTGGAGCACAGCTCGAAGAATGCGAAATCGTAATATAGTCAACGAAAGCGAAGAGTCTTCAAGTCGGTGGATATTTGATTTTGCCAGGAAAGTATGTCCGGACTCTGCTCCTGCGCAAAACATTGTTCGCGATGCGTCTCCGAGCCACGACGCGATGGAATCACCTTTTTCGATGGCGGAATTTTCGGTTGCCCTCCTGTCTTGCAACAATAACGCGCCTGGGTTAGATGGAGTTAAATTCAACTTATTGAAGAATCTACCCGGCAATGCAAAGAGGCGCTTGTTGAACTTGTTCAATAAGTTCCTGGAGCAAAATATTGTACTGCAGGATTGGAGGCAAGTGAAGGTGATCGCCATCCAAAAACCGGGAAAACCGGCTTCTGATCACAACTCTTATAGGCCGATTGCAATGTTATCCTGTATTAGGGTTTGCAATATTCCCGAGAATAGATTTCCCGGGAAACGGGAATGAAAAATCTCATTCCCCGGGAACTCCCGGGAACCGGGAAAGGAAAATATCCTTAGCAAAAATGAGATTTCAAAAAAAGTTTATTAATAAAAAGTTTCAAACAATCGTTTACAATTTAATTGTCAATTGAAGAACTAAATTTATTCAAGTTCACTCCAGAAATTCTTGAACAAACGTCTATCAATCGCCTCAGCTCCGCTGACAATTTTTCGTTAGGCCCAAATAATGTAGTTCCCTTCTGTAAAACTTTGCTTAAGATCGCTGAATCACCGCTGGTGTCTGATTTCTAAAATACTTCTAAATCACCGATTCCAGCTCTTGCTACATTTCATTAGAAACTGAAGAGTCTAATGCTTTTAGTTTTTTGAAGATAAAGCTGAGTGTTTGGCAGCCAGATTATAGAGCATTTGAATGCCTTCGTGATTAATGTGAAATCGCGGCCACGACCCAAGTTACACTTACTGAGTTTTATTAATTTATTTATTTCTGGTCGCATTGATTTACTGGTTTCGATTTTTTTTTTATCAATTTACAGGTTTCAAAATTTTTTGTCAATAAACAAAGAAAAAATCAAGCAACTATCCGCTTAGTAGTAAACTCACTAGCAAAAAAAGACATGGGACGAAGAAAATATTTCTAAATTTATCGTTTACCGAATAAGACAACATATATTTTTGACAAATAAATTAAGCAAATAATTTGATATTACACGGCAAGCAAATATTGATTGTCGTTTCAAGCAAATATTTGCTTCGTATAATGTACACTTTGAAGCTGCTCTACACTTCTACGACGTAAGTTTCGTGTTTTGATACGATATTTAGTTTTATTGCAATATTGTATGGAAAATTTTCCGAGGAGCTCGGGAATCCCGGGAATCAATATTCATATTCCCGGGATCCGGGAATCCCGGGAAAAGGCAATTCCCGGGAAATCGTTCCCGGGATTGCAAACCCTATCCTGTATCCGGAAATTGATGGAGAAAATGATACTCCGTCGTTTAGACCATTGGGTCGAATCAAATGGTCTACTATCAGATACTCAATTTGGCTTCCACCGTGCCAAAGGGACGAACGATTGTCTTGCCTTGCTTCCTACAGAAATTCAGCTGGCGTATGCCAGTAAAGAACAAATGGCATATGTGTTCTTGGATATTAAGGGGGCTTTTGATTCCGTTTCTATTGACATCCTTTCGGGAAAACTTCACCGGCAAGGATTTTCCCCAATTTTGAACAATTTTTTGCACAACTTGTTGTCTGAAAAGCACATGCATTTTACGCATGGCGATTTGGCAACTTTCCGCATTAGCTACATGGGTCTTCCCCAGGGCTCATGCTTAAGCCCCCTTCTTTACAATTTTTATGTGAATGACATCGATGATTGTCTGGAAAATTCATGCACGATAAGACAACTTGCAGATGACAGTGTGGTTTCTATCACAGGAGCCAGAGCTGCCGATCTGCAAGGACCGCTGCAGGATACCTTAGACAATTTGTCTGCTTGGGCTCTACAGCTAGGTATCGAATTCTCTGCGGAGAAAACTGAGATAGTAGTTTTTTCTAGAAAGCACGAGCCAGCTCAGCTCCGCTTACAGATGATGGGTGAAACGATCTCTCAGGTTTTGGTATATAAATATCTCAGCGTCTGTTTCGACTCGAAAGGCACCTGGGGCTGTCATATTAGGTATCTGATAAAAAAATGCCAACAAAGAGAAAATTTTCTCCGGACGATAACTGGATCATGGTGGGGAGCCCACCCAGGAGACCTTATAAGGCTTTACCAAACAACGATACTATCGGTGCTTGAGTACGGGTGTTTTTGCTTCCGCGCCGCTGCAAACACCCATTTAGTCAAGCTGGAACGATTGCTGTATCGTTGTTTGCGTATTGCCTTAGGTTGCATGCATTCGACCCATACTATGAGTTTGGAAATTTTGGCGGGCGTTCTCCCATTAAAAAACCGCTTTTGGGATCTGACTACTCGTATTCTCATCAAATGTGAGGTTTTGAACCCCTTGGTAATTGAAAATTTCGATAGGCTTGTTGAACTTATTTCTCAAACCCGTTTCATGACTGTGTGTTTTAATCACATGTCCCAAAGTATAAATCCTTCCTCACACAATTCGAATCGTGTCAACTTGATAGATACTTCTAATTCTACTGTCTTTTTCGATACATCCATGATGGAAGAAATTCGTGGAATCCCGGATCATTTACGCGTGCAGCAGATCCCTAAAATATTTTTTGGTAAATATAAAAATATCAACTGCGACAATGCGTTTTATACTGATGGATCACTTATCAACGGGTCCACTGGCTTCGGTATCTTCAATAACAATTTAACCGTCTCCCATAAGCTCGATAATCCTGCTTCTGTTTACGTCGCAGAATTAGCTGCAATTCAGTACACCCTAGGGATTATCGAAAAAATGCCCACGGACCATTATTTCATCTTTACGGACAGTCTCAGTTCCATTGAGGCTCTCCGATCGATGAAAGATGTTAAGCACTCTCCGTATTTCCTGGGGAAAATACGGGAACATCTGAGTGCTTTATCCGAAAAATCTACTCAGATTACCTTAGCGTGGGTCCCTTATCATTGTTCCATTCAGGGCAATGAGAAAGCGGACCCTTTGGCTAAGGTGGGCGCAACAAACGGTGATATTTACGATAGACCAATTGCATACAATGAGTTTTTGCAATTCTCAAGTCAGAGTACGCTTGTTAACTGGCAGACCTCGTGGGATAAGGGAGAATTGGAAAGGTGGCTACACAGCATCATCCCCAAGGTATCTTCCAAACCTTGGTTTCGGAGTTGGATGTAGGACGAGACTTCATTCGCGTGATGTCTCGGATTATGTCCAACCACTACGGGTTAGACGCACACTTACTGCGTATTTGGCTCACTAGTAGTAATCATTGCGTTTGTGGATTGGGGTATCATGACATTGATCACGTAGTTTGGGTGTGTGCTGAATTCTGTGGCGCCAGATCCCTACTTTTGGACTCTCTCAGGGCCCGAGGAATACAACCCTATGTCCCAGTTCGTGATATCCTGGTTCAGCAGAACATAACATACATGGTGCTCATTTATGGTTACTTGAAAAGCATTAGAGTGCCCATCTAAAAATACCAGCAATTTTAATCACCAATTAAAAAACCCATGCTAGTTTTAATTCTAGACTTAGTTAAAGCTCGTAGTCGGCAGCGAGGATAAAAAAATTTGTCTTTAGTTTTTAAGATACTCTAGAAGTAAGATTTAATTGGCTCCGTTAACATTATATGTATTGTGCCGTGTCAAATAAACGTCTTGTATAAAAAAAAAGTCTCATAGGTTCTATGTCTAACTAGTTAAACATCAAAATTAGAGAAATATTAATATTATCACTCTCAACATAGTCTTTTTCAAGCTCAATGAACTTTTCTTAACCATACCTCACGCATCTAAGAAAACCGATGCCCTGCCTGATATGTACAAGGACCTGGACACAACCTTCTCACGAGCAAGTGTGAGGTGATTGAAAGGTGGGTTAAAGCTGGTAGTACATCTTGGTGTACGCGCGGATGACGGCAAAATTCAAGCCCCTGACCTTCAGAATGTTAAAGAGGAGATCAGCTGACCAACTTCCCAGCGAGCTGGAGAAACATGGTGGCCAAGCACTCGCTAAGGCAGCAACTGTGTGCTTTATTAACAAAAAGGGCGATTGCTGCAACTATCCCGCAATACGCTGCTAAACGCTGCCTACAAGGTACTTTCAAAGTCTATTTTGTCTATTCCCGAGAAAGTTCGTGGGGTAATACTAGGCGAGACTCATAGATGTCCGTGCCATCATGGACAAAATATTCCTGGAAAAGAGCTCCCACAAAAATTATTTTTTTTGAGAAAATTTTAAATTTCATGTAACCCCAACCGCATGATACTATGGAGTAAATTAACTCTCCTAACCGTGGTTAGAATTATACTTACTGTACCTAATTTCAGCAGATGCTAATATTTAAGTAATACTTCAAAAGAATTCCCCTTCACATCTCAACAGTTGTTGAGTTAACACATCTTCGCATGCTGAAGAGGCATTTTTGATGTAAATTATTCCATCTGCCTTCGCACTTGTATCAACTTCGTCTTTTTTTCCCACCAGAAGAGGTTCTGTAAACAAAATGAAAAACTCGCCTTGTCGACAGACTGTACATGAAATTACCAGCAAAGGCACAGAGTAAAGAGTAGAAAAGAAAATTTCCCTTTTTTTCCCCATTTTCAACCCAATCCTGCTAATGTGGCAAACAACAAACAACAGAAAACTTGAGTCGCTTACACTTTCCCACACCCCAGTTCCTCGTCTCACCATACTACTCCCATCCACAAAGCGTCACACTGAGATCACCATAAATAAGGTGAAATTACTGTTTAATTATAAATGCTTGTCTGATACCGTGGAACTTTTCACTCGCTTGGACTCCCACTTCGGATAGCACGTATGTGGGTGTGTGTGTGTGTATTTTCCTACAGTCAAGCAGATTAGGTTTGGCATATTTATGTTTGCTGTTCTCGGTTGGTCCACTAGGACTTTCTTTTATTTCAGTCTACAAACTTACCCGCACATGGCGGTGGTGATGCGAGCGAGGAGGATGAATATGACTGAAGTGAATGGAAAACCTAGAAAAAAAAGAACAGCAAGTTGAGCACCGACATGTTTGTGCGCTTCATTAGAAATGCAGAGACACGCTGATCCGTGCACGTCTAGATCGTATGTTTCCGTTGCGTTCGGAGCCGGGAGCTGCTGGTAGGAAAAATGTCCTGAGATTAACTGGGAAAACTTTAGAAACAGGCTGACGTGATTAATGGCATTTGTTGGCGAAGTTTCTTTATGGTCTCACTCGAGTCCGCTAGCTAGCTGCTAGCTAGCGAGCTAGCAAAGTTCGACACTTTCACTCGATGATAAATAGGATCACTTTTGGCGGTCGATGGCATCCGCGGGTTTGTTGATCCTCCCGATTACGCTAGATCAAACTATAAATTCATATTGTGGCGATATATTTTCAGATCGCGCAATAGCTCTGCTTATGCTTCTCACACGATAGTTGTTTGTAAATAGAACGTTGCACCATTCTCAACTAAAACTTAGTAGAGTACTTCGAGAAAGGTGAGTCGCCACTCTGTTACACTTCCAAATAAAACCAAAACCAAAATAAGAATCAATTGTTCATGATAATTAAAACATGAGAATTAAAACAGTTCACGAAAGCAAAAGAACAGTTTTTTAAAATCAAACTATTTAGTAATATTTGCGGTGGCTCTAAAAAGGACAGTTTTTGTAGTTGATATAGACGAAAAGGGTAATGTTTATGGCTGCGAGACAATAATCCATACAAACTTAGTTTTCGTGGTGAACATTCATGTTATGCTTATTGAGATGTCATTAAAATCCAAAAGTGGTCTCGTTACCCTATTGTACCATTTTTAATTCTATCAATTTTTTTCTCATGAAGGGTAATACTATATCATTAAGTTTCACTGTTGAAGACGACACGAAAACAATTCGTCAGATTATGGATCAAGTTTCCTCTCTCACGAAGGTCAAAGTTTGTTTTGATTACTAGTACTTTCGAGTGCCGTAAAGATTAGCAGCGACAATCTTAACTGCTGCGCAGAATAAGTCCACGTAGTCCGCAGTTTTGAAAGCTTGCTGATGCATTTTTTATGACAACATTACGCTACTTTGCCGAGCAAAATCTTCCAGTTCTGTTCGGTGCGAGTTTCCAACTGCTTACCCACACCCACACAGGGACTAAAATACCCTCATAAAGAACTCGCCAGCATCTCCCCGGGACACCAGCAAACAGGATTCACATGCATCATAATGTTTTCACCGTCGTAAAACATGCTTACAACCAGAGCTAACTTTGCCTTAATTAGATCCTAGCCATAATATTATTCCAGATATAAATTACTCGCACTATGAAATGGAAATTGACGGTGGGTTCTATTTTGTTCGTCTTTTCGTATAGAATGTCATGTACACATGACTGGTTGCACTTGAAATGAGCAAACATCGTTGTACGGTTTTCTTTAGGTCTT